>NW_006383009.1:577428-632569 GCF_000327345.1 Myotis davidii
AGACGGGACTTCCTTCCCCGCCGGCGGCTGGCGCGGTGTCTGCGGGCCCCGCTCTTGTTCACTGAGCAACCCGAGGGGCCAGTCTCTCCCGAGAGCCTTAATCCGGCTCCTCGCTAGGTTAAAACGGACCCTTTCTTTCCTTAAACTGTAAGCCTAGGGCAGACACTGTCTGTCTTGGACTGCCCTCCCTCCCCGGGTACAGTGCCTAGCCAAGTCAGCTGTGTTTTGATTTTAGCAGTAATAATGGAACATTGAAACAGAGATGCAAGGGTGTATATGCAAATTATAGGCAAACCAGATTATAGGTTAACGGTCCCTACGGTGGCCAGTAAGACGTCATAGGTGCTATGAGCCTTTAAATTGCATGAAAATGTAAATATTCGGTACCTTAAGGGCACTAGCCACGTGCTCAATAATTACCTGTGGCTGGCGACATGGTAAAATAGGACATTGCCATCGTAGCAGGACATTCTTCAGGACAGCTCCAAGACTATAGGGGGTAAACCCAAGCCTGCATTACTATAGACTTCCGTATCGGGGAGGTATACCCTGGAACCGGACCCTGAGTTATGCCTTGGAGTTTTGCCCGAAGGCCCTTCATGACGCCCCTAGCAAGGCAGGGGCACTTGAGGAACTGAATAGAATTTGGTTCTCTTTCCTTGACTTCAGGTTTCCAACCAAGAGAATTATTTAGCTATCCTGAGGAAGTTCTTCATTTAAGAAGCAACCAGAGCTCCACACCGTCATCAAACAGCAGGTCCCTAAAGATCAAAAATAAGCCGCATGACAGATGCTAAGATTCATCTGGAAGAACATAAACAGGATAGGTTTGGCTACAAACAAAAAGGTTTAAAAAACATTGCAACCAGTGTGTTCATCAAATTGGTGAGCCTGATTCTCTTTCCTTTTCCTGCAATGGTCAGAATTGACTAAATATTTGAAATCACCTAGGTTCACGTTTAATTGGCATTTCTATTAATTTCTTCAAATCTAGCATCTAATAGGGCTTGTGAGACTTCGTATATTTCCTTATGAAACTCCCTAAGCACTTCAGAAACCTTAATTAATGACCAGCTCTTCTGAGAAATAATTATGAATCCTTTTAATTTAACAAAAGCACAGGGAATCCTCGTTTCTACGAGGCTTCAGTTTCTATTTTTACGAAGCCATTAAATGCTAAACTTCTGTTTCAAATATAAGCAAGAGAACTGTAGAATATTTTTTAAACTAGAGTAAAATGAGCATTTCTAAAGTAGCTACACAGAACAAAAGATATTTTGTAGTATATAATCTCTAATTTTATATGAAAAGCACTACATAAAATGTTTTTATTAGTAACATATTGTATGGACATCATACAATATATTTTATTCATATGTTCCCATGAGTGCCTTTAATTTTGATTAAATTACCTTGGCATGGACCCCATCCCCTGTAGTCTTTTTTTTTTTTCCTTTTCAAAATAATTGACTTTAGTGGAGAGAAGGGAGAGGGAGGTGGTTGTAGCCAGGTCAACACCATTCTTTACAGAAGACAAAGGTGTCAATTGAAAGGTCTCACCTGACTCACCATCTTAATTCACTATTCCAGTGGCTTGTATGATGAAATGGAACGATAGGATATATTGGGTAGATGGAGAGTTAAGGATGGGCATGGACGGGGCCCACAGAAATATGCTGTTTAAGGATATTTAAATAGCTACATGAAGCATACATCCCCAATTTTTAGGATCTGGGAACCTCACTGTACCCCCGACAGTCTTAAGGTCTTAAAAAAAATCAACAAATCCAGATTTAAAATATATATATTTGTTGTAATTAGAAAAACATGGCCCAAAGCAACATTCTACCAATAATAGCCTGATATCAAATTAATACTCTCTTTAGACACTTGTAAGAAAAAAATGCTAATAAAAGTTCTGCTGAATGATAAATATATAAACTTCTTAACGGTGTGCTATCCCTTCCTTGAACTTCCTGGGAAAACCCACTGTGACAAACCCAACTGTGACAAAGATTGGGGAGCCCCAGAGCTGCCACCACTCCCTGTTACTTTTGTCCACATTATTAGGAAGCAGGAGAAAATGGTGGCAGTCGTTCCTGGCTCCATAATACAGTACAGTCTAGGAGAAGAGAATTTAATAGCTCTCTCATTCCAGCATTCCCCAGGCAAGATGCCACAGGTAAAGGCACTAGCATTCATCAAGTTACTTGGGCCAAAAATGTAGTGGGGGGAAGTGGGAGAAGGTTCTTTCCTCACATATCAGATCCTGTCAACTGACTCCCCCTACAGTCCATTTTCATCCAACAGAGCTTTCTGATTTGTCATTCCTCAGCTGCAAACCCTCAAATGTCTCAAGACGCCTGTCTGTTTCTTCGACCTCAGCTCAGATCTCTTCCCCTATGCCCGGTACAGCTCAGGTACAGTGCCTGGTCTATACCCTGTATACTGTGATTTATATACACTGGCCTCACACAGACCAAGCGTATTTCTGTCCCAGAGCTCTTGCACTTGCTGTCACTTTTGCTTGGAACATTCTTCTCCTAGATCTTCCCAAAGCTCCCTTATTACTTATAGCTCAGCTCAAACGCCTTCTCCTGAGAGAAGCCTTCCCTATCCACCTACAGCACTCCCACCATTCTCTACCCCATTACCCTAAGTAATGTATCTGTAGCACCTTTTTCTTTGTCTTCCTCACTCCTTAAGGGGCGAACCGTTGTCTGATTCACCAGCGTTGTGCTGTACCTGTCATGAAGTTGAAACTCAATTTATTGAATGAATATCATCATACTCTTGTCTGCCCCAGAGGTTCTTAACCTATGGTGCAAAGGTTTCAAATCATTTCCTCCCCATCCTGCTCACAGCTGTAAATGAAATTAAGGTTTTGAGAATAGTTAGAAGTGCTTTGGGGTGTGTCTGAGAAATGTGTGGGAAAGCATATATTTTTCAGATTCTCAAAGGAATCCAAACAAAAATATTCATTACCACTGGTATAGAATTTTAATTTATAAAGCACTTATACATGTAATTCTTATTACATTTATAGAGATAGGTAGTATAGAAGTGATTATTTCTACCTCATAAACAGGGACACAGGTGCAGAGAGGTTAAACATATTATCAGACTTCACACAGCCAGTCAATGGTGGAATTGCCACAAATGCATTCTTTTGGACTCAAGATCCCGTGCTGTTTCACCTACTAACCCTGGGCTAGTACGTTTGCATTCTTTTTCTTTTCTTTTTTTTTGTTAACCCTTGCCCAAGGATGATTTTTCCATTGATTATTAGAGAGTGGGAGGAAGGGGGAGAGAGAGAGAGAAACATTGATGTGAGAAGGGCACATCGATCAGGTGCCTCTTACACGTGCCCCAGTCTGG
This sequence comes from Myotis davidii, assembly GCF_000327345.1. Taxonomy (NCBI): domain Eukaryota; kingdom Metazoa; phylum Chordata; class Mammalia; order Chiroptera; family Vespertilionidae; genus Myotis; species Myotis davidii. Next base: position 580,807 of record NW_006383009.1, read on the forward strand.
GTGTGGGTTCAGTCTGTAATTCAGGTATGTGCCTTTGATTGGCATGCGAACCCACAATCCTTTGGTGGAAGGGCCAATGCTCTACCAATAAGCCATACCAACGAGGGCTGCATTCATTCTTACTTACTTTCAAAGGTACCAAACTTAAACTTCTCTAAGAACTTCCTTATTTAAACTTGCTTATTAAGACTGGCTTTACATTTCCAATGGGGGAAAAATATCAGCTAAATCAAGGCAGTTTTCAAGCAAAAACATTTTTAAATACTTTTTATTGATTATTTTTTTAGAGAGAGAGGGAGAGAGGGTATATGTATAGGTGTGAGAGACAGACAGACAGACAGACAGACATGAGAAACATTGATTGGCTGCCTCCTGCACACTCCCCACTGGGATAGAGTCTGCAACCAGGAATCAAACCAGCGACCTTGCTGTGCATGGGATGATACTCAACCAACTGAGCCACACTGGCCAGTGCATGCAAAATTTTAATGTATAAACCAAGGAATGCAAAATAGTTTTCTATGAGGCTAAGTAGAGTATAACTAGGAAAATAGATTTGTACGAATAAATATAGCACACCCTAAATCTGAATGAAAACAATGTTGAGATCTCTACTGTTTAGGTTTTATCTACCCTTTTAGTTAGGATACATAATTGAACCATCTAAACTGAAAAAGCAATTTAATTTTTAAAAATTAGTTTTTCCAGAAAAAAAAATCTAGACTTAATTTCTCTTCTGCTCATGTGATTTTTCAAAAGAAGGGGGTGGGGAGAACTTTATTTTGAAAACTACTACAAAATGTTTAAAGTGTGTGAATTTGGTAGCATGAGATATTTATTTTTGAGGGCCATGTCGATAGAATACAACCAAACACTGGCCTCAAATGAGCTTGTTTTATTAACCTCAAGAAGTTATAAAGAGTATGCCATTCTGGGAGGATACAGATCAAAGAGACTTTTCCCTTCCTTACTAGCATCTATAATTAAAGACCTAATCCTTTATCTTAAGGGGAAAAGGTCTCCTTTACTGAATTAGTTGCTTTCCTTCCCCTTAAAAGCAGCAAGGTTAACACGTTTTGTAAAAAAAAAAAATTTCATCTAACGGATTTGGGTGTCATTCTTAAATTTTAATGCATTTAAAAATAGCTAAGCAGCATGCTTGTGGGCATTCAGAGTCCTACTACCCTGAGTACACTCTCTACTGCACCAGGTGGCAATATGTAGGCCCAGCTCCAAGTACAGTGTAGGCAGCAAACAGGATAACCTTGAAGACCTTGGCAGTTGTGGAAGGAAGATGGATGAATTCACCAATTCCCAGGTGGGCCTTTAGCTAGCAGCAGCCGCATAGTGATAGTAGACAGCAACAACCAATGTATCCAGTTTTACCCAATGAGGGCCAGTATAAGTTTCACTTCGGGGCCCGAGGGCACTCGCCTGGGCAGCTTCGGCGCTCACAGATGTGGCAGGGGACACCAGTGGAGACATCATTGTGGCAGACAATACCTTTGGCTCAGCATCCTTTCTCCTGAGGGCAAGTTCAAGACCAAGATTAGAACGGAAAGCCTCCTGGGCCCCCAAGGAGTGAACCTAGATCTGGATGGACATATTGTGGTTGACAAGTCAACATGTCTTCACCTTCCAGCCCAATGACAGGCTGGCTGGCCATCTTGGGGATTTGGAGCCACTGATGGCTGGGCCTCATTTTGTGGTTGTGAATGACGAGAATGAGATTGTAGTGACTGGTTTTCATAATCACTCATTGGAGATGTAGTGTCAGTAGTTCCTCTTCAAGTCTGGTTTCCATGGCGAGGGCAGTGGGCAGTTGTGGCCTCCAATGGGAACATCCTGTAGCTGACCTGGGTAACAGCCACATCTAGGTATCCAGGAGCTCTGCCTCCTTCCTGTCCTATATCAACACATCTGCAGAGCCATAGGGCCTGGCACTGACCTCAGACCGCCATATGATGGTCGCCAATGCCGGGAACTTCTTTAAGACCTATGCTATCTCTACTAGCTGCACAGGGGCCCTGCCTCGCTCATATGTGACAGACCTAGGGTGACTGGACCAGAGGGTGTGGCCAGGAGGTAAGCCAGACCTGGCATCACTAAATGGGGGCTGTGGACATTGGTGCACCAATGCCTTCCTCTTCAGCATCTCCCAAACCCAGGGTTGCAACTTACTTTATTCTTGCTTTGGTGACTGGGTGTTCCTGGACTGTGGTCCCAAGGATGTGTACAGAGCTCCCCATTACACACCTCCTGTCCCCTCAGTCTGCTCCCCACATCCAAGCCTGGAGACAGGACAGCCTCTTACTCCAGGGCAAAAGCCTCTCTGATTGTCTCCCTACCACTCCATATACATCTACAGACTGGAATACCCCACCTCCCAGGTTAAGTAAATGTGCTCACACAAAAAAAGAACCAAATGCAGGATAATACGTATTTTAAGAGTGCATTTCACATTTAGAATTACTTCATCAAAAGGTGTCAGGTGCCTCCACTAGGAATTTCCTGATGGCTTTCTATTACAGGTGTATTTGTAAAGAAAACTATACAGATAATTGCCTAAGTTTATTCTTAGGCAACCTCCATGTTCCAAAGATCTATAATCAAACCACAGACAAGAGGGGAGGGGGGAATCCAGAGCCTAGTGGAAGAACTACTTCTTGGCTTATTATTGCCAGAGTGAGAACACTTTGAGTTACTCCTAAACTATAATTGACGCTAGCATCTCAGAATCCCACCCACTGCCAGGGTCAAAGATTGCTGTAATACAGGAAGGGTAGTCTGCCAACTCCCTTCCTTCATCTAAAATAAACCCTGAATAGACATCTGGCAAGTGGGGTTGTGATATTGGAAAGAAGAATGGTTTTTGGCTAGCAGCTCTAAACATTTAGCTAAGGGCTGATAAGGACCTATGGATCTTTTCCAATCACCATTTTTTTTTCCTACTTTAAATGGAAGGTAATTCATTTTATTCTAGGATGAAAGGGATTTGCTTCTGCTGGGATTTGGACTTAAACTTCTTCAGAAGTCTAGGTATTTCATACTAGATCACTGAGAGTACAAACATCTTTAAGATAGATGAGCATTTGTTTTCCCACAAATCAAAAGCCCTGTATCCACATTTGGTGCCTTTATTATTTCTTTTTAAAATATATTTTATTGATTTTAGAGAAGGAAGGGAGGATAGAGATCGAAACATCCAGCAGCTGCCTCCTGCATGCACCCTACTAGGGATTGAGCCCACAACTAGGGCATGTGCCCTGACCGGAATCCAACCATGACCTCCAGGTTCATGGGCCACCGCTCAACCACTGAGGCACACTGGCTGGGCTCTTTATTATTTCTTGAAATGGATTTTGCTCAAATCAGATCTAACATCACTGAATAGTAAAGAGCACGCAGAAGCAACACAATGGGTGTTCACCTTCCATGAAAAAGGTCCTAAATGGCTTAGCTGGTTAAGAGTATTATAAGGCCATGGCTACGATCAGTCTTAAACTTCTTAATGACCTGTTTACTTTGCGTAGCTCTGTTCCCCAATCACCTCTCAAACCCATTTCTAAGTAAAGGAGGACCAGGTAACAAGGCACAGGCAGAGCCAACACCAGTGACAGGAAAACACAACAGAAACTGCTGCCAGTGGGAAAGGAGCCCATGCTCGCAAACACAGCTCACAGGCCCTTCACTTGGTCTTTTCATTCATTCTGGGTGGCAGGTGCTGAAATCACAGCAAGAAACCAGATACAGCTTCACCCAGAAGGAACTTGGTGTGTAAGTCCAGTATTAGGTGGACTTAGCCTCGGAAGGCTCTCTACAGGGGGCACAAGCCAAAGTACAGAGTGAATGTCATTTTGAACAGCAGACTGTAGTCTACTATAGTGGCTAATAGTGCAATTTACCAGTGAAAGACCAATGTGAACCACTTAATCTATTACTCCAGTTTGAAAGGTGGAAGGACTGCCCTGGCCAGTGTGGGTCTGCTGGTTGGGCATCATCCCATGCATCAAAAGGTTGCTGGTCAGGGTATATGCCAGGGTCTTGGGTTTGATCCCTGGTAGGGGACATGCAGGAGGCAGCTAATCTATGTTCTGCTCTCACGTCGATGTTTCTCTCTTACTCCCTTCCTCTCTCAGTGAAAAATCAATAAAAATATTTTTTAAAAAGTGAAAGGACTCAGCAACAGTAAGCATTGGGGAACCTCTACCATAGCATTAAGATCGCATCAATTCTCTTATCTTACTGCTCATTTTTAGTGTCAAACAAATTCCTGTCCTGTGACTAAAGATAAATAAGAAAAGGTTTATAACTTAAGTGTTATGACGGGACTTATCCCTGTAAGATATAAAGGAAATGTGCTTTACATGAACCAAATTACTACTCAAGTTTTAAATCGTGGATTTATAACAAGAGAAAAGTGAAATGGAAAGCTCTTTAGGAAACACCACAGTTCTATCATGTAACATCAGTGATGTCACAGGCCCATAAAAGATAAATTATTTAAAATGAGCATGGCCCTAGCTGGCTTGGCTCAGTGGATAGAGCGTCAGCCTGCAGACTAAAGGGTTCCAGGTTTGATTCCAGCCAAGGGTACATGCCTGGGTTGCGGGCTCCATCCCCAGTAGGGGGCCTGCAGGAGGCAGCCGATCAATGATTCTCTCTCATCATTGATGTTTCTATCTCTCTTTCCTTCTCCCTTCCTCTCTGAAATCAATAAATATATTTTAAAAGATAAGAAGATAAAATAAAATGAGCATGTTATATTTAAGATTCCTTCTAAAATCCCTTCTCCAAAGGTAAGGTGGACCAATAAAACAAAGCTTTGAAGTCAAGTGAGACACCATCGCCACCTTGTGTTTAACAGCCTTCATTGCACCCACATTATTGCAAAAAAAAAATCACACGTAGGGATTCAACAATTATAGAATATAGCTTTATTTATAGAATCTTACAAACAAAACATTTAAAATCCATAACTTATTTTCTTTTCTAATTTATTGTCATGACTCCTGAGTTATTTTAAAAAATACTGTGATGGAACTGCAGAACTATAAAAGGAAATAAAAACAATAAAAACCTAATCTCTCTTGGAAAAATCAGACTTTTCGTTTTTAAGCAGATTTCCAGCATACTACCATGTGTTTGGAAGAAGACTTACTAAGAACAGGTCATATGATACCCAAACAGAGAAGCCTTTTTTAAAATCCAGGGTGAAGGACCAATGAAGGAAAGCCCCAAGTTGACACTAGACACAAAAGGCCTTTGGAGGCAAAGAAGGGAGGCAGCCTGCCTGGCAGGGCGAGGGTGAGAAGCGGCAGGACCCCTGGTCCCAGTTCACTGCTCCTGCAGGACACAGACCTTCCTTGCTATTGTTAATAGGAACTGGTCCATCCGGGTATAGAAGTAGATGATGTGAATGCCAGGGGGGCAAAAGTCCTCAAAATTCACTACCCCTCAGACTTCTAATATATACAAACGCTTTCAAAACAGCAAATTCAACAAAAGTTCAAAAGAAGTCGCCACATTTTCAACACATGAGGCAGGTCTGTTGCCAATAGCAACATACAATCAGTTGAACGATTTGAGTGTTTTCTCCCTTTCTAAGCTCCAACCAGGACTGGCCTCTGGACTAGTTACAGTTTAAAGAGAATTTCCCTTTAGCTGTCTATGAAAGGAAGGTTCTTTTTTTAAAAATATATTTTATTGATTGAGGCAGCTGTCTATGAAAGGAAGGTTCTTTTTTTTTTTAATATTTTATTGATTTTTTACAGAGAGGAAGGGAGAGAGATAGTCAGAAACATCGACCAGCTGCCTCCTGCACATCTCCTACTGGAGATGTGCCCGCAACCGGAATCGAACCAGGTACATGCCCCTGACCGGAATCGAACCTGGGACTTTTCAGTCCGCAGGCCGACGCTCTATCCACTGAGCCAAACCGGTTTCGGCTGAAAGGAAGGTTCTTAATACACATGTGCACAGAAAGGGTAAGCACCTTACTACTTCAATTGTTAAAAAAAAATTTGTTAAACACTCTATTTTTGAGCTCTTCTAAAACTAGGAACCCATTAACCCTAACTAATTTACTCCAAGAAGAATGGTATTCGTAAGGAATGATCTATAGGGAATGCTAAAACTGTAAATTTAATACATCAATGTGAATTAAGGAAAGCAAAATCTTTTAAAGTCTTAAAGTTTGAGTGCTATTTTCTGCTAGCTCCTGAAAGCAATCTGAGAAAAAAAAAACAACAACAGAAAAGACAAAGAATCAGTAACAATAACAATGTTCACATAAAGTTAGATTCCAACATTCAAGGAATTGGTTCTTTGGTAAAACTGGACCATAATCCTATCAGGAGACAGACCTGATATCTAACCTAGAATCTTGGTAACTGTTTTCCTTCTTCTTTAGCCCATTCTCAAGTCAACAGGCCGGAGAAGGAGGAAAAACTTCTAAAGTATCACCAGCAGTTTTCCTGCTCATGTTCTTTTCAAGAATATTCCTGGTTTGAGGGATGTTTTCAAAGAAGGAAAAAACAAAACAAAACGAGATAGAGGCTGCTTTTAATTCCTGTTCCGTGGGAAGTTTTTCTGGGTAGTAGAGAAAAACTCACAGGTGCTGGCAACAAACCAGCAGTTGTCAGTCATGCACACGAATCCGTCTGCGAACACAACCCCTGGGCTGCAACTGTGGGCACCACTAAGAAAGGCTTCTGGAGAGGCTGGCTCCCCAAAGTGGCTAAAGAATCTCACATTATCAATATGATAATAATAAATCAATTCACCTAGTGAACCTGGATTAGCTCCCCTTGCAGCCAGCGTTCTGAGAAGAGGGCTCCACAGTGCCAAGGCTCACAGACAAGTCTGTCAATCCATTTCTGAAGAGAGCTAGAGCAACTGATATCGATATAGGATTCGCCCTTTCTTGTTTGGGGTGAGGACAGTGCCCGTTAAAATCGTTCACAGCAGACTCAGCGGGCCCTCTGTTCTGCACACACCTGCAGAGCCCAACCCAAGTTCTGGACCTTGCATCTCACAGTTGTTTGATTCATACTCTTATTCGTAAAATTAGCAAATCCTAAACGGTGTCTGCACGGATTCCTCTTCTGGTACCCTGATCGAAGCTGCACCCTCATTCCATAGACATGTGGCCCAGGGGAGGGAAATCGGAGCAGCCGCCCCTCTAACACCAGCATCGAATGTGCTCAGAATGTGCTTCTAGGCAGGCAGCTACGATGGGAGTGGGGAAGAGGAGGTGGAAATCACAGCAAAACCTGTGGATCTGTTGCAGGCCTTCCTTCTCCGCCCTCTGTTATTAGTGTTACTCTGAAAGAAGGGGAGGTCCAGGTACTTGAACCCACATGTTAGCTCTGCTGGACGGCCAGGAAACACCAGGTGCAGCCACAAAACCAGCATTCCAGCGGGCACAAGCAACGGTCCGACAGGACGCACACCACGGGCTCTCCTTCCCTCTCACTCAGGATGACCTCGCCTCCTCCCGCCCTACGCCTGTCCCAACGTTCTGTTCTCTCTGAGAGAAGAGGCAACTGAACGGATTGAAAATCAGGAACTCCTGTCTCCTGTACCTTTTCTGTAAAAAAATAGGACTATATTCACTAAAAAATGGGTCATCTTGAGGTCCAGGATACACAGATTCATAGGCCCTAAACCATAGATTCACTTCCTGATATTTCTAACCAGGTTATAACTGCTGCCTATATTTTTGCATTGGGGCAAAGGACCCCAAATCTCTCAGCACTGGTTCAGAGAGAAAGGGGCCAGGGTAACCAGAGGAAAAAATGAGGCTTGTCTGCTAAGCTGCATTCAGGTTCCAGAGTCACTCTGAGGAGGGAGAAGAAAGGAGAGAGGTGCTACCGGGAGACTGTTACCAGGCAGCGTATTACTAGCACAAAGCATTTTAAAAACAATTGACATTTCCGTGGAGAAATACCGTCCGTGTCACAGTTTCTAAAAGAACTGCCTCTCCTGAGGCGCCTCATGGATGCCGTGTCCGAGGGCTAAGGGGCCAACCGTCAGTTCCTCAGGTTCCTGCAGGGCCCTAGCCGATCTGGATCTGTCCTGAATACATGGTGAGGAGCAGCATGATGGAAAAGCCAGTCAAGAGACCCAAGTTCTGGATGACAAAGGGGACCAATATGCTGCCCTTCCTCTCATCCTCCAGGGCGACTTCATTCATCTCAGGGAACTGAGAAAGGAGAAAAAAACAAGAGAGGAGAGCTGCAGTTCCGTTCCTAACTTTGTACATCCAAGAGAATTCATTGCAATGTCAATATTATATCTAATAACTGTTATCATACTTACTCTATTAATATTGTTAATACAGTAACAATTAGTATGTAACATGACTATTATAGTAGCTATTATTAGTATGGGGTGAAAATTATATAATATATAATCTACACTAATAAAAGACAACGATGCTAATTGAGCATACCTTCGCTACACCCACCAGCCAATCAGAAGAGTATGCAAATTAACCCAACAAAGATGGCCATTAAATTTGCATACTGCAGGCGGGGCAGGACGGGGAGGTCGACCACTCACTATGACATGTGCTGACCACCAGGGGGCAGCACGGAACATGACGGGCGTTAGTGATGTGGTGCTGGCAGCGGGTGGCAGTGGAGGCACTGCAGGCCCTGATGGGCCCCAACAGGAGCCAGACCACAGTGGGATGGTGGAGCAGGTGAGCAGGCAGCACCAGGCCAAGGTGGGTGTGAGCGGGGGCCTGGCCCAGATCAATCGCCCTGCAGACAGTGACTAGCGGCGGCAGCGGGGGACGGGCTGCTGCCTGGCTCCCAGGTGCTGAGGGAGCCAGGCAGGGACCTGATGACTCAGGCGGAGGGGGGGCACACAGGGCCCTAGGGGCCCAGGTGCTGCCCAGGGCCCAGAGGTCAGCTGGGATCTGCCCTTTCACACCAGACGCTCACACTTTGATCGCCAGCCAGACCTAGGGACTGCACCGGTGCACAAATTTCATGCACCGGGCCTCTAGTTAAGATATAAAATACACACACACACAATTGGTTTACAAAGAAAATTAACAGCAATAGCCTCTAGAACTTAAATGTAATAGCCTTTCCCCAAGGGTATTATACTGTAGCAGACCCTTGAAAATGGGGTAACAGGTGCTGACCCTCGTGCATTTGAAAATCCACGTGTAACGTGACTCCCACAAAAGTTAGCTCTCCCTCAGTATCACAGGGGATTGGTTCCAGGACCCCACCACACCACAGGTACCAAGATCTGTGGATACTCAAGGCCACTATATAAAATGGCTTAGAACAAAGTATATAGTAGGCCCTCCACATCCACAGATTCCCAACTGCAGACTGAAAGTAGTACAGGTTTTTACTGGAAAAAAAAAAATTAAAAATCCATGTATGAATGGACCTGCACAGTTCAAATCCTTGTTTTTCAAGGGTCAACCATACTTTACAACTACTGAGGTAAAACAGAGTACAACACAGGCATGTCATCCTGGATGTGCTTAGGTGCTGGCTAAAAATAACTGCTTTGATAAAAATAAACTTTTTATTGTGATCCTTAAAAACAGTTGCAAAGATATCTTTTGCTTTCAAAATGTTACTGTCACTTCTTAGGGAAACTGAGCGACTATGCAAGGGGCCAGAGATCGAAGCTATGACTCAAGGCCTCTCGCTGCTGGACAGCAAGGCAGGCAACAAGGACAACTTCCAATTCAAGTGATGCAAAAAAACCCTCACCATGGGGAGGGCTCCCCATAAGAAAGGAGAATCTAAAAATGTTTCCATGGTGAGGCTGGATCTTGGTGGTCTACTCTCATCATCTCTCAAAAATATTATCTTCAGCCCTGGCCAGTGTTACTCAATGGTTAGAGCACTGGCCCTCACATCGAAGGGTCATGGGTTCAATTCCTAGTCAAGGGCATATACCTGGCATATGTTATTTGTTTTAACATAAAACATCTGTCAAGGCATGTGCAGGAGGCAACCAATTGATGTCTCTCTCTCTCTCTTCCCCTCTCTCCCTCCTTCCATTCTGTCTTAAATCCATGGAGAAATATCCTAGGGTGAGGATTAACAACAACAACAAAAATTTATTTTCAAAGGCGACAGAAAACAATTCAGGCAAATATGTCAAAGAAAATGACACGCCCACAAACAAGGTTAGTTATACAAAACATGTGACAAATCACGTATTTCACTAGCAAACTCAAAACTACTTAAATTGTCACACCAGATGTTAGCGGGAACGGTACAATGTATACATCCAGACACTGCTGGTAATGCTTTCCACTGACCTATCTGTATCTATCCTATCATACTCCCATTTTCAAGGAAGGACCCTGGAGCCGAGTTTAGTAATCATTTTCTTTTCTTTAAAATTAAATATATTTTTACTGATTTTTTTTTTAGAGAGGAAGGGAGCGTGATAGTTGGAAACATCGATGAGAGAGAAACACCGATCAGCTGCCTCCTGCAAGCCCCCCACTGGGGATCGAGCCTGCAACCAAGGTACATGCCCTTGACCGGAATCGAATCCAAGACCCTTCAGTCTGCAGGCCGATGCTCTATCTACTGAGCCAAACCAATTAAGGCAATAATCATTTTCTTTAAGGACATCTGCTAATGGAAACAAGCTTTTCGTTCTTTGAAATCTAATGTCCCTTTAAAAAGCACTGAATTGTATACCTGAAGTAGGTGAACTGTGTGTGGGGAGAATAATTCTTCCTTATATAAAGCTGTCATAAAAAACTCCTAGCTAATGTCTCCTTGGGTGTCCTCCCATCCAATGACTTCAATAACCCAATCCAGCTTTTGTGATTTTCTCATGGTATAAACTATGCAGGACTTACCATATCAGCCAGAGAAATATACAAGAACATTCCTCCAGCCAGCGCGAAGATCCAGGTGGCAGAGAAGTGGCTGCCGGCCAGGATGCCAAAGCCCATACCCACGTAACAGCAGCAGGCAGAAAGGAAGTTGAAGAAGAGTGCTTGCTGGAGGCTCATGCCAGCATTGAGCAGGATGACAAAGTCTCCTGGGGGGGAGGAAGAGGGGAGAGTGCGGCAGTCACTCTAGGAGGTGGGACCGAGAGCGCGATGAAGACAGACTGCTTAAAGTATGGATCAAGTCTGTGCCGAAATCAAGACAGCCCCAGACATGAGATTATGGTGACAAGACGGAGGCACCTTCACCTTCGTGTCCTGGAATTATCTCTGTTTGCAAAGCTGGCCATGTACGCCCCGGACAAGAGGCTGAAAATAACGCAAAATAGACAACCAACTAGCAACAGCCTCATTCCTCTCCTGACTGATAGAGAAACAGAGGAGCTTCCCTATTCAGAACCACAATGAATGGTATTTTTAGGAAACAAAATTGAGACTGAGGGAAGTTAGGTAATTTTCCCACAGTCACAAGCCAATAAATGGCAAAACCAGGGCTTGACCTTGAGTCTCTGAGCCTCCAAAGTCCAGACTTTATACACCCCCTCTGATAAAACAAAGGGCCTCCACAAAACTCCCAGCTCATCTACCTTCTTCCAACCACCAGACTTCTAACGGGCATCCCAGTCTTTGGGAAATTAATAGGATATAACAAATAACACTTGCTAAGCACTTAGAATAGCGTACAGCATATAGAAAGTCCCTTTCACAACTTTCCCTGTTGCCTTCATGATAAATCTATGAGGCAGGCACTGTCACCTACCCCAATGTATAGGTGAGGAAACTGAGCCACAGCAACTATTAATTCAACTGTTAAGAATCAGTGGTTAGATTTCACCTCGCATTGAATGTATTCATCAATTATAACAAGTGGTCTGAAGTTGGGGAGGAGTCGGCCATAAGAAGGGGGCTCGTGCCCATCACGAGGCGGCCACGTGGAACGGGGTTGGGAGCATAGGCACTCACCTAGCTCGTGTGGGAACTCCTCACAGAGAATGGCCACGGAGGTGCTGATGCCTTGGAAAACGGACACAGTGAAGGAGGCTCCAATGGCCAGGCCGTCGATGAAATTGTGGAGGCCATCGCTCAGGGTGATCATCCAGGCCAGAGTGCCAATATCCGAGTAGCGAATGCCTTTCAGCCAGTAACAGGCACTCTGGGAAGCTTGCAGGTCCTGCAAGAAAGCCAGGCCCCGTGGCCCCCAGGTCAGGGACGGATGGGGGACCGTCGAGGTAGGCCTGAGACACCAAAGCCATTAACCCTGAAAGGCCCCCACCCAGCGGCAGATGACCCACTGACCTGGACAGACAGCGAGCCCACAATGACCTTCTCGTCCATCACGGGCAACTTGCCGTCCAGCTCGCTGCTGCAGTGCTGAGGAATCATGTGGTCCAGGTCCCCATTCTGCAGCTTTTCCGTCACCCCCTCCTCCTGGTCCTTCTTAGAAGGAAGCGTCTCGGAGGCATAATGGCTATGTCCATGATGATGCTGGAGGGACCACAAGGAGTGGTGAGGACGACACTCACCAAGACCATAAAGCTTCCTGGGACCTGCTCTGAGTCAAAGCTCCGAGCACTGGGAAGACCCATTCCCACCATCAGAAAAATCACAAGCAGGCAACACCCACAGAAACCCAGCCTGTTAGAGCGCGGAACCAAGGTGAATGCAAGGGCCTGGCACAGGGCAGACACCAAACAGTGACCGCAGGGCCCACACTCATTCCAGAGGCAGCACTGCCCAAAATATTGAGAGCTTCTCCTTTGCAACGGCTAATTTTATTCAATTCAGCAGCTATCTGGGGAATAACTACAGAGCAGGCACTAACGGTATCTTTCTGGATCTATATTATAATAATCAGCCTTATTTCTTTGCGGTCATACTTCATACACAGTGCGTGTCCATTTCCAGCCCCTCCTTCGTCTCCTAAAGGTATAAAAGCGTGTGAAGGAAATCATTTAGAATAAAGCAGAGAGAATGAACTGCAGCCTAGTCAGAGGCACACAGGCCAGGTCTGGTTTCTGGTCTGCCCGTGCCACCTGCTATTATCCTCATGAGGCGAAATGGGGTGTCCACTCATGAAACTTGTGGGCTCTGCTCCCCCTCCCCACCCCAGGCCACTGCAGGGGTGCCGAGGACCCACCACCGTGACACACCGCATTCCGGAGACAGATGCTTGCCCCGGGAGCACCTCTTTTACCAACAACTGGGTCTCACCTCATTTTTCTGCTTAAGGAGCATTTTCAAGATCTTCTCTGTGAAAAAGAAAAGATAGAAACCCCCAAACACCACTGCAGACTTGGAGACGTAATCATCCTTCAGAGGGTCGAAACCAAAGGCCTGTGGACCCAAACAAAGAAAATAAGTTTGAGAAAATAAGCACTCTCCACTGGTCCCCTCTCATCGCTTACCCTCTTCCCTGGTTGTGTGCAGGGGGACAAGCGCACTGGGACAGCTGGCGTCTATCCGTCCCTCTCCAGCGGAAGCTAATTCCTGATGTCTCCCGACTGTCCCGTCGCCAGGCCTCCTAGGTTCTCTCTAGCTTATTTTCTGATGCAAAAGACAGATCATCCTCGGAATAGTACTGTCAGGCAGAACAGCCTGGAGACAGTTTTCTGCTTTTATTGAGGGCTCTGCCCCTAATTCTCCATTTGCTAGACTCTGCCTGCACATCCCGTACGTAAAGAGAAGACATTTGTGTTCACTTTCATCACTACCTCATGCCCTTGCATGATCTGCCCGTAAACACCAAGGGAGGTGGTGTAATTACACTTTCTAAAATGGGAAATCCATTCCCCAGTTAAATAGCAAGAATTGCGGCAGCTTCCTGACCACAGATCTCCCAGTGACCGCAAGGCCAAGAAAGCAGACTGTTGCTGCACGTGTCAATTTTGGGGTTCTATTTTGAGTTCTTTCTGGAAACTCTGCTTATTTTGGGGGGTGGAATCCATTAGGGAGTGGACAGGAGTAGAAATCAAGAGAATTCCTTTCTCGAGGATGCCCCTGGCCTGCAGTGGGGCCTTGGGAAGGAGTCCAGTGACCTACTCCTCAGTTTTCTGACCGGTAACTGTCCCTTCAAGGGAATAAATTCCCTCCTTCTCATGAATGGGCCCATGATAAAAGTGATCCTAAGTACCAGGAGCTCTGGGCTGCCTAAACGGTAGCTGTTTTCCTTTCTGCTTTTAAGGGACAAAATGCAATCTCTGCCCAGTTATTAGTTTTCTAAGTGACATAAAGGTCAAGTTCTAGAGTGGAAAGAACACATTTGGATCGACTTTCCAGGACAGTCGTCACATCATCTTAAGGGAAGTGGAGTAAAAAGAGGCAATAATGTTCCCCACAGAAGCCAGGACGCTGGCAGAGGACTGAGCACGGCCCCGGGGACCACGAGCCTGGCTTCTGGGACAGGGGCTCGGTCCGGGTAAGGTTCCTCGGCTGGAAGACGAGTAAGACATTACTTGTTCTCTAGATATTACAGAATTTATCTAAGGATCAACTGAGAAAGCACAGAACCACATCTCGGAAAACAGAAGGTCAGGAGAAGCATGTGGCGTCATCTCTGTGCTCCCCGGCCCTGCCCAGGCCTGTCAGGCCACCCGCAGTGAAATGCCTGCGCTGCCGTCATCAGCGGGTCTCCAGCCGATGGCTCCAACCAGATGCAGCTTCTCTGGGGCCGCGGCCAAACCCACGTCTGAGCTTCCTCCTCCTCCGTGGAGGGTTTTCTCACTAACCTGGGCCAAGGGGCACGTGACACCAGACTTTCTATCTGGATTGCTACCTTTGCCTCAAAATGCCCTACGGAGGACGGACCTTTTTATTGTGACCTATGCATTCTGTTGAATATTTGTTGTGCCAGAGCTACAAATTAGGAGCTGTCAGTGATCTAACTACACTACATCTTTTCACCAACAGTTAGCACTTCCAAGGCATCAGGCACCTGACAAATATTAAGTCATATAACCCCCGTGACATCATCATCAACTCAGGCCTGTTGTTCTCCCCATTTCACGTAAGAGGGAATAGGACAGAGGTTATGTGACGTGCCAGAAGTCACACGACTTGTCAACAGTGAAGCTGGATTGGAACCCAGCTCTTATACCTGTGCTACCTTGCCTACCCTAGCTCTGCCCAGGCTTAGCTTCACCTTCCTCAAGGAAAGCACCTCCTTCCTCTGCCTTCCATGGAACTGGAGGGTCCTCCCACGGTGCCCGCTGTCCCCAGGAGACGGTGTGCTCCTGGGTGAGGGGCCCTGGCTCGCCATACCTCAGGGATGAGCTGGAAGAGGGCGTTGGAGTAGAGGGTGCCAATCGCCAGAGCTATGAAGTAGAGCAGCAGCCTCTTGTAAAAGGTCTTCTTCATGAAGGGCACCACAACGGCCCCCAGCAGGGAGCAGAGGGAGATGATGGTCACGCAGAGGAGACCATACCCCCACACTGCCATTGGGGGAGAGCCAGGCCCACCCAGGACAGGGAGAAGGGCGAGCACCCCATGGCACGACAATACCATTTAGGGGGGGAAAGGTGGAGGGAGTGGGGCAGCAACAAGGAAGGTTTTGGTGGGTATTAACAAAGGCAACAAAAGGGAAAATCAGAGAGACAAGTAGGGAGGGAGAGAGAAATAGAAAATCTGTTAGTGATTCAAGTCTGATGCAATTTCCTTTAATTAATTAAGAAGAAATGAAGAGGAATTCAAGATGGCCTTGGAACTCTGTGGCCCCTGTCCCCGCTGCCTTTGCTGCCCAGGTCGCACCTGCCAGCTGGTGTGACTGGCACAGGGGGTTGCCACCTCGGCGTACAGCCATGATATGTGCAGGTCTACCCAGAAGCTGCCACACAGACACTGGACCCAAGGCTCTCTTTAATAGGAAACAAGAGCATCTGAAAAGAAACTGATGACCGTGCTTCCACCACCTTGCTTTGTGCACCTGACCCATACTGCACAGGCACGTGCAACAACACCCGGGCCTGGTCTGTGGGCACAAGATACAACCCAGTGCAGGGCCGAGCAGTGGAGATGAGTAAGGCCCAATGCCCGTGAATTCCAGATTCTTAACTTCTCAAGATGTGTGTTTGTTTGTTTGTTTTCCTTTGCTTTGAAAGGGCTCCAGTGTGGAGAACAGAGTTCCAAGATCACCCTGAACAGCAAATATTCCCTCTACCATCTCCCAGCGTCACACACTCCAGTGTGGACAAACCTGGGCCAGGATGCGGCACTCTCCTGTGAGCCACAGGCCTGGGGTGTGTACAATTACTCTATTTCCATTCAACAGGTAACCAGGCATTTCATGAACATAATTATTAAAAAATTAATACATTTTATTTCTGGAGCTGAAAAAAATAGCCCGAGATGAGGCCTTCCCTGTGAAGTGCTTCATGGGAATTTTGAGACAAACCTGAGACGGTTTAACTTCAACCAGATTTTTCTCCCATTGTTAAGAAGGGACAGATAAGGTCTGGGCACTGCATTTGGTACCTCTTCTGGCTGAGAGTCTTCTGACTGAGAAAGGCTGGGCGGCCCTTGACACAGGTTCTTTAAGAAAGACCATCCCCCTTGCCCTAGCGGGCATGGCTCAGTGGATAGAGCGTCAGCCTGCGGACTGAAGTGTCCCAGGTTTGATTCCGGCCAAGGGCACATGCCTGGGTTGTGGGCTCGATCCCCAGTAGGGGGCATGCAAGAGGCAACTGATCAATGATTATCTGAAGAGAATCATCATCATTGATGTTCCTATCTCTCTCTCCGTCTCCCTTCCTCTCTGAAATCAATAAGAAACATATATTTAAAAAACTTAAAAAAGAAAAGAAAGACCATCCCCAAAGGAGGTCCCCGCATAATCAACTTTCCTGCCTGAGCTGACAAAGGGGCAGACTGTCACCCTGGGTCTTATTTCTTGCAGCTCCTCAGTGGTCACAATTAAACAACAAAATTAAACATTTCCAAACAGTCAGGTGAGGGCACCAGGAAGCCAGTCCTGTCAGGAGAAAGTCAAGATGCAAGGCAGGAAGGACGGAGGGCCCCTTCTCCTTTATCTCGTAATTTTCGTTTCGTTTGTTTGGGTGGAAAGCCTTTGTTCTACGTTTGGCTCTCTGCTACAAATTGTGGCCTGCTTTTTAAAAAAAGAGGATTGCTCACCTTTTAGGCCAGTTCTACTTATTAGCTGGTAACCTCTTACTCCTGCCTCGTTCCAGATGGATAATCTCTTGGTGGCCACCCCTGAGCACTGTGAGGGCCTCTACTTAGAACAGAGCGCCAAGGGCATGGATGGAGACCACCGGCTGCAACTTTCCTTTTGAGCCCTGCAACTGGGCTTAGGAAAGGCATGGAGGCAGGAGGCCGAGACCCCCATAGGAGGGCAAACGCTAAGCGCCTTGCACCTGACATCCCCTGAGGGGACCAGAGTACACCTGGGTGCCCAGGAATGAGAGAAGGCCCTTGAGACCCAAAGTCAGACTTATTTGTGTCCCTTGATGTGAGGGAGAAGTTAATTTGTCAGGGGGCAGCTGTCAGGTGCCTGGGAGCACGGGGTGGGGGGCAGGAAGTGGTGGGGGGCAGGCTCGGCGGACTCCCAGGGGAAGAGGACGCGCACGTTCTGTTCTACTGCACCTCTGGGATGAGCTGGAAGAGCGCGTTAGAGAACAGCGTTCCAATGGACAGGGCGATGAAGTAAGTGAGCACACGGCTGAAAAACGCTTTCTCCATGCAGGGCAGGACGAGGGCTCCCAGGAGAGAGGCCAGGTTAATCAGTGAGACACTGAGGAAACCAAAGCCCCACACTGTGGAGGAACAAGAACAGATGAGGGCCTCCATTACTGAGAGTGGGTGCTCCTGCTGCCTGGGCAGCCCCCCTGAATCCAGCTGTGGTCAGGGCACACAGAAATGCACCAGCCCAGCAGTAGGTATTTGCTGAGTCCGTCTCTTGCTGGGTGCTGCGGAGAAGCCTAAACAAATACTGCACAGCTGCTGTCCAGAAGCAGCTTACCTTTCAGATGGAGGCAGGTGAAAACATGAAAGACTAAGAGTTCAAGAACGATCGCAGGAAACAATGAGGCCTGACACAGGGAGCCTGTTCTGGGTATCAGTGTGGGCAGCACACACCAGCATGACGGCACTTCAGAAGGGCTATCTGGGCCTGCGGGAGTCATGTGCACTCACGGACCCTGGTGAGTCCCCTGAGGTGGGAGCAGGGGTCCTGGGCAGGGGTGGGAGAAGGATGGGATGGGCTGACGACAGACCTTGTAAGGTCTGAAATGCTAAATGAAAAGCCCAGGTATTGGCCCCCTTGTAGTTTCATGAAAACTAAAGTGGCAAAGTGGCCATAAAAAGTAATCCATAGTTGGGCTGGTCCAAAGAACCCAACACTAAACAATGCACTGGCCACACGGGCCCATCTGACCACGTGCACTACCAGCTCTGTAGGTGCAAGGATACCAGTATCACCGTCACTCCCATTCACCCCTCCTGACGTGGATAAGCTGGTCACCAGTTACACACTGAGCAAGCAGCACTCTCGATCAGCAGAGGTCCACGTGAAGACAAGCACGGGGGCCAGGCCTTCCTGTCCCAGCTCACCTTCCACTGTGCTCGGCCTCCCCTCCTCCGTCTGCTCGTTCTCCTCGTTCTCCTGGTTCTCAGAGGAGCAGGCCTGGGAGTCCAGCTGCTGGAGGATGGTGGGGCAGAAGTCCTGGAACTCACTCGGCCCGATCTGCGACTGGCTGCTGAAGTTGTGGGCAGCAAAGAGGGCTCCAGAACTGAAGCACTGAAACACAGGTGAGGGGCAGAGAGTCTTAGAACCGGTCATACCTTGCTCCAGGCAGTGACTGACTCAGCCTTCCAAGAAAGAATTGTCCAAATATGTATCACTGATTCTGTAAAACTAATCTACAGGGGTGGGAGCAAGGGGGTCCTTCAACTAGAAAAACTGGTAAGTTATCTTAGAGATCAGCCATCGGGTTTATACATATACATACCCCACATACAACATCTGTAAGGGCCGCCCAGAGATTCTGGAAGAAACTGAATTCCAATCATTCTTACCAGGATGTGCTTTCTAGAAAACACGAGCCTATCTGTACACCTTAAGATACAGATTGAACCCGATAGCAAATCTGGTTGCACATCACAATAGCCCAGGGAACTATCCTATTAAAATGCAGATTCCAGATACTTCTCCAGAGCTATTGAGCGGCAGGTGAGGGGGGAGGGTTGGGGGGGTGGCAGTAGTCAGTGGCCATTGGCCATGAACTCTCATCCCCTTGGGAGGCAGCAGGGGAGTTGTTCTCACACACCGTTCCTATGAAACACGGCAGTTTTCCTTCTCATTATACTTCATACATGTCAGTCTTTATCTGAGTTTGGATTTGCGTGGGTCTATCTCTAGAATCAGCCTTGTGGGTGTGTGGACAAGGGAGTTTCTGGGCCTTCAAAGCTGAGAATTCCACTGACCCCAAGACACTGCTGCTGTGCCAGGAAGCCTCTGGGGTCAGGCTGCATCAGCCCCGACGGCGGCCTCCTCACCAACGCAGGCACTCACCACGCTCCTGTGGTTCTGTGTCCAGGCCACATGGGCCCCTGATCTCTCCTTCAAGGCGAAGCTCCAGGACACCTCCCCTCAGACCTGCCTGGACTGCTCTAGCGCACACTCATCTCCCGTTCTCATTCTTTAATCCTACAAGGACTGTCCAACCCACAGCATTTAATGCTTCATGGCAATATCAGTTAACTTTGTTCTCATTGGCTGAGTTCCCCATCTTGACAACAAACCCCCTAAACACGACTCATTTTGTTAGGGGCAGGAGGGAGAGAATAGTGGGGACTAACTATAGTTATAAGAAATATTCATCATGTTCTGTTAACCATGATTTGTTCTCATTTAAGAAAGCACATGCTGACCTGGCTGGAAGTTTTATGCCCCTGGACCTGGGAGTTAACCCTGCATTCATTCTCCTTGCCTATCACCATGGAAAGATTAACAACCCTGCTGCCAAGAGAAACAATGGCGTTCCGGAGGTGCCCGCCCTTTGCAACCCCCAAACCCTCTACCCCAGCTGCTTTCCCTGTGATCTGTAACCATTACACCCATTCTTATTCCTTTTGCCTACTTCCCCATGTAATCTTTGTCCTTCTACCCAATATAAGCAGCTGGCTTATGGGGGTAGGCGGTTAGAGCAGACTTTTGTGGATGACCTACTGCTCTCCCCTGGTGGCCGCTTAACTGGCTCAAGTAGTGACAGGCAGTCTGGACCCAAGCGTTGTCCCGTTTCAATCTTTCTCTATTTCTCACAACACTCAGCATAGGAAACAAAATGGATATAAAGCAATTGCTGGCTGACGTCTACCTGGCTGCCTCAAATAGCCTTAGATTCAGATTAGCCAAGATGATGTGGGAGAAAGAACAAGGAGCCAGAAGCCAAAGACCTGGCCTTAGTCCCGGTCCCTCCAGGATGTCACTATGGGACCCTCGGTGTTCTGTCCCATAGACTAAAGATTTTCCATCTGCACCTAGAGGTGCTGCGAGGCTCAACTAGGAGAGAGGATGCAGGGCTTTGTAATCTACAAACGCTGTTGGAAATGCTGGCTGTGTTGGGAGCTCCAGCAGTTCCGGGTGATCTAAGTGCAGCTGCAAGGAAGAGTCTGGAGGGCTGAGAACCCCACTTGCTGCTACCCTTTGGTAATGGCTTCAAAACACCCATGCAGGTGGGAAGGCAGCGCAGCTGGAGATTCAGACTTGCTGACGCAGGCAATGGGAAGAGCTGGCTTCTGCTGTGTCATCAAGGTTTGCCTACCCCAAGCCCCTGCTCCAGCAGCTCAGCTCCTGTGCCTGACTGGACTGTGAGCCCTGAGAGCAGAGTGCTGAGCAGAGCAGGGAGCCTTACCGTGGACAGGTTCCTCTGTCCCTGTAGGGGCTGGGTGACATTGGCCTGGCCCACTCCCACATGCAGGTGGTTGAGCAGGGTCTTTAGCTGCTGCAGAGTGAGGCTGTCACCCTCCCCGTAGCGATGCATGAGGTCCTGCAGGAAAGAGGCGGCACTGATGGCTGGCGTCCCCGTGGACACAGCATGTGTCTCAGGAGCAGCTGTCCACAAGCTGAGGAGGGGCGGCAGGAAGCAGCCAGGGTGTAGCAGCTTCATGGTGATCAGTAACCCTGCGAGAACAAAAAGGCAGATGAAGGTGAGGCTTAAAAAACCTACCTCTCAGCCCCGGCCAGGTAGCTCAGTTAGAGCATCATCCTGAGACGCCAAGATTGTGGGTTGGATCCCCATTGAAGGCGCATACAAAAGTCAACCAATGAATGCATAAACAAGTGGAACAACAAACTGATGCTTCTCTCTGTTCCTCCCTCTCCCACCCCCCTCTAGCGTCAATAAATAAATAAGTACAATTTTAAAGTCCTTATCTTTTAAAGATACAGAAATAACCATGGATTAAATAGTATCTGGGATTTGCTTCCACGTAATTAAGGAGGAGTACTGGCATGGGAGTACAGATGAGACAAGATGGGACATGAGTTGGTCATTGCTGAACCTAAGTGATGTGTAGATGGCAACTCATTATACTATTCAGTCTACTTTTGTATATGTTTGAAATTCTCCAAAATAAAAACCTAAAAAATTAATACTACCACTAAAATAAGAAAAAACAGACTGGGAAAAATACACACCATCAATGTGACAAAGGTTTACTTTATCCTCCCTAAATTAGGGACACACATGGAAAACATGCAGTCTCTCCGGTTTGTCAAGAGTACAAATGGAAACGATGGATAATGCTACTGCAACTTATTAAAATAGCAACACAGATTTTTTAAAAAAATATAAAACCAAATGTTAGTGAGGCTGAACAACTAAAGAAGATGCGGCTGGTGGCTATAAAATAATGGGACTCTTGAAAAGCTATGATAATAACTGCCGAAACCGGTTTGGCTCAGTGGATAGAGCGTCAGCCTGTGGACTGAAAGGTCCCAGGTTCGATTCCGGTCAAGGGCATGTACCTGGGTTGCGGGCACATCCCCGGTGGGAGATGTGCAGGAGGCAGCTGATCGATGTTTCTCTCTCATCGATGTTTCTAACTCTCTATCTCTCTCCCTTCCTCTCTGTAAAAAATCAATAAAATATATATTTAAAAAAAAAAAGAAAAGCTATGATAATAGAAGTATTCAAATCCTCTGAATCTGTAATTCTACTTCCAGAATTTACAGTCACAGAGCAATTCAAAAACAAAAAGGCTACAGGCAGAAAGATGTGTTAGGGTGAAATTTAACGTTAAGAAGAAAAACAATTATGTAGCAGAGTTAAGAACTGAGAAGGAACAAAGAAAAATGAAAGCTTTAAGACAGCAGGACACACGATTTTTCATTTGTTAAATCATTTCCCTTCTTACAGTTATAATTTAATTAGTGAAATAAACATCAGGAAGGGAAAAGGAGGCTCCTACTTAATCCAGACCCAGGACCCAGTCACGGCAGTAGTTTCCACGCCTCCCTAACCGTGAGGCCTGGCTGTGGGTCACTCCACCTCCAGCCTCTGCTTGCGACAGAGGAGCTACACAGCAGAGGGGTTCTGTGATGGGCAGTTAGACAGACATGAGCAGAGCAAGGACGATGGGCCAGGTACAGAAGGTCGCCTGGGTGGAAAACCCCCAGGTGCTTAGCAAGGGACAACCCATTGTAGGGGGGGGACCTGCCCCGTAGGGTGACCTTTCTTCCCCCAGCATATTTGCTGGTCATGCGGTTTGGACCCCCTGACCTTTCCTCCCTAGAGATAACATCTAGACCTCAGTCATATTTTATTTAGCTCCAGGCCCAGATAAGCAACAGAACCTGCCACAGCTGTCCTCAGGACCAGCTACATTGGATAATGACCCCCTGCCCTGGTGCCGGCCAATCAGTGGAGACCACAACCCTGAAAGGACACCCCTGGAAAACTGCTGAATATGCTATTGAGATCTTCCCCTGGGACCTCCCCTAAAGTCTCCACCCTTAAAACCCTTAGGACAGAGGACCCAGTGCCTCTCCCTTTCCCTGTCCCTTCCCTGCCCTGCCTCACTCCCAAGCTCCAAGGGCCCTTCCTTTACCTGTCACTTGTTTCCTAAGCCCTTTTCTTCTAGGAATTACTTTTTCTACCTCTGTGATTTTATAAATAAATATTCTCTTACAGTTTGGGTCTTGGCTCTGAATTTTTTCCTAGCCAGAACCCAACTACCAAGGTTGCAGAACCGAAGTTAGGTTTGACCCCACTGGTCAGACACCTAGTGCCGTGCCGGCTGCCTACAACAGCTCAGAGCAGGCCTGTTTGCATCCCGGATCTGCCCCTTACCGGCTGTGTGATCTCCGGTGAGGTATTAACCAGCGTCAACATTCTAGAAACACCCAGACCAGCGATGGCCTTTGGTGTCAGAAAGACCTAGCTTGAATTCCCGCAATACTGCTTACCCAGAGTGACCTTGGCCAAGTTACTTTGGCTTCTCTCCACACTTTGGTTCTCTCGTCTATAAACTTGGTAGTGCTCATTGGGTTACTGTGAAGATTTACTGCCACGAGCTACGATAAGTCTACTGAGTGCACGGGCTTTGGAAAGCACTCAGTGAAGTATGGCTATTACTTTAAGACTTATAATTAGCAGAGTTCCTCTACTTTGACTCCTTCTCAGCCCAGATACTGAGCTGCTAACAGAACTATCCCTCTGGCTGACTTTATTTATTCCAGGCCAGTGGCGCGCACATCTCACAAGTCCCTGACCGCAAGCACATCTGGGACATTCCAGGCGGTATGGGGCATACACAGAACCTGAGGCACAAAGCATCACTCTTTATGGAATATACTTCGAGTCACGCAAACGAATGGATTGGGTATCACAAAAACGATGCTTCGTAGAAGTGTTACTTTGAGACTAACAACTCTCAAATCTCCACCAAGAAACAAAAGTTAAATTATGGTGTGCAGGGTGGATCTTAGCCCAAAATGGCTAAACCCCATTGTACGAAGAAAGCTGTTCTCCGCCTGACCACACCCGTCTGTCTAAGGGTCGACTTGGACTGTCAAAATGAAGAGCTGCGTGGACTTAGGAGAGGCAGACAGGCAGAGAGGCAGCTAGCGCTACCCGTGTGCACCTTGCTTTGCACTGATACTCATGATTCCTGTAAGAGAATCGCGACACTTATACTAAATGAGGAGACGGGTTCAGAGATTAGGAAATGTGATCCATTGCCAGCAAATAGAGCAGTGAAGCCAGAAACTAAATTTTTCATGGAAGGAAGCCAGGTCTGAAGGACACTAAAGCCAGGGCACTTAACCACTATCCCTGCTGGATAGAGACACAAAAATACACACCCTGGCTCCCATGAAGACCCACAAAATCCTGCATCCTCTGGGCAGACGGGCCCCAGCTCCTATCAGCCCAGGAAGCTCCGGTGTAGAGGAACCCCCAGATACGCCTCAGCAGCTGGCCTGTATTTTAGGGCTCCTTCTATAGAACCACTTCAACAAAAACAACCGTTCTACTTCAGCTATAATTCTCAAATTTATCTGTAGCAACTTCAAAACATCAGAAAAAAACAAATATAAAAATCTCTTCAAGCATGAATTTTAGCTCATCTTGGTATTCATGTCAAGGCCAGCATTTATTAAGCATTGGCTCTTCACTGACCCAGGGGCCATGGCAGCCTGGAGCGGGTGGGTAGATTCAGCAAGTGGAGCCTGCCTGCCTGGCCAGCACTCTGACGTAGCCCACCCCCCAGAGCCTAATAACAACGGGAGGGTAGTAAGAAGTCTGGTCCAGGCACCTGGGAGTTGCTCAAGACACTTCAAATCCAAGTGACCCCGGACTTCTGGCAGACATGAGAAGGAAAGCTTTCCGCTCCAATGCAGATTTTTCTTCCCTTTACCTACAAGTTATTCTTAGAAAAAAGGTTTCTAAAAAGAAAGAAGAGTGGCCAAATACACACACAGCTCTTGGTATAGCTGGATGGTGCAGTTGGGCAAGTCCTTGCCGTGTAGCCCCAGCTGCAGGAGGAAGCCGGGTCTACGAAGGCCATGGAAATGGGCAGGCCGGTGGGCCGCTGCAGTCCTCCCAAGGAGCTGAGCCCACTGCCCTCAAGGACACCTTCCAGGAGTGGTAAGAAGAGCATGTGGGACAGGGCATCAAAGGAAGTTGGAGAGCCCTAACCAGTGTTGCTCAGTGGATAGAGCGTCAGCTTGCGGACTGAAGGGTCCCAGGTTCGATTCTGGTCAAGGGCATGGAACGTGGTTGCGGGCACATCCCCAGTAGGAGGATGCAGCTGATCGATGTTTCTCTCTCAGCGATGTTTCTGACTATCCCTCTCCCTTCCTCTCTGTAAAAAAATCAATTTTTTTTTTTAAAGGAAGTTGGAGAGACAAAGGCTTGAGGGTGCCGTTGGCTCAGAAGACCAGGCTCTCCCACTAAAGAGAAGCTGCAGTCTCCCCGTCCCTTTGTTCACTCGGCTTGGGTTCAAAGAAGTCAATTATTTTAGTGCCTTAGCTCAATCTCCAAGGCGCTAGACCCAATCCTTGGGGGGTCTGGGGGGGGAATGAAAGACCTATGAGGAAGCCCGACCCTCTGTGGAACTTCAGAGGTGCCCTTACCATCTTGGAGGCTCTAAATCAGAACTGCACCTGCCCCTCACCTTCACTTGGTCTAGAAATGCCTCATCTTAGAAGCCGCACTCTGTCCTGTGGACGTACCTGACTGCTGGATTCACCATGCTGCATTCTTTCTATGTCCGCTCCCCTTTCAGAGGGGAACAAACATTTACTTCTCTTTGGGGTGACAAAGTAGTGACATGCCATGATACTTGGTCCAGGGGGTGGA
Organism: Myotis davidii; assembly: GCF_000327345.1. Taxonomy (NCBI): domain Eukaryota; kingdom Metazoa; phylum Chordata; class Mammalia; order Chiroptera; family Vespertilionidae; genus Myotis; species Myotis davidii. The sequence continues at coordinate 606,571 of NW_006383009.1, forward strand.
CATTGATGTGAGTAGAACGGGCAGCAGAGACCTGTGAGGCCTGGGAACTGCTAGGCCTCAAAACATCCACTCCCTTCCCTGACCACCAGCTGACTAGCTAGTCCACTATTCTCAGATTCCTCTGGGGCCAGGAATGACATGTGGAAGGTAAGATCAAATGCTCCAGAGACAGCCCAGCTGGTGTAGTTCAATGGTTGCGCATTGAACTATGAACCAGGAGGTCATGATTCCATTCCCTGTCAGGACACGTGCCGGGGTTGTGGGCTTGATCCCCAGTAGGGGGCATGCAAGAAGCAGCTGATCAATGATTCTCTCTCATCATTGGTATTTCTATCTCTCCCTATACCTTCCTCTCTGAAATCAATAAAAACGTGTTTAAAAAAATTTTTTTAATGCTCCAGAGACAAACTTGGCTAAGGCATAACTGTTTCCAAGGCCAACTGGTAAACCACAGAAAACGGGTAAGACATGTGTTTGAAATCCTACCCAATATGTTGAGTTGGTGCCACCTCAAAGTATGGGCTATGTGAAAGCACAATAAATTACAACGCTAGAACTCTTCAGCTGCGGTCTCAGGCGGCTGGGGTAGCAATCCATGCAAGGGCAATCTGAATTTGGTCTTTTCATAGCACTTTATATAAAGTTGAGAAAAGGCTGGCTGCTACACCAAATAATAACCCTGGGGGCTGGAGGGGTGGATGAGGGGTTGTAGTGAGCATGTGGGAGGAAGGGGATGCTGTAGTGATATGAATGATGTTCCCAGAGTGCTGGTCCCACTTCTGATGGCCTCAGTGAATCATCCTGAGCTTCCCCTCAACTGTCTTCATCCCTACCTGAAATCCCAAGAACATAAAAGAGGTGTGTAGTTACCCCACTGGTGTGGCTCAGTGGTTCGGTGTCAACCTATGAACCAGGAGGTCACAGTTCGATTCCTGGTCAGGGTACATGCCCGGTTGTGGACTCAATCCCCAGTAGGGGGCAAGCAGGAGGCAGCTGATCAATTATTCTCTCATCATTGATATTTCTCTCTCTCTCTCCCTTCCTCTTGGAAATCAATATAGCTTCTTTCAACAAGACAATATGCCATGCCATGGTGCTCGTATTGTGCAGGAGTGGTTTCAAGAACATGAGGGAGACAATCACCAGATCTCAATCCAATTGAGCATTTGTGGGACGAAGTTAAAAGAGCCATCAGGCAGCTGGTTCCACAACCATCAGATCTCACAGAACTGGACAGTGCTATTCATCAGGCCTGGTGTCAGATTCCTCGCACCACCTTTCAGCATCTCGTGGAGTCAATGCCAAGAAGAATCGCCGCAGTATTGAAGGCAAAAGGTGGCCCAATGAAGTACTGATGGGATATTCATAATAATCTGGCCACTCAGTGTATACATTTTTTTTCTTTTTAAAGAGGTGTCTAGTTCTTTTACTTCCTCTCAGGACAGACAGCTGATGTCTCTGAGACACCTGTGGCCTCCTCACATTCCTCCAGGGCTGGGAGCATCAACGACACAACCAACTACTACAAGGCAGCTCCTACCCCTCTGGGGTTCTCTCCCACCAACGGCTCATCTCTGCAGACTGTCAAGTAGACTGGTCTTTCCACTGTCCCACTCCACCCCATCAGAGGGCTGGGACTTGTCAACCTAACAGGACCATCTCCCCAGTGGACATTCCCAAAGGCAGATGGCTCTGAGTGAGTCCAGGGGCAACATTCCTGAGCCTCCCTGGGGAGACATCAAAAATCCCTGAAACCTGCAGGCAACGAACACAGCCAGGCCTCGGGTGGAGGAGGAGGTCCCGAGGAATCAGAAATCCCGCACTCACCTCGCTGGGTTCAGGGGTGATACTAACTAGGGCAGCACCAACTCTGGCGGCAGAAGGCCCATGGGCTTGGGGTAGGAAGTCCAGTTTGCAGCGACTCCACGCAACTCACTGACCTCACCAGGTTTGTTTCCTCATTTTGGAAACAGGAAAACAAACCCGCGGGGGTGTGAGTAAGGAAGTTAAAGAATGCTGAAACACTTTATAAAAATAAAGATCTGAGGTAAGAGGGAGAATTGAAATGGCATCAAAAATTTCCTTCCCTTGATAATTAACATTTGAGTAAAAAAAAAAAATTGTATAAAAAGCAAGCAAGAAAAACAGTCACCAAGAGCAGCCAAACAAGGAGATGGGCAAACTCTGATATAATAACTTCAAAACCATAGGTGAGGAAAGGAACGTGGAGGCATCCCGCCCGGCTCACCTCCTAGCCCAGTGGTCGGCAAACTGCGGCTTGCGAGCCACATGCGGCTCTTTGGCCCCTTGAATGTGGCTCTTCCACAAAATACCACGTGCGGGAGTGCATGTACAGTGCGATTGAAACTTCGTCGCCCATGCGCAGAAGTTGATATTTTGTGGAAGAGCCATACTTAAGGGGCCAAAGAGCCGCAGTTTGCCGACCACTGTACCTAGCCTCCTAGCCCGGCTCATCTCCTAGCCTCCTTGCCGGCCCAGGCCTGAAGCCATGGTAATGAAAGCAGATCATGAGAATTCCAACTTCTCCCAAATGGGGAGGTAGGAGGGAATGGAAAATTGCCAATGTTTCCTCACTCAATATAGGGAGTACTGGGGAAAGCTGCCGGGAAGAACACCAAATAGGTGAAATTCAAAGAACAATGGGCTGACTCTCTGAGGGAAAGCCGGGCTCTGAGGCACATACTGAATAACTGAGGAAAAACTGAGTTTCCCTCCGCCTCCAAGAGAAACGGAGCACGCCCCCTAAATAAGTGGCTGCGCCACACCATGGGGCTGTTACCGAATCCCAGAACAGAAGACACTCCGTCTCCCCTCCTCACACCCACAGGCCCCGTTCAGCCAGGCTACAAAACAGGTCACAAACACCCAGCTCTCAGCACTGCCTTGCTGGGGATGGAGTCAAATCTCCCTCAACGTGCTGGGAAGAAAGCCATGTCTTATTTTGGAGCCAGAGCGAGAGAGCACCAGCATGAACATGAAAAGAAACAGCAGGCCAATCCTGCAAAAGACCAAGATGCCAACTGAAAGTGCGACCTAGCTCCCCACGACTGCCTCACCATGCAGAGTAACTCAATCAGAATGTGATGCAATACACAGCTCGCACATGAGATAAAAGGAGGTGCAGGCTACTCAAAAACAAGACAGTAGCCCCGAAGAATAAATTATAATGAACAGATCAAAATTCTGTCAGTAATTTCAAAGGAAAATACTGACAGAGGAAAGTTTGAGATCATCACAGTGGACGCAGAAGTTTAAGACAAACTGAAACAAATACAGTCATGTGCGGCTTAACGACAGACATACGTTCTCAGAAACGTGTCATTAGGCAATTTCGTCATTGTGAACATCACAGAATGTACTAGTACTTACACAAACCTACATGGTATAGGCTACTGCTCTGTAGGGGAGGAAAAATAATTTTGGGAGAGACCCAGTTAAACTGGAGTAACTCTAGCGGAAGCCACCACCTTAAATACCACCTTCAGGTGAAGACAGAAGAATATGCTGGAGCCCTGGCCGGGTTGCTCAGTTAGTTAGCGTCATCCCGATACACCAAGGTTGCAGGTTGGCTCCTCAGCCATGGCACATACAAGAAACAACCAATGAATGCTTAATTAAGTGGAACAGCAAACTGATGTCTCTCTCTCTCTCTCTCTCTCTCTCTCTCTCTCTCTGATAAAAAAAAATAAAAAAGATGTTGAGGGTGGGGGAGTCGGTTATGGGAGTTGCCAGGCAAAGCAGAGTAAACCAGGGCAGGGTTGTTAAGGTGGCTAAGCAGACGCAGATGCCTTTTGCACTGATAAGAGTTTCTGGAGATAAGGTCACCCCCTCTTCCGGGTACAGTGAGGGAGGCACCCTTACAAATGAAGGGTTCCCTTACAAGTGTGGCTGTCCTTTACAAAAGGTAACTTCTACTTGGTTTTCAGAGCTTTTCACATGTGTGCTGCTCCTTAAATTAACCAGCCTAAAATAATCCTTGTGCCAAAGAGACATATTTTGGGGTGACAAATCCTCTTCCCCTACAGCTCCTAGGCTGCAAACCATACAGCATGCTATTGTACTGAACACTGTAAGCAATTGCACTGCAACGTCACGAAGCTACAACAGGAACTTTTCAGCTTATAATCTTAGGGAAGTGTTGTCATATGTGCAGTCATGCATTGAACGTAACGTCGTTATGGGGCATATGACTGTAACAAGATCAGCACAGGGGTAGTTAATTGGTGTTCCTGAAACAGAGAACCCGAGGATGGAATAGAGGGTACATTTCAAGATAAATACAAGATTTCCCTGAAACGAAAAGAAAAAGCCAGGATCTGAAGATTTAAATAATACATTGTATTCCACAAAAATGTAATGTAGACAGAATTCCCAACACAGACAGACAGTTCAGTTAAGCTACTGAACTGTAAGAGACCTCGTCAGGCATCCAGAGGAAATATTTTTTTTTGTACCAAAATATTTTATTACAAAAATTGTTAAACATTCTAAACTTATTTTAAGTGGCAGAAAATTCAGGCTGCCCTCATCTTCCTCATAGCAACATTCAATATCACAAGAAAATGTTTACACAATTCTAAAAGAAAATATGAACCACGGATATTATTCTCAACCAACCTGAAATGCAGGTAAGTAATACATTTTTAAAAAGGAGCCCAGGAATGCAGAAACCATGATAAGATGACTGATGGTAAGCAATAAATCCTTTAAATTAGAAATAATTACAAAAAACTATGGGGCCCTGGCTGGTGTGGCTCAGTTGGTTGAGTGTAGTTCCATGGACCAAAAGGTCGATGGTTCGCTTCCCAGTCACGGCACATGCCCAGGTTGGGGCTCACTCCCCAGTTAGGTGTGTGTGGGAGGCGTCTGTGCAAAGTTACTCTCTCTCACACCCTTGTTCCCCTCTCTCTCCCTCTCCCTTCTTCTCGCTCTAGAATCAATAAAAACATATTTTAAACAATTTTTTAAAAACAACTATGGGGATTATGGTTCTAGGAAAGAACCTAAATGTTATAAAAATGGACAATTTAATAATGTAATAAAAACAAGAGAACGGAAGAAAGGAAACGAGAAAAAATGTGAAAATACGAATGTCTTCATTTTTCATGGCAAAGAGTCAATCAATAGTGTTTAAAATGGAAACAAGTAATTATAGCGATGACTCACAAGGTTTTATTTTTCTTAAAAATCTTTTTATTCATTTTAGAGAGAGAGGAAGGGAGAGGGAGAGAAACACAGAATAGCTGCTTCATGCCCCCTACTGGGAACCGCGCCTGCAATCAGGGCATGTACCCCAACCAGGAATCAAACCAGTGACCCTTCAGTGAATGGGGCGACACTCAACCAACTAAGCTACACTGGCCATGGCACAAGGTCTTTTTCCCCACCTAACCTTAGTGGGGTCTTTGAGGAAATAACCTCTCTTATGAAAAACACATTTCTTTAAAGCTTAATAATTCCTTTAATTTTGCTATGGTTTTTGTATCTACCTTTCTATATCTGTTTGTGAGTATGCTTGGAAGATTATCTGTAGTAATGTCCACATAATATTAGTGATATTTCTGAGTGATGAAATTTTGGAGTGTTTTGGTTAGTATTATTATGATTATTATTATTTTTTTTTTTACCTCAAATCACTGATGTGTCCCAATGGGTGGTGGGGGTACGGCATTATAAAAAAACATGGTTGACTATTTTTATAATCAAGGAGGTAGGGAGAATTTTCTAAATATGGTACAAAACCTAGACATGGGAAAAGCAATAACTAACACAGTTAAAAACAAAAACTGCCAAGTGTTCTACAAAGATTAGTATATTCCCAGTATTGCTGGTCAACTAATGATGCAGTCATCGGTGCAAGTCCCAGCTGACCCAGGAGAATCCAGCAGTCTCACAGCTCCAGCCCAGGGCTCGCCACGATCTCCCTACAGGCTCTCTGGAGTCCAAAAGGCTTTGAGAAAAACTACCCATCCTGTGGACTCCACACCCCCCTAATGAGCATGGTCAGGAGGCCACTCTCCTCCCAGACAGGCTACAACCCCTCCCAAGCACAGTGCAAATATTACAGCTTAAAAGCCAGGCCACGCAGCCCAGGATTCAATGGGCCCTTTCTCTTCCTGCCTCCTTTGGCCTCCCACCTAACTGCTCTCCAGCACACCCCAAAAGGACGTGCTCTCTTCTCCCGGGGCCCACCCTCAGAACCTCAGCCTCAAACTTTGGCCCAGTCAATGGCCGCCCAGGGTGGGCGATTTCGGGGGCAGCACAGGAGGGCTGCCAGGGGGCAGGGGTGCCTAGAGACAGCAGCTCACTTACTCTCCTCATGAAACCTCATGTTGCTGGGAGGGATAGGATGAGAAAACATTAAAAAAAATAAGTGGTGACCCAGAAGCAGGGAGCAAAATTAGAACCAGCAGCCTGCTGCTCACTGACCAATATTTACTGAGCTCCCCACTGCGTGTATCAGTGCCTGTGAGAGGGAGGGCGACACTGGAGTCAGTCCAGGGCAGCGGCACAGACAGCAGGGACGGCTGATTTAGCCACATGCTGAGCCCCAGTGAGGACAGTAGGGGACAGAGGCAGTGCATTTGCCTGGCTGCACTGTTCCAGCTGGGGCCTGGGCTTGACAAAGCTAAGAAGTCTTCCAAAACTAACTGCCTGCGCCAGGCAGCCCAGTGAGCAGCAGCCAGCCCAGTACCCCACCCACAGCCTCCCTCCGCCAGAGCATGGCGAGAATCACCCTGATTCTCATCATTCATCCATCAACATTTCCCAGACACTCAGTTGCAAAATTCTGACCTGCTGTCCTTGTAAGTCCACTCCTGTTTGTCAGGCCACGGGGCCCAGCATGCGGCTTAGGAATCTTGGTACTGTGCACATCTACCACTTACATCACCCATTTGAAGCAAACTCCCTGGCTTGTTATTCAGGGTCAAATTAATAAGCAAAACATATGGTCTAGTCACTAAATCATGAGAGAGTATGGCAAGTTGGGCAGCCCTGGGTTCAAATGAGGGGCCTACCACTAACTTACCATGTGACCCCGTCACAATCACACTATGAAACGTCCAACCTCCTGGGGCAGTGGTCGGCAAACTGCGGCTCGCCAGCCACATGTGGTTCTTTGGCCCCTTGCGTGTGGCTCTTCCACAAAATACCAACTTCTGCACATGGGCCATGAAGTTTCAATCGCACTGTACATGTGAGCCCGCACGTGGTATTTTGTGGAAGAACCACACTCAAGGGGCCAAAGAGCCGCATGTGGCTTGCGAGCCGCAGTTTGCCAACCACTGTCCTAGGGGGACTCTGATAAAACAGAGCTTAAAGGTACAGTGTACATGTTAGGTTTGTTCCTTTGTCTCCTGTCCTCCAAGTTCTCAAGCCGATCCCTCCACCTAAACCTGCCTATTTCAGTGGCAGCTCAACTACCCTTTCTCCCAGGAAGCCTCTTGGCCCCCTCTCTGAACCCTCTTCTCCAACTACCGTGGACTCCTACTGGCCGCTCTCCTGCAGCGCCCCTCCAGCACACTACTGCTCTTACCGGCAAGGAGGGCCCTCCCCTCCCCTTGCTCTTCCCCGACACAGAGGGGCGAGCAGAGAATGTCTGCTGGAAGATGGGAAGCCCGGCTGGATGAGGGTCAGGAGCTCAGCACCTCCTCCCACCCACAGGGATTCTAACTCTCCAGGGCCCACAGACCAACTTTAACCCCGAAGTCAGTTGTCATGACCCTTATTACTCTTCTTCTCTAGACCAGTGGTCGCCAACCTTTCGGACCTCTCGGACCACCAGTGATCCGCGGACCACTGCCCTAGACTAAATAACCTCCATTCCTTCCGTTTCACCTGTACTCATTGAACTACTAGTAAAAGCTAGCTACACCTACCAGACTTACACACTCAGTCCAATAGTCCATTCGTTTAGCAAACACTCATTGCCCACCAGTTTCATACCAGGAATTATGCTGGGCACTGGGGATGTCTAGTACCTGCCCTCGCAGATAAGGGAAAAACAATTCAACAAGTGACTTGCAAGAGCGATGATGACATGGGCTATGTTTTGATCAGGGATCAATTGGGCAATCTGAGCAGGAAGGGGATTTGTATGAGGTATTAAATAAATGGCTTAGGAATCATCAGAAAGGCTGGAGAAACAGACTCTAGACCAGCCGTGGGCAAACTACGGCCCACGGGCCGGATCCAGCCTATTCGGCTGTTCTATCCGGCCGGTGGAGCCGAAAGAGCGGAGGGTTCTCTTGCTCTCCCCTCCGCTCCTTCACCAGCAGCAGTGTTAACATGGCAACGTCGGGAAACACTGCCGCAGCTCCTTCTTCTGAGTCCAGTTTAAGAACCCATTGTGGCCCTCAAGTCAAAAAGTTTGCCCACCCCTGGTCTAGACTGAGCTTCCAGGAGCTCCTCCCAAAACTCAGTGCAGAGCTGGGCTGTCAGGGCGCGGGGGCCCTGCCACCATCAGGTATGGTACAAAGAAGTGGCCTGCACAGAATTATGCCGCCCCTGCCGTGATCCACACCAGCAAAATGGATGTCCCAGAGCCCATCGGGAGGAAGGGGATGGACACACATTTAAGACTGGGCCAAGTGCAGGCAACTGGCAGAGTCACATGTGAATTTTAGTGCAAGGATGTCTGGAAAGTATAGTTTTTGATTCTCTACTTCTAGAGGGCTGGACTAAAATGCATTATCCCAAGTAGCATACTTGGTAGTGAAAGGAGGCACTATTCATAAACACGCCAGGACAACAGGAGTGAGCCACACGGTTTTCTTCACGGAGGTGCCTGCGAGTAAGCCCACCCACACCACCCACCACGGATCACGATGAGGCCAAGTGCAGGAAGCTACAGAGAACACAGTGGGGCAAGCAAACCTAGTGTCAGGGGTCAGGGAACGCCTCGAAAAAGAAACATTATTTCAGCAGAGACCCGAAGGGCGGTAAAAGTGAGCCAGGTGAAGGTGAAGGTGAAGGTGAAGGTGAAGGTGACGGAGAAGTGGGTGGAACCAACGGCCCAGGGAGACGCAGCTGCATTTGGAAAGACCTGTGAAACACACACATCTGAGAACTTAAGAGTCCAGTGTGGCAGGCAGACTCGAGAGGATGCGGTAAGAACCAGGGCAGGGAAGGGCCTGTTATTGGCAAGGTGCTGGACTTCGTCTGGAGAGCAGTGGGATCATTTTCAGTAGAGATATAGTCAGATTTGAGGTTTTGGCATGTCCATGTGGCTGCAGTGTGGAGAATGGCCTTGAGGTGGGTGAGCACAGAAGCCAGAATCCAAGTAGCAGGCTCTCTGGTGTCCAGATGGGAGCACGCAGCGTGGTCTAAAGAGCCAGGCTTCTTTCTCCAGCTTCAATGCAGCCCGGGGCCTCCCCTGCTTTGGGGGCTGCTGGCCTCACCGTTTCCCACTAAGGAACTGAATAGGCTCCTGTAGTGGCCACGAGTAGAGAAACAAGCCCCTTCACTGTCCTCATCACCCAGAGTATCAGGGTGAGTGTGAGAGGACCGACCACCCCCATCGTCTCCTGAATCAGCCCGAGCCTCGTCTGGCTCCAGTCTCTTTCTGTAGCAGGAGAGCCATTCATAAATGCCAACCCCAACGCCTTGGCAGCAACACTCTGGGGGCAGAATTTGCCACCAAGGGCTTCTCACAAGAAGTCTCTCCATGATCCCTTCTTCCTGGAAAGGGGCAGAAGATTGCTCTGAGCCAAGCACCAGGCTCCCTCCGGGAGGTGAGGCAGGCGCTTCCTACATGAGCCTTGACAAGACAGCACAGCAGGCAGAGGCACGTTCGGGTTCCCTGGAACAGTGAACCTCCCTCCAGCAAGAGCCAGGCCCCAGGGCAGTTCCACTGATCTGCCTGCCCCGGCAGCACGCCCTCCACCACCTCCCTCCCTCCTTGCCTGCCTCAGTGCCCCTGTGCTCCATCCACTGCCTCCACCTTTACAACCCTCCCATCCTGAAGCCCCCACTCCTCCTCAAAGACTCCGACCACACCAGCCTCTACAGCAGAGACGCTGACTCCTGTGTCATCATTTCTCTAAGGAAAGTGGTTCTCAAAGTGTGGTCCCTGGACCATCAGCATCACCACTACCTGGGAACTGGGAAGTGCACATTCTCAGCCCCACCCAAACCTGCTGAATCAGAAACTGTGTCTTAAAAAGCCCTCCAGGTGACCACGCTATACACTACTCTCGGGAAGATCAAGAGCTCTCCTTAGAGCTCCAGGTTTCTTCACCAAAGAGGGCCAGAGCCACTGCTGCCCAGGGGCGGCCCCTTCCCACCCCACACTCAGCCTCTGTGCAGTTACTGCCACAGGCGCATGGCCAGGGCCCCCAGTAGAATGGCACAGGCTGTACCTTAGATTTCTCAATGACCATAAACATTATCAGCAGAGCAATGAATGAGCCCTCCTCCCATGAGAAAGAGGGTTACTGGGAAAAAGAAAGAAAACCCCCCGATTTCCAAATTGGAGTGAGAAAAGGGGTAGGAAAGGGAGGGAAATTGAGCAATGGCATTACTGAATCATAATTCCTCCATTTTCCCGCCTCCTGCCCAAACTTCCCAAATGGCCCAAGGTCTCTGGCAGTTACCATCTGATTATTGGGGAGAAAGGCCTTCCCACTGTGGGCCTCTGTAAGTGACCAGAGCGCCCCTCTTGCTAAGATTCCCGAGAAACCACGAGAGCCGGCTGCCTCGTGCTACTCGTTCCCACTCTGTCACATCCCCTCCAACCCACCCCACCCACTTGGATCAAAGCACTCTCCAGCTACACTCCTCTGTGATGTATGTGAAATACATACATCATAAAGTAAATGTATCACTCCCCTTCACCCAACAGCAAAGATTACTTCCTCTGCCTGGCAGCCAAGGGTCCCTCCAACTAGGCTCCTACCACCTTTCCCCCTCACCTGCCATCCTCTCTTGCCTGGAACCCTGGGCTCCATCCAAAATGCCCACTCCTGCCCCTCCCATCTCCATGCCCACCCACAGGACTAGAAGTCTGATGAACATCTGTTAGAAACATCTGTCCGAATGCTGATCGTATCTGCACGTGTTCCGGGCACTCTCTCCACAAGTGTGAAGGCCTGGATGTAAAAGAAGGATGGACTACAGGAAGAAGCACCATCACATCCTCCCTCCCTGCCACAAGTCCCGGCCCCTGGGGACCATTCTCATCTCCCTCTGAACCCTGCCCCTCCGTCTCAGTGGCGTGCTGTCTTAGAAAGACAGTGCTAAATTTCAGTTAACGCCCTTGTTGTCCCACTAACAATCCTAGAAGGCCGGTAGGATCTGAATAAGTACTTGCCACATGAATATGTAAATACAAAGGCATAAAGAGTAGCTCAACTGGTTAGAGCAGCTTAGCTGGTTAAAGCCTCGTCCCAATACCCCAACTTTGCAGTTCAATCACCGATCAGGGCACATAAGTAAGTGGAATAACAAATCAATGTTTCTTACTCCCCTTCCTCTCTCTCTCACTCTCTCTCTCCCTCTCTCTCTCTCAAATCCATCAATAAAAAAATAAAAATAAAACAGATATACCCTCACCTTATCTACAGACTACAGAATGGCTGGGATAGACTTCCCTGAAGATGCAGTATTTAGGGCCCTGGGGTCTTCTCAAAGCTCCTCCTGTCCAAGGTGCAAAGGAGAGCATGACGACCCGGCCCTGTGCCCTCCTGGTCCTTCCATCGCTGCCAGGGCATCAGCTCTGGAGAGGCTGTCAAGGGCACTCACAGATGGCGTCCAGAGCAAAGGCAGCGGGTTTCTGGCTCCTGTCACATTTGGATACAGAACAGGGCCAGAGAAAGACCCACATAGTCAGTCAGTTACCCTGCCTCAAGCTAAACTACCCCATGTGGGCTGTGAGTGGGTACGGAGCAGTCTCAGACAATATGGTGCAAAAGCAGCAACTTCCCGAACAACTTGTGCCCATATTTCCATTTGCAATTCCACTCCCCTACCTCCTACAAACTGCTATTAAAAAGGGATCAACATTCCCGCCAGACTTAGAGGCTTACGACCTCTCTGGTTAACCCCAAACCAAGGGCAATCATATTGCCACCTGAGAAGGGTTTCTGATTTTCCCTTGCAACTCAGACATGCTCTTGTTTGGGTGACTTTCAACCTCAGAGGGAGAGGAAAAAAAGAGAGAGATGGACATAAGAATTCTTACGGCAGCACTTTTCACTATAACAAAAACCTTGAAGGTAACCCAAAAGCCCAACAGCAGGAGAGTGGGTGAGTAAACAAACCCAACCTCACAACAGAAGTATATACAACAGAGAACAGACTACAGCGCCCTTAACACTGAGTGCTACTCATTCTTCGTGACCTCTCCCCTCCAGAAAGAGGTCACTGAGTGCTACTCATTCTTCATGACCTCTCCCCTCCAGGAAGATCTGGAAGGAACTTCTGTACCCTCCCTGAGGACCAGAGCCCATTCCAGTTTTCCTTGTAAAGTCGACACATCACAGGGCATGTGAAGGGAGGCAATGCTGAAATTCTAGTTGAAATAAAATCTCTTAACTAGTCTTCCAGCTTCCACTGGGCACCTGTCCCTATACTGTCAGGGTTCTCTCTCTCTCTCTCTCTCTCTCTCTCACACACACACACACACACACACACACACACACACAGACTCACTCAGACTGGGGTCATTTAGACATACTAGTACACCTACCGGCACATTTCTGGGATGAGGGAGGAAACCGGAGTTCCTGGAGAAAACCCATCTCTCTCTCTCTCTCTCCCTCTCTCTCTCTGTTGCCTGGGGGAGCCCCAATGGGGATCGAGCCCACAACCCAGACATGTGCCCTGTCCGGGAATTGAACAGTGACCTCCTGGTTCATAGGTCGATGCTCAACCTCAGAGCCACACTGGTTGGGCCTTTCTCTCTTTTAAGTATAACAGATACCCATGTAAAGTGCCCAAATCTTAAGTGTAATGCTCAATGAAAGAGTCATCCTTTTAAAGATAAATCTGATCACAGCACTTTCTTTGCTTTAAACCCGCCAATGACTTCCCAGTATAAGTGGAATAAAATCTAACCCCCTATTTCTGGCCTATAAATCACTGTGTCAATGAGTCCTTGCTGACTCCACTGGCCTTTATTAGTCAGCCCTCTTCTCACTGGGGTCCAGCCATCCTGCCCTGCCCTCTTTCTCTCCCTTTAACACATCAAGTGCATTCTGAACTCCGGGCCTTTGCACTTGCTGTTCCATCTAACTTAAATGCTCTTCCCTTAGATCTTCATATCATGTCTCAGTTCAAATGTCACCTCCTCAAAGTGGAGGGCCACCTGGTCAAAGAAAGGGGGTGGGGGGGAGCCCACTCACAGTCATTCAGAACTCCAACACCCTGTTTTATTGTCTTCTTAGTCTATTATCACCACCTATATAGTCTTTTTGTTGTTGTTTACACATTTAATATCCTCCATACATACTAGCCTCCACAGTGGAGACTTGGCCTATTTCCCCCCCTGCAGAGCCTGGAGGAGTGAGTGCCTAGTAGAGAGGCTGCCCAAATGAATGAGTGTGTTAATTCCCCCGCCCACCTGTCAGTTTAGAATTTTTTTGTGCTTTGGTCTCTACCCCCAGTTGAACTACAGGCATCCTCAGAGGGAAGGACACCCCTTCTCCTGCAGCTTCAATAGAACTGAAGTTGGAGTACAAAACATAAGGTAGAAAAATTAAAGAAAAACTTAAGGGGATCCAGGAGGAAGGTGGTGGGAGAGGCAGGCACAGGCAGGCAGCCTCCCTTCCCCACAACCCTGAACACCAGTGTGTGGAGAACAGGCAACCATCTGATAATCCTCGCAAAGAGAACACATTAACTCTCCCTGCGGCCGGGGCAGAAAAGCAAAGGCAACCCCGCAAGTATAGGCTGTTTCTAGAATTTCTCAGCTGCTCATGGAAATTCTGAGTCTTGGTCCCGCTGAACACAGCCTCTCTCAACGTGCCAACTACACACATCCTGAAACGCCGGGGGAGGGGCTCACGAGCCGCTGCTGGGAGGAAGTGGTGTGGGAAGTGCCAAGGTCACAGGCACAATCTGGGCAACAGAGCTGTGCACACGCCAGCGTTCACCCAGGGCCAAGGCCTCTGTCGCCGGAGGTACCCCGCACAGTGTCTGCTGGACATCAGGGGCGGCCGACAAAAGAGGAGCAAGGAGCAGAACAGAATCTCTGTTCCTGTGCCTGTCAGGCGACCACCAAGGGCACCTGGCGAGCGGCTGGAGCCTGGGGGATGGGTGACTTGGTACTTGCTGCACCTTTCTGGGAAAGCTGATGAGAACGGCTGTGGCTTGCTGCCCCTGGAAACTACCCAGGGACCTGATCTCCTGGGAACCTGCTGGGCCTCTCACATGGAAAGTCTCCAACATGAGGAAAATGGTCAGCACTGAAATACATATACGCCCATCAGTGTCACCCGGTCCTGGGATGGCAAAGCATGGGACCCACCATCCGTGAGCAGGGGAAAGGACAGGACAGGACGGGATGCCAGGGCCGACCACCTCTGGCTCACGTGCTGGGAGGAAAAGCAGGGCCAGGCTCCTGAAGGCCAGCATAGCTCCACCGTGTGCAGAAGGGAGAGTCCACGGGAGCGCTGGTCCGGAGCCCTCTGGGTTCCAGGAAAGAGAGCCGACAGTACAGCCTGCTCCCTGCGATTCACAGGACTCTCTTGACTCACAGGACACACACATATACCACCCTCTTTTTCTCACACAAGCCAACTTTTCAGGCTTCCAGTAAAAGACACAAGGAAAAAACTGTGGTTTGGGCCTGTCCTCCCCGCCTTCCTTGGGGAGGACAGCCCAGCAATCCGGGGGGTGCTGGGTGGGGAGTGGTGGTGGTGGAGGCCTTCGGTGAGCTGGCTGCCTCCCCTTGCCCCTACCCCTACCAGTCAGCAGGGCACAGGGAAAGCCCTAAGCGGTAAAGGGGATCTTACCAGAAGAAAAGGAATCAGTGAGATCAGGAGCAAGTTAGTTGGGGACAGTCTCTGGCCTCAAGACAGCAGTCAAAAAATATTTACTAAGAACTTACTATACAATTCGCTAAACTATCCTTCTGGAGATTCAATAATTTAATAATCCTACTACCTGTGTGTAAGTGTGGTGGGCAGTTAGACGGACATGAGCAGAGCAAGGACGATGGGCCAGGTACAGGGTGACTTTTCCTCCCCTGGCACACAGCTGGTCATTTGGTTTGGACCCCCTAATGTTTCCTCCCTAGAGATAACATCTAGGCCTCAGTTGTGTTTCAGCTCCAAGCCCAGAAAAGCAACAAAACCAGACCAGTGGACTGCATGGATGACCTGCATTATATAGTGATTCCCTGCCCTGGCACCAACCAACCAATCAGTAGAGACCTAGACGCAGAAAGGACACACCTGGGAAGCTGCTGAAAATTCAATTAATATCTCCCCCTGGGACCTCCGCTGAAATCTCCACCCTTAAAACCCTTAGGACAGAGGACCCATTGGCTCCCTTCCAGAAGCACCACTCCCCCACCCCACTCCCATCTCTGCCTTTCCATCCCTTTCCCCTTCCCTCAAGGGCACTACCATGACTTCCCTCACTCCCAAGCTCAGAGAGCCTTCCTTGACCTCTATAACTTGTTTCCTAAGCCTATTTCTTGTAGGAGTCACTTTTTCTACCTCTGTGACTTTATAAATAAATATTCTCTTATAGTTTGGGTCTTGGCTCTGAATCTTTCCTAGCCAGAACCCAAGGCCCAGTGTGACCCCACCGGCCTAACACCTGGTGCAGTTCCCGCCACCTATACCTTAAGGGCACCTGTTGTATAAGATTTTCACCCATGCTGAGTATTAAAATAGTATTCCATGTTTGCCAAATTGGTTAAAAATCACTCTTATAATCTCTTCATTTTCATTTCTTTGATTACTAGTGTGGCTCATCACATTTTCAGGTTTACTAACATTTATATTTCTTCTTCACAAATTGACTGTTTACCATCGTTTGCCCATTTTTGCTGTCATACATTCATCTTTTTTCTTATCGGTGTA
This sequence comes from Myotis davidii, assembly GCF_000327345.1. Lineage (NCBI taxonomy): Eukaryota > Metazoa > Chordata > Mammalia > Chiroptera > Vespertilionidae > Myotis > Myotis davidii. The sequence goes on from NW_006383009.1 coordinate 622,623, forward strand.
TGTAAGAGTTCACTGTATGGACTAATAACATATTCACCTTTTGTCACATATTATAAATAACTTCCTAATCGTCTGCCTTTTAATTTTGTTAATTGATATTGTGGCCTCAAGGCAGTCACATGCTAACCTGACAAGCACAGGGAAGGCCTATGTGGCAGCTTTGCAAACTCAGAGACCTAAAATAACCACAAACTTTTTAATTAAAAAAGCAGTCATATCCTAGGTTAGAATCTTCCCTGACAAAGTCAGTGTTTACCTTAACGGAGCCTGTCTTATTGTCTTTAGACTCTAGAATCACATACCTTTGAAAAGTCAGGGTAACTTTCCTTTTTCCGGACCCCTCAGGGCTCCACCAATGCACCAGAGTGGAGACTGTAATCCTCGGTTATTTTTATTGTGTTAATTGTTGGCTATTAATTATCCTGTACCCACCTATGGAAAAGATGCATATGTCTATCATTTTTCTTTTTATTGCCTTCTCTCACCTCCCTAATCTATCACCAAAGAATTTCATGTAACCCACTTAAGTCTCCTCTTTTGATTGTAATATATAAAATAAGGTGCAAAACTGCCATTCTCTGGAGCATTTTCTCAATCTGTTGAGATGTTGCTTCCCAGCAATTGTCAACAGTTTGGCTCAAATAAATTCACAAAAATTCTTCACAGGTTTGAATGTTTCTTATGTTGACAGTATTATTGATAAAAATTTTTAAAAGGTTAAAGTTAATATATCACACTTTTTGTTTAAAGTTTCTGCTTTTAGCCGAAACCGGTTTGGCTCAGTGGATAGAGCGTCGGCCTGCGGACTGAAAGGTCCCAGGTTCAATTCCGGTCAAGGGCATGTACCTGGGTTGCGGGCACATCCCCAGTGGGAGATGTGCAGGAGGCAGCTGGTCGATGTTTCTCTCTCATCGATGTTTCTAACTCTATCTCTCTCCTTTCCTCTCTGTAAAAAAAAATCAATAAAATATATTTAAAAAAAAATAAAGTTTCTGCTTTTAGTAGCATGCCTGGAAAATCCTTTCCCACCCTGGAATTATAGAAATACACACCTATATTTTCTTCCCTTTAAAAAAATTTAAATTTCTAATTTGTCTAGAATTTAATTTTGGCACAGAGAAAGAGAATCTAACTTTTTAATAATAGTTAGCCAATTATCTCAATACTGTTTAATGAATATCCATTTTCCTTGTAAACCTCAACTGTGGAGTCGATAGAAAGTTAGAAATTGAGGTAAAGTCAAATATATCATTTGCACAGAGAGGCCACAGGTGGCTGCTCTAGCTAATGACATGTAGGAGCATAGTGTGGGTGCCATCTCTTTCACTTCCTCCTTCCTGCTCAGGGGCACAGCTGGCAAGTAACAACCATGAGGTCCAAGTCCAATGTGCCAAGGATGGCAGAGCAGACAGATAACTGGAGAGAGCCTGGGTTCCCACAGGTATCACTGAGCAGGAACGCGGCCTCCCACGATGCTTCACTATCTGCCAATCAGCACTGGCTGGACGATGGTGTTATTTGCATCTAAACACCCCCTTGTAATACAACCATAATCTTTTTTTTCCCTTAATTTTATAAGAACTGCTAAGATTTACTGTTACTTGCCAGGCATTGTGCTAAGCAATTTGTTTTCATTATCTCATTTAATCTCAACAAGACACATTTTACAGTACTTCTCCAATGATATGTATCAATGACAGCTCTTCTGAGTAGAGAAAGACACTGGCTTACCTGCACCTCTATAAGACAACTCCCTATTTCAGAAACATTAAAACAACAAACAGCATCTTAAAATTCAGCAAGCATTTTACATATGAGGACACAGGCTAAGTAGATTTGCACAAAACCACACAATTGGTAATAAATAATACCATTACCGGTTGCTGAATTCCTACACATACTGAGGTCTGTCTGTTTTTGGATGTTCCTATTCTGTTCCATTTATCTAACCCTGTGACAATGTCACTATTATTTTTTTCTGGTAAAGCAAGTCCAACTTCACTACTTTCTTTTTAAAATTGTTTTTGGCTATCCTTGTACATTTATTCTTGCAGGGGAAAAAAACTTTTTAAATTACCTAACTTGGCTGCCCAATGTTCTGAATCAGAGCTTCCTGGGTGAGATCCAGTATCTGCAGACCGAGTTCTGATAGATGAACCTTGCTCATTTGGGCACTGGTCTGACATTTCAGGACGGCTGGACTAGACAGGACCACCTACGACATCCTGTGATTTCTCTGAACTCTTTGAACTCCCCCTCTCCCACTTGTGGTACCAGACCTCAGCCTGCCCAGCCTGCAGGGGAGCTGACAATGAGAGCTCCTCCCACAGAGGCAAGCTGTTGGGATTGTGGGTCCTAAGAACACAGGGCCTCTGAGGCAACTTTGTAACTTATACCCACTTGCTTCTCACATCTGTGTCAACCTGAGGGGACCAGGCCTGCTTTCTGTCTTAGGTTTAAAAAGAAATCGTTCCTGTGCAGCTCTGTGAACCAGAGTTTACAAAGGACATTCCTCCCATCCTGAAGGCAGTGGGTTGAATAACATCCCCAAATCCATGTCCACCCAAAAGTGCAGAAGGTGAGCTTTTGGGGAAGAGGGTCTGTGCAGATATAATTAAGACGCCCATGACTGGTACCTTTACATGAGGAAGGAGGAGATCTGGACACAGACACAGAGAGAAGGCACGTGAAGACGGCAGAGATGTGCGAGTGATGTTGTCACCAGCCAAGGATCAAAAACTCCTGGGGCCACCAGCAGCTGGAAGGAGTCTCCCTAGAGCTGTGGGGGGAATGTGGCCTGGCTGGCACCTTGGTTTCACAAACCAAGTTTGTGACAATTTGTTAGGGCACCCCTAGGACACTAACATCTTGAACCAGAATTAAGACCCTTTATCTCAGGCTCCCTTGCTATGGGTGGCAGAATTCCAAGATGACCCCCAATGACCCTCACCCTTGTGTGTGGGCAGGGCCTGTAAATATGATATCACTCCTGTTATTGTGTTACATTATGTAGGCAAAAGGGATTCTGCTGGAATTAGCTGACCAACTTAGCGGACCTGGAGATAGGGAAAACTATCCTGTAATGGCCAGAACTGATCAGGTGAACCCTTAAAACGGACAGGCCCTTGCTGGCAAAGGGAGCTTGAAGCATGAGAAGAAGGATTCAACCTGGGAGAGAGAGAGTAACTTCCGGTATGGAAGTCCAGCAGACACCAAGTTAACCACGTGACTCAGGAAAACACCACCAGGACCATGACACTGACACCCTGACCCGATGCTCTGAAAAGGATGCAACATCGTGACTGTGACATTCCTGCCAACAATGCATAACCTCGTTCTAAGAAAGAAAGAGGAACTGTTACAGACTGGAGGAGACTGATGGGAAATAATGACTAAACGCAATGCGGGATTCCAGATCAGATCCTGGAACAGAAAAAGGATATTCGTGAAAATATTGGTGAGATTTAAATAAGGCCTGTGGCTTAGCTGAAGTGCCAATGCTGATTTCCTTTTCTTGGTAACTATCCCATGGGGTGAGGGATAAAAAGGCACTCTGCTATATATTTTTTTACAACTTTCCTGTAAGTCTAAAATTAGTCCCAAATAAAAAGGTTGAAATAAAAGGAAATGGTTAAGTAAATTAATAGAGGTTGCCTCAGGATGACAGACCTTTTCTCGCATGCATCTTTATGCTCATCTTTACAACAAGTATGCATTACTTTTTTAAAAAATATTTTATTGATTTTTTACAGAGAGGAAGGCAGAGGGATAGAGAGTTAGAAACATTGATTGGAGAGAAACATCGATCAGCTGCCTCCTGTACACCTCCTACTGGGGATGTGCCCGCAATCAAGGTACATGCCCTTGACCGGAATTGAACCTGGGACCCTTCAGTCCACAGGCCGACGCTCCATCAACTGAGCCAAACCGGCTAGGGCAGTATGCGTTACCTTTGATAACCAGAGGCAGAGGTTGGAATATGTGGACTGATACAAATGATGTCGGTTTGGGGCCAAGGAACTGTTCTAGCTAAGAGGAGGATGGAGCCCAAGACAGAGGGCTGCTAAAACAGAGCAACAGTCTTTAATAGGGAAACCCAGACTATTGGTACCTTAGACTCCAGAGCCCTTTAAAGTTGCTGGACCCAAACTAAATTTCTAGCCACATCACGTGTCCCTCCATCAGCCGCTCTGGCCTATATTGACCACCCCTGCTCCAGGAACATTCATTCGTTATTCACACGACTCTCCTTGCCAGGACTCCCCTCCTCCCTCTCTCCCTCAACTTGCTTTCCTTCCACTTCCAGAAAGCCTTCCCAGACCACTACGGCCCCAATTGGCTCACCTGTCCATTCCCCACCCCGCCCCGCATCCTTAAGTGTCTCTTGTCTGCTCAGTGGAGCTTAAGGAATGCCACAGATAGCATGTAACTCCCCATGGGTACTCAGCTCACCTCCACACATATCTGACCAGCATCTTTAGAAGAGCAACAATGTTCTGCCTGTCTGCACGGAGTGGACGCGCTCTTATGGCTGAACACCATGGGCTTGGACAATCCCTTCCAGTCCCCCTGCACATCCCTGCAGCACACAGGCCCCTTGGTCACAAGCTGAGGATGTACTGACCAGGAGTCTATGGTGCCTATTCCCAAAATTCTTTATGCCGCTTCTATTTGTTTTTATGACTATAATTAAGTTAAATAGTAACAAATATAAATGCAGAGAGACACAGTTTTGATTTCTTCGAAAGTAAAGGAAGTGTTCTAGAACAAGCAATTCTGAAATTGTGGCCTTGGAGGACAGCTGGGTCACTGAGACCATTTCAGGAGGTCTGTAAGGTAAAAACTATTTTTCTTATAATATTAAGATGTTAAAAGCCCTTTCATTCTCATTTTTCAGAAGCTACAGAAAGTGTGATGAATGTGTGCCAGGTAGTTTTGAGTTTTTCTAGAAATTTCTAAGGTAGAAGTTTAGAGTCCAGATATATACGTTTTCAGCCCTGGCTGGGTGGCTCCGTTGATTGGAGTCGTCCCGATGCACCAGGGTTGCGGGTTCGATCTCCAGTCGAGCACATACAAGTAGCAACCAATAAATGCATGAACAGGTGGAACAACAAATCGATCTCGATGTTTCTCTTTCTCTCAATTTCTCTCAAAAAAATCAATAAATATATACATTTTCAGAGATTATCTCATTTTGTTCAACTCCGTATTTACCATCAAACTTACATCATACCTATTATAGTTTATCTAATTATCTAACAAATAATTATTTTGAAATCCTAAAGATATGTAAAAGTATAAAAACTTTATTTTGAAAGTTATTTTTCTTTTAATTTTTAGCACGGTAAGTATCAATAGGTATAGCCAAATAAGAAGAAGACAGTATTAAGGAATCCTAGGATCAAAAAGTTTAAGAACTGTGTTACAAATGAAAAAAAAATTAGGTGTGTGCAATAAAAAAGTAGAATTCTGTATGTGGACTGGTTTGCAAATGTCTTTTTTTAAAAAATGAAAACTAATTAACAGACATGTAAATACTTTCCCCAGCAATTCCACTTCTGAGAATTTCTTCTATAGTCACATTCACACAATGTAGTAAATGTCATCTGTACAATTTTTCACTGCAGCACTGTACATAATGACAAAATACAGAAAACAACCCAAGTTGGGAAGAGAGGGAGAACATACCTTGGTTAAAAATTTACTGCACTCCCGTATTCTGGAATAATATGCAGTCACAATAAAAGAATGGTAAAAGTATTCTATGTGCTGATACGGAAAGATCTAATACAGTTGATAGGTGAAAAAACAAGATGCTAAACAAGTGTCTAAAATGCAAACTTACAGCATTTGTAAGATGTCTCACTGAATACTGAACACGTGACTTTTTAAAATTGGTGTTGCCTTTTTTTTTTATTCCTCATCCAAGGATGTGTTTATTGATTTTTAGAGAGAAATGGAGTGAGAGACAGAGAAATATTGTGAGAGAGAAACATTGATCAGCTGCCTCCCTTATGCCCTGTTTGGGATCGAACCCAGCCAGGGCACATGTGTGATTTTTTAAACTTTTTATTTTTAGTCTTTTGATTTTTTTGTTGTTGTTAATCCTCACCTGAGGATATTTTTTCCCCAATGATTTTTAGAGAGAGTGGAAGGGAGGGGGAGAGACAGAGAGAGAAATATCTGTCTCACATAGGATGCCTTCCGCACGTGCCTGGACCAGGCCAGGGGATGGAGCCCTTGACCAGAATACAACCCCGTCAGTCCCAGGGCGGATGTTCTAAACACTGACCAAAACTGGCCAGGGCTAGCCTTTTGATTTTTGAGCTCTGTAAATATATGACCTGGTGAAAAACATTTAATGAAAAATAAAGAGAAATCCCAGGTGGTGTGATTTTTATATACAAACAATTTTCAAGTTTTATTAGGGGATGTAGAGACCCAAAGAAAAGGCCCCGGCCCAAATCAAAGCTTTGGCAAATAAAAATAAATGCACATGCTTTTAAGGTAAAATTAAATGTTTAAAACCTGGATTTTTTTTTAATTCCCAACTTTTGGCTGCTCTTCTTTTTTTTTAATGTATATTTTTAAATTGGTTTTGAGAGAGGAAGGGAGAAAGAGAAACATCCATGTAAGAACAGAACATTGATCTGTTGCTTCCTGCATGCCCCCGCCCCCCTCAGCCCCCGCCAGAGAATCAAGCCAGCAGCTTGGCATGTGCCCCAACTGGGAATCAAATCAGCAATCTTTCCACCCAACCAACTGAGCCACACTGGCCAGGGCTGATGTTCTTCATTAACTACTGATCCTGAGTGCACTGACCAAGAGCCTTTAAGAACCCACCATAATAAATTCAAGACAGTCATCTCATTCCATCAAACCCCCGACTCTCCTGGGCCCGATGATGGAAAAAGGTTAGGAGGCCTGAGCAGGCAGTCAGAGCTCCAGTTCCCAAAGCAAGGAATTTGGTTTCCCATGGCTGGTCATGCCAGGCTCTCTCAAGCTGCTTCTGTGGCTGTCCTTCCTCCCACCTGTGTGGGAGTCCCAGAGGGCCCACTGGGGGGGGGAGGGGGGGCCCTGTCTCTGCAGCTCAGCTGGGCCCAACAGAGGATCCCCTCTGGGAGCCTCCATAGCTACAGTATGAGTGGGAATGGAGCAGCTGGGGCTTGGAGACCTTGTGGGGAGGCTGCCCTGCTTGTCCCCTGGGACACCACGAGGCCCCTGGCTGGCAGCAGACTCTGGACTCCTTATCTGCTGGCATTGTGCCAGCCCACCAGCCTCGAGGTCAGAGAAGTCCTCTCTGATATCTAATGAGTCCTGGCTGGGGCCCCGCAGCATGACCCTTCCTCACCCACTTCCCACCCTCCCATGTCCCCAGGGAGTCTAAAAAGAGAAAGAGGTAGAGGACTTCTCCAGGAGAAACTTCTCTCCACACAAGCAAAGTCCCCCCTTCCCCCCCCCCAAAATGAGCAGAGCAACTGGCTCCTTGCTTTTCACATTTTCAAGAAAAACACTAGTATTATCAGCAATTTCATCATCACATTTAGGAACAAAAACTGAACTTTTCTTTGGTCTTCACCATCAAGCCTCTTGGCTGCTTGCAAGCAATGTGACTTGGGACACCCATTAGCCTCTCTATATCCAGTTTCTTCAGTTGTAAAACAAAGGGGCTACACTTGAAGCTTCCCCAAGTCCCTCCAGTTCAACATCCTATAGTCTGTGGTTCTGCAGAATATCCGTGCATGATTTTTTTCCGGCATCAAACACAAACAGACTGAATTATTTTGGCAGAATGGGGAGAAGGTCTCAATTCCCAGACATATACCATCTATTCACAGCACTACTCTAGATTCCAAGATGCTGTAAATACTTGCCATGGATTGAGGTTGCTCCTGGAATAGAGCAGAGTGTGAGCAGGTAAGGGAAGATGGAGGTGGGAAGGATGTGAAAACAGAACCAGTCCAGTGACTGATATATACTGCACGCACGCATGCGTGCACCCGTCAGGCCTTCCTGCCTTTTTTTATCAGCCCCAAAGAGGAGTTTCCATTACCTGTAGAAATCAGAGCAGCTCCAAAAACTTAACGGTGGGAAAGAAGCCCCTTTCCCATTGCCCAGGGAATCCGTGGACAATCCCTGGCCACAGAAAAGAGGACTACGCAGAGAGTCAGAAAACTGTACCCATGTTCCTGAGGAGGAGATGAACCAACCTTAAATCTGGGCTCACCCCATTCCTACAACTCAACCCACCTACCAGCTTCTGGGACCCCTAAATAATCCAGTCCATCCCACAGAAATAACAATGATGATGCTGATAAGGAGGAGAATATCTCTACTATGTTCCAGACACAATCACAACATGCTGCATGGTGATGAAAACAGGCCCAGAGATGACGTATTTCTCCCCGCTGGACAGTGAGGCGGCCAGGATTTGAACAGATTCATCTGGCTCAGAAGACAGCATTCTTCTCTACCTGACACCACCTTTTAGCAAACTGCTCAAGTTCTCTGTGAACTTAATGGAACCCAACACTGGGACCTCTTCTTGCCCTGCTACCTCATTCTTCATGCATGTGTGGGTGTTCTTTCTGGCCAACAAGAGTGTGAGGGAGGAACTGGGCCTCAACTCTCTTTGCATCCTGTGGTGGCCAGTGCAGAGCCGACCACAGACTAGGCCCTGTGACTCATTTACAGACTGAGGGACGAATGACCACTCGGAATCATGGAGCTTCTTCTTGCCCAAATGGTAAGGCCCATCATTCTGCGCTTGGTGCCCTCTAGTCAACCTGCAGACCAATGACAGGAAGAGCAGCACCAGTCTATCTCCGGGCCTCCACACAATTTATTAAAACTCGCCTCTGAGTCTCCAAAGGAAACAATATGTGGCTTTTAATCCCAGCTGCTAAAAGTTACGATTCTGGACATTCTTTCTCTTGCTTCACCAAGCTCCTCTGTTTTAATGGTTCTTGTTTTAAGAGGTCAGGATTAACGGATAGGAAACCACAGATCTAGTCTGACCTCGGCACTGACCTTTTCCCATGGACCCAGGGCAGGTCAGGAGCAGAGCTGGGACAGAGGCCAGTTCAGCAAGGCGGGTCCCCACTGCACACTCTCATTGCCACGTCCCTCCCCAAGTAGCCTGGGTTTCTAAGGAAAAGTGACTACTAGTAAAGACAACCGCAGGCCCAGGTGGCTCCGGGAGGAAGGGTCAGGTCAGAGCCACTCCCGCTTCCATCATCCTCAGGCCCCTCACCAATCACGCTCACAGTCCTCAGAACACCCAGGCCCTGGCAGACACTAAGTCCTCAAAACTGTAGCCACAATCCAGAGCTGAGGATATTTCTCGGCTTAACTGGACCTCAGGATCACAAGGTGAACATGCTTGGATGGTTATTTCGTCCTATTGCCCTAAACCACCAAGAGAGGGCAGCCTAAACCAGACCACCTAAGTTGGTCGGCACCGACCAAATATAGCTAAAAAGCCATGCCCTGTGGGCAAGCCAGGTCGGAGTTGGCTTAGTCCCTCCTTTGCCATTCTCCATCTCCGGCTACCGGCCAGCCCGAAGGTTTGGGTCATTTATCTGCAGCTGGGGCACAGTCTGGCCGAGGTGAGGTGGGGTCCACCGTTGCTGGAAAGCAAAGCACGGACACCAGTGACTCTCCCGGGCCGCCCCAAGAGCTGCCCACCAGATTTGGCCATCTCGTCCCCACTTTTTCTGTCCCCGCTAAAGGTGAGCTCCAGGAAGCCTTCCGGAGCCTGCAGCGCGGCTCTCCACATTCTGGGCACCTTCTCTGACCCCCACATCCTGCGCTCGCCAGCCCATCGGACCGCACCTGCCATCTCCCTTTCCGCTCCCAGTAACCTCACGGGGCACCGCGGCCAGGTGTCGCCTCCATCCAGCGCCCGGGCCCGTGCGCGGACCCTCCCGAGGGACTCCCCGGTCCAG
>NW_006383009.1:632928-638079 GCF_000327345.1 Myotis davidii
CGGGCTTGCCGCGGGCGAGCCAGCGCCCTGCTGCGCCTCGAGGCCCTAGCCTGAGCCCTTAGCTCGCCCACATTCCACCTCACATCTTAGCTCGGTTGGGGTCGTCTTCTAAGGCTTCACTCCCTGAGGCCGCACGGGCTCCTCCGTGCCCTGGACTCCCATTAAGACTTCCCCGCCACCCCCACCTCACCCCCAACACTTACGTGGAAAGCTCTCACAACCAGCCCTCCATCCTCTAGGAGTTAGACTGCTCCTCACCTGACATGTGTGTATATTTTAACACATCTAATTAATATAAAAAGCTTCTCTCTCCCCTCCCCAACTCAATTCTGAAAGGGACGCGCCCAGACTGTTTCTTCTGCCAATTTCCTACCAGCCAAAAGAACAAAAATTTCCTGTTCACGTGCCAAATAAACTATATTACACTCACTTTTCGAACTAGGTGTCACCCCTCGCCCAAATGATCAGGCTCTCCAAGGAGCCAGATTTCTTAACCCAAAGCCGGGAGAAATGTTGATTTTTGTGTGAGGACTCTTCTAGGAATCTCTTGGTAGTGGGCTAGTCCTATTGAGATGGATATCAGGCCTCGAAAATGCTAATTTCTTGAGAAAATAAGCTATCCGTTAAACTATCACAGTCCTGTTGTTCTGGACATCACTACTACTTCCTCTACTGCTAAGCCAGCTGCCACCTGGGTCTAGGAGACCAAAAAGAAGGGCCGTTTGGCAGAACTGTGGCTAGTTAGTACCCACATCCCTGTTCTAGCTCAGTGACTGGTGCCAGCCGGTCTGCATGTGCACAGGGAACAGGTACCACATCCCACTGTGCAGGTCCTAGGGAGAGGACCCCCACCAGAGCAGCACGAATGGAGAGGAAAACACAACCTCTAGAGCAGCTGACAGGAAGAATCAGGCTGGATGGCAGCTTGTCCCTCAGGACTGGGTAGAGAGGGGAAAAGAATGCATGAAGCAAAGCCAGAACAGGCAGACTGTTTATGCCACTCTTGAAGAGATGAGCTAAGCCCTGGGTTTTTCTAAAATTCAATTATCCTCACCCTGCAATTACAGAGCTCCAGTGGGTAAGGGATGGAGTAATGTTACTCTCATTTTCCAAGCAATTTCAAAATAATATCTCTTGCAGAATTTCCCTCAGAGCCCTGTCATCTTCATAATAACCCTTTCTATTTGTGTTTCTTGGTTAAATGTGAAATATTTTTCAGGTATGTCATCCATTTGTTTTGTGTGTGTGTTTAATTTTTAGGATTTTTAAAAATTTATTGAGAGAGGAACATTGATTAGTTGGTCTACTTATTTATGCACTCCTTGGTTGATTCTCATATATGCCCTGTCTGGGGATTGAACCTGCAACTTTCGCATATCCAGGATGACACTCTAATCAACTGAGCTACCCCGCTAGGGCAATCCATTTGGGATTTTTTTTTTTTTTTAAAAAAGAACAGTTTAGTGATTTTTAGAGAGAGAGGAAGTGAGAGGGAGAGAGAAACATGTGAGAATGAAACATCCATGAATGTCTCCTGCACACCCCTACCCGGGATCCAGCCCCAAACCCTGGCATGTGCCCAGACCCGGTAATTGAACCAGCAATCTTTTGTTGTACACAGGACAATGCCCAACTAACTGAGCCACACTGGCCAGGGCCACTTGAGATTCTTAATCTCATCTCCAAAGGGGCTGTCAGAAATAGTCCAGTCTTTACTACTCCTTCCTGTCCTTGCAATTCTGGGAAAAGGAAGGAAACTCACCAAAGATTAAGTAAAACAAGCATGTTTCTAACACATGGAGCTCTGAAAAGTATGAAGGTCAAATATATATTACAAAGGGTGTGAATATCTTCTGAAAATTGAGGTTCAAAAGCAATCCCATCACTTTTCCAGGTCAGGTGTCAATACTAGACACATGGGAATAAGGCACTTGTCAGAGAGATGGGTGGGAAGGCAGGACAAGACACCCACCACAGGGCCTATCACAGCATTCTCATGTATTTGCAACCAGAGGAAAGGTAGAGCTGCCAAAGTCCACCAAAGCTGATAAGCTATCTGTATTCCATTAGGGGAATACAATTAATTATTAACATAGCTTGAAATCAAAAGGTCTTACTCTCCATATCCACCCACACACAACTTTCTGTAAGTATGCCCTAAGGCCATCCTTGTCGCTGAGTAATTAGTACTCAGTCTTGCACACCTAGTACCAGGTTTAGGGACCCAATTCTATCTTTTTCTCTACCTATATTAGCTATGCCCCCTTTTCCTCTCATTACCTCACTTCCATTTGTCAAAATTCTAACTCTTCAAAGCCACCTCCCTTCAGAAAGCTTCTAGATTTTTCTGAAGTATTATTTGATCTGCCCTTTTAAATATTTTTTTTAGTGTAACCTACATTAAAAAATAACTTATATGGCAACTCCAGTACAAATAACAACATAGCAAACAAATATTTTTAAAAATTTCTTTAGTATAAGCACTGTACTGATATTTTATATTCTATTTCAATTTTTTAAGCTCTGCTGGAGTGGCTCAGTTGGTTGAGCTTCAGCCCATGAACTGAAAGGTCACCAGTTCAATTTCTGGTCAGGGCACATGCCTGGGTTACAGCTCAATCCCCAGTAGGGGGCATGTAGGAGAAGCCAATTTATGTTTTTCACATCAATGTTTCTCTCTCTCCCTCTCCTTCTCCCTTCCTCTCTCTATAAAATGAATAAAAACATTTTTTTAAAAAAGTGGTAACAGCCCTGCCTGGGTGGCTCAGTTGGTTGGAGTGTCATCCTGTACACCAGAAAGGTTGCAGGTTCAATTTCCAGTGTGGACACATACCTAGGTTTCGCGTTTGATTCCTGTGGGGGCATGTACAAGAGACAACCACTCTATTTTTCCCACATTAATATTTCTCTCTCCCTCCCTTCCTCCCTCCCCCTCTCTATAAAATCAATAGAAAACATATAATCTGGTGGCGATTAAATAAATAAAAATAAACAAACAGTGGTAACAAATCCTCTAAATACATTTCATGACCCATTTTGGGTCATGATCCACAGAATTAAAACATTTTATATGGCTTATGGTACTTGCATTTTCCCCTTCAATTTTTTAAGTTCTATTCCTAACTTAATTTGTCATCTTTTTAAAAAATATGTATTTTTATTGATTTCAGAGAAGAAGGGAGAGGGAGAGATAGAAACATTGATGATGAGAGAGAATCATTGATTGGCTGCCTCACGCATGCCCCACACTGGGGATCAAGCCCGCAACCCAGGCATGTGCCCAGACCCAGAATCGAACCATGACCTCCTGGCCCAAAGGTCAACACTCAACCACTGAGCTATGCCAGCTAGGCCTAATCTGTCTTGATTACCAAATATTTCTGTTTATACATGCATTCCCTGAATGTAACATCGTGCACATAACAGATTCTCAATAAATATTCGTTGGATAAAAGAATAGGCTAGCTCACTACGTTTGATGTTGGGCAATATTTAAGAGAATTAAGCACAAAAATCTGACATTTTCAGGACTGCTATTTCCCTCTTGCAAAATACCACCTACCTGACAAAGGATAAGCAGACAGATTTCCTGTAGCTGAAGGGAGTGAACCAGCCTTGGGAAAGAAAGGAGAGAAATGAGCCCCCAGCCTTGAGTGTGAATAGGGTGGGACTGGGGACTAAGGATATTAATGCACTACTCTGTGGTCTGTGTCAACAAGGAGGGCAACTTGATTCCCAGTGAGGAGACAGAGGAAAGCTAGGTAGTCGGGAATCAGGATCACTGGAAGAGAAATGAAACCAAAAACCCAACCAGCCAGAGTTACTAAGGCAGCTCAACTGGGCAAGGAAAGAGGGGTGTGCTTGAGAGGCATGAACTTTAAAATGTATGAATGTTGCTAAGGCAGACAGCTTGCAGATAACCAATCATAAGATAGTAAGGCATATAAACCAACCCCAAGGATGGTGCTAAATTCTTTGAAAGGACCAATCAGGAACTAACAAGCATATATACAAAAAAGCGTGTGTGCTTCCTCTTCTCTCTCCCCTAAATGCTAGGTTCTTGGATTGATGACTGGAGATGCATTGCCTGTCGCCCACGTGGCTCATGGCCATGTGGGACTCTACACTTGGACAAACAGACTTTAACTTTCGACTGTCACATGGAAAGGAAGCTCTGGACACTGGCCTGCTCCTGGATCCCAGCTGCACCTTTTCCAGGACTGGCTTCTCTCAATAAAACTTTGGTCGCACTAACCATTTTTGTGACTTCATTCTTTGATTTTGCAAGACAATGAACTTAGACTCAAAACCCCACATTTTGGTTTCATCAGGATAGGGCAGATCCACTCCCCAGATATCAGGACAGTTTGAGAGGGACTGAAGAGAGAATCCAATGACCAACCAGGTTTTTATGATACTTGCAAGGAGAAAAATGAGCTTTCTATATGTTGACATGACTTAACTAATTTAAGAGGATCAGAGGGAATGTGAAGGTTCTAGTTTACCCAAAATCATGTGAGAGAACCAACAGCCAACACTCTTATCTCTACAAATTCATTCATTTCATCTAAGACACCTAAATTGTTGGTATTTAATTGTTCATAGTATCTGTAATAATAAAAGCATAATATGCTAATTAGACCGGACGTCCTTCCAGACAACCTTCCAGACGAAGCTGGGGCTGCGAGGGTGCCTGCCGGTGGCTGGAGGGAAATCCAGGTCCTGGGTGCCAAATGGAAGCCAGTGCCAGCAGCTGGGGGAAGGCAGGCATACTCTTGCACAAACTTCATGCATCGGGCCTCTAGTTCCCTTATAATCCTTTATTTCTGTAAGATCAGTAGTCCTTCTTTCATTCCAGATATAAGTAATTTGAGTCTTTTGTTTTTTCTTGACCAATCTAGCTAAAAGTTGGCCCATTTTGTCAGTCTTTCCAGAGAACCAACTTTTGATGTTGATTTTCTCTATTGTATTTCTTTTTTTTTAGTAAATCTTTATTGTTCAGATTCCTTATAATCTTTCTGTAAGATCAGTAGTCCTTCTTTCATTCCAGATATAAGTAATTTGAGTCTTTTGTTTTTTCTTGACCAATCTAGCTAAAAGTTGGCCCATTTTGTCAGTCTTTCCAGAGAACCAACTTTTGATGTTATGTTG
>NW_006383009.1:639421-650788 GCF_000327345.1 Myotis davidii
CATCTTGGTTCTCTCCCCTTCTCTATTGTATTTCTATTCTCCATTTCATTAATTTCTATTCTGATCTTCATTAGAAAATATAATTACTTTTCTTCTCACCTTTAAAAGAAAATAGCTGGGAAAAGAATTCCAACTTGACGTTGTAGTTGCAATACGTCATTTTTTTTTTTTGTCTTAAGTAACTGTTGTGGTTGATGACAGTCTGTGCTGAAAACTTTTCTTTGCAAGCAATCTTTTTTACATTTTTAAAATCTTCACCTGAGGATGGATATGTTATTGCCTTTAGAGAGAGGAAGGGAGAGAGAAACATCTATCAGTTACCTGGTTGCCTCCTGTACGCACCCGAAACTGGGATCCATTCTGAAACCTACGTATGTGCTCTGACCCTGACCAGGAATCAAACCCAAAACCTTTTGTTGTATGGGATGACACTCCAACCAACTGAGTCACCTGGCCAGGACTAACATCTAGTTTTTAAGATTCTTTGTCTTTGGTGTTCAAGAGTTTCCTTCCAGCAGACGAAGGAGTGAATGTGCTTTTCTTTATCCTCAGTAGGTTTCTTCAGGTAGAAGATTCATATTTGTCTCTAATTCTGGAAAATTCTGTCTTTATGTCTTCCATATTGTGTAGCTCATCCTTCCTATTTTAACTTGCAGGGACTCCTATTAGACAAATGTTGGACCTTCTCATTCTCTCCTTTTCCATTGTTCCCATTTATACCTTTCTATACAATCCAATTGACTTAGCATTTGTTTCTATAGGGCTCCGGGTGCTCACCAATTTGGGCTAATCTTTTTTTATTTTGTTTTAATGTTTTTATTGATTTCAAAGAGAGGAAGGGAGAGGGTGAGATAGAAACATCATAGATCTGCTGCCTTTTGCATGCCCCCTACTAGGGATTGAGCCTGAAACCTGAGCATGTGCCCTGACTAGGAATCAAATCACAACCTCCTGGTGTATGAGACAATGCTCAACCAACTGACCGGCTGGACTGGGCCAATCTTCACTGCAATTTTTTAAGAATATGTTTTTATTGATTTCAGAGACGAAGAGAGAGAGGGAGAGAGAGAAACATCAATGATCATTGATCAGCTGTCTCCTGATGCCTCCTACTGGGAATAGAGTCCCCAGTACAGGTATGTGCCCTGACCTCCTGGTTCATAGTTTGAAGCTCAACCACTGATCCACACTGGCCGGGCCATGGTAATTTTTCAGCTTGATATTCTTCCACATGCTAGTAATAAAAATACTACACACACCTGTATGTGGCCCAGGCTTGGGAATTTTTTGTGAATGCCTTTCTACCTTTGAGTTTCCTTGCTGCTGCCTCAGGGACTCTACTCCCTTTCCAATTCCACTCTCTTTATCCAGATTTCTCCCCAGCAATCCTGCACCTCACAGGGACTGAGGCCACATCTATCCTTTCCTGGAATAAAAAACCTCAGTACTCCTGCATTTTATCTGTAACTGTGAGAACGTGTTGTCATCTCCTATTACCATTCTGGCTGTCCTTTTTTATCCTTTAATATTTTCCTTCCTGACTCCTTCCTTCCCTCCCATCTTTTCCTTGTCTCATTTCCCCACAAGTCAGCTACTTAACAAAAAACCAACTTTTTTCCTATTTTGGCCAACATTTGTCAGTATGGTCAGCTGAGTGTGCCATCTTGTCAGAAGTCTCCCTAGTTTACTCATTTGAAAAATATTTTTTTGGCCCCGGTCAGTGTGGCTCAGTTGGTTGGGCATAATCCCATGGATCCAGGGGATGCTGGTTCAATTTCTGGTCTGGGCCTGGGTTTCCGGCTAGGTCCCTGGTGGGGAGCATGCTGGAGGTGGATGATCCATGTTTCACTCTTGCATTGATATTTCTCTCTCTAAAAATCAATTTTTAACCCCTTCCCCAACAATTTTTTTGTTAAAAACGTTTCTTTTTCAGACTAATTTTTTTATTTTGGTTCTATATAGTATTTTTGATGCTGGTTATGAAAACAGTTTGTAACTCGTCTTCCTATAAACCATATTTTCTTACCATATTTTCTTAGTATACTCGTCGACGACTGAAAAAGAACATTTTGTGAAAACGAGTATACACGTTTCTGCCGGGGAAGGGGTTAAAAATCTTAAAATATACACATATGCTTTTTATTTTTAAAGCAGTTTTGAGTTCACAGCAAAACTATGCAGACATTAGAGATTTCTCATATATAGCCAGCCCCCCCTGCCCCCCGCCCTGCCCCTGGCTAACAAAACCACCACAGAGTGGTGCATTTGTTACAACTGATGAACATCCACTGACATATCATAACCACCTGAAGTCTATAGTTTACAAAAGGGTTCATGCTTAGTGTTTCACATTCTAAGGGTTTGGACAAATGTATGGCATATATCCGCCATCATAATGTCAGACAGAATCGTTTCCTTGCCCTAAAAATCCTGTGATCTGCCTATTCATCCCTCCCTCTTCCTAACCGCCCCTCCATCTTTTTACCACCAACATGGTTTTTGCCTTTTCCAGAATGTTATATTGTTGAAATACAGTACAGAGTCTTTTCAAATTGGCTTCCCTCATTTAGTAATGTGTGTTATGTTTCCTCCAGGTATTTTCATGGCCTGATAGCTCATTTCTTTTTAGCACTGAATATTTCTTTGTCTGGATGTACCACAGTTTTTCCTTTCACTTACTCAAGGACATCTTAGTTGCTTCCAAGTTTTGGCAATTAAAAAGCTGCTATAAACATCTGTATGCAGGTTTTAGCGAGGACATAAGTTTCAACTCATTTGAGTAAAATTCCAAGAAGTGTGATTGTTGAATCATATGGCAAGAGTATGTTTAGTCTTGTTAGAAACTGCCAAACTGTCTTTTAAAGTGGCCGTACCATTTTGCATTCCCACCAGCAATGAACAGGGAGTTCCTATTGCTCCATACCCTCACTAGTATTTGCTGTTGTCAATATTTGGGGTTTTGGCCATTCTAATATGTGTGTAGTGGTATCTCGTTTTAATTTGTAATTCTCTAATGACATTTGATGTCAAGCATCTTTTCATATGTTTATTTGCTAACTGTGTATTTTCTTTGGTGTGAGAGGCAGTTGACAAAAACATCTGTCTGTTGAGGTCATTTGCCCAGTTTTTAAAAAGGTTTCCTTATTACTGAGTTGTTATTTTTTAATCTTATCCAAGAATATCTGTTGATTTTAGAAAGGAAGGGAGAGAGAAACATCAATTGGTTGCCTACACCACATACCCCAAACCAGGAATCAAATCCACAACCAAGACATGTGCCCTGACTGGGAATTGAACCTGCAACCTTTTGGTATATGGGACAACGTTCCAATCAACTGAACCACCCTGGCCAGGCAAAAACCATGTTGATGGTAAAAAGATGGAGGGGCAGTTAGGAAGAGGGAGGTATGAATAGGCAGATCACAGGATTTTTAGGGCAAGGAAACTATTCTGTCTGACATTATGATGGCAGATACATGCCACACATTTGCCCAAACCCTTAGAATGTGAAACACTAAGCATTATTATTGTGGGTTGTTTTTTTAATTTTTTAAAATTGATTTTTAGAGAGAGAGGGAGAGAGCTAGATAGAAATATTGATGAAACATTGATTGGGAGAGGAACAAGTGTGATAGCATAATAGTGAAACATCAATCGGTCACCCCTGAATGCCCTGCACTGGAGTCAAGCACAAAACCTAAGCATGTGCCCTAACTGGGAACCGAATCAGCAACCTCCCTGTGCATGGGACAACACCCAACAGAGGCACTCCAGCCAGGATTTATTGAGTTTTAAGAACTCTCTGTATATTTTGGATAAGAGTGTTACCAGATATATTTTTTGCAAATATTTTCACCCAGTCTGTGGCTTACCTTTTCATTCTCTTGATTTTCCTAATTATTTAAAGAAAGAATTAAGTATAGACAGGAAGTCACTAAGAAACTCAGATATAGAGCCACAAAAAGAGAGAGAGTAGGGTCGTCCTCAATCACTAAGAAATCTTCAGGCACAGATTTTACTGTTTTCAATATAAAGAGCTAGTCATTTGGAAAACATCTTCCCAGCCCCGGCTAGATAGCTCAGTTGGTTAGAGAATTGTCCTGATACACCAAGTTTGTCAGTTCGGTCCCAGGTCAGGGCACATACAGGAGTCATTTAATGAATGCATGAATAAGTGGAACAACAAATTAATGTTTCTCTCTTAAATTAATAAAAAAAGAAAATGTGTTCCTTTTTGAACACGCAACCTTCTGATCTGGAGTCAGACGCGCTACCGTTGCGCCACGTGTTCCTTTTTTATACCATTCAACAAAATGCTGCCCAAGTAGGGACTGTAGCACTTTATAGAAATTAGGTTCTTTCTAGAATGAGTTCAAAAAGCACTGCATCATTTAAAAACATAATTTCTAAATAAATAGAAAGGATGTAGTGATGCAGCAAGCAACCAGGGTGCTTTGGGAAGGTATTTTTAAGGATTATAGACATGGCGAAGACCGTGCAGAAAAGAGAAAGCATTAGAAAATGGGGAGGGGCTGGGCCAGTGTGGCTCAGTGGTTGAGCATCTAGCTATGAACCAGGAGGTCACCATTTAATTCCCGGTCAGGGCACATGCCCAGGTTGTGAGTTTGGTCCCCAGGAGGTAGCTGATCAATGATTCTCTCTCATCACTGATGTTTCTATCTCTCTCTCCATCTTCTTTCCTCTCTGAAATCAGTAAAAATGTTAAAAAGAAAGAAAAAAAGAAAAAGGGGAAGGAAGCTGGCTCTCACATAGACTAATAAAAATGGTCTGAGGGGAAAAGAGATTCAAAAAAACAAGACAAACTCTAGCCGGTTTGGCTCAGTGGAGAGAGCATTGGCCCGTGTTTGATTATGGTCAAGGGCAGGCACATTGGTTGCAGGCTTGATCTCTGGCCTGGTCAGGGGCAGTGAGGGAGGCAGTCAATTGATGTCTCTCTCTAACATAGATGTTTCTCTGTTTCTCCCCTTCCCTTCCACTCTCTCTAAAAATCATTGGAAAAATATCCTCGGGTGAGGATTAACAACAACAACAAAACAGACAAAGCACACACCCACACACAAGTGTTTCATTTGTCCCAGAAGTAAGACCGTTAGTGTCTCTTCCAAGAAATCTTACTACCCAGGTCTCAGTGAAATTACCTGGCTCCTAATATTAGAGCTGTACCTTGAATGGCGAGTAATAAGTTAACAATCCTAACAAGTGTTGTGGTTCTCTGAAGGAAAAAACAATATGAATATACTGACATTACTTCAAACACAACTCTACATTTATACAAATTTGTTTTCTTTTCCCACGTGGTGACCCAATCATTTCATATTAAGACCAGAAAACAAAGCAAGAAAACCAGGAATAAAAAGTGAAGAAATTTTGTATTATATGCTAGTATTTTTTTTTATTATATAAGAGAAAATAAGTATTAAGAAATCTAACTTCCAAAGAGAAACTCAAACTCAAACTCTGATTCTTTTAAAGAGAATCAGAAAAATGACAGAGCGACCCGTGCTCCAATTTGTTTGATTCAGTGGTTTCAAAGTTCCAGGTCTTCCTCTGGCCTTGTGAGCCGCACTCCACCAGAAGCCAGAGTGCATGAGGACAACCATCCCAGGGCTCCTCAATCTCTGCTCTGGACAAACTGACAATTTGCTTGGATTTCTTCTTGTAATGAGTTTTAAGCTAAAATTTCTCTTCTTACACATTGTCATATAAAATGGAAATTTCTGCTCCACCCCCTTCCTGTCATCACAGCAAAAAAATAAATACAAATTTGAAAAGGTTAACTAAAACTGGCTTTTTAAACCCAGTTAAAGCAAGATAAGACTGAAGAGACTGGAAAATTTTTAGACGGGGAAGATAAACACAAAAAATAGAGCTTCCCCAAAACACTGAAACCCTCAGGCATGGTGACAACTTTCTAAACTGAAATGTCTGGACTTTGGCAGAAGTGTCATGTTTTCCAAAGCCAACTTCTGGAAATCTTAACCTAGATTCACAAAAATTCCTAACAAAATGAGCCAACAGCCAGGAAAAGGTTACTGAGCACGGAAAATGAGTGATTCCATTCACAAACATATATCCGCAGGGAGAAAGGTTCAAGAAAAACTCACACCCCATCACAAATCTTCCTGGATGTTGAATTTCACCTGTTTGAGTTCTTAATTTTAAAAACGAAACTTACTAAAACTGAAATATACAGAAAAAACTTATCTGGCCTCTCTCAGGAGGCCAAGCGAGAGCTAACCACCCCTTTCAACGCCAGCTTAAGTCGTAGTCTCATAAACTCAAATCCCAGAGATTAGGTCAGCAAGCGCCTGACTATACCACCAGCTAGTTTACTACGTGTCTTTCACACTTGCCAGCAGTAGCAATATCTTGAAAAACTTGGCCTCACAGGCCTTTATATTACCTTTCCCAGTTTTGCCCAAGTAAAGTAACTCTACTTTAAGGAACCTGCAATGACTTTGCTCATTATCACTTCAGGTGCTAGAAATGGGAACTGCTTAGTAAGCAGAGCTTCTGGTGTAATTGCTACTTCTGCAGTTTCCATAGCTCCTGTTGGCTTTGCAGGCTTTTTAAGATTCCCCCATATTCACCCACCCCATCTAAGGCCCAGTGGTTCTCAACCTGTGGGTCGCGACCCCTGAAAATACATCCTGCATATCAGATATTTACATTACGATTCATAACAGTAGCAAAATTACAGTCATGAAGTAGCAACGAAAATAATTTCATGGTTGGGGGTCACCACAACATGAAGAACTGTATTAAAGGGTCGCGGCATTAGGAAGGTTGAGAACCATGGACGCAGTAGCAGTATCACCCCAATTTGTTTTACAAAGGCAACATGGCAATTTCCAGCTGATACTTAGAATGGAACTTGCTTCTTGGTAATACCAGGTTTAAAATGGAAAAAACAGGGAAGAAGGTATCTTATTCTACTGGGTGGGCGAAAGGGAAAAGAGCAACACAAAAATCCCTTCAGTCTATTGATCCTACATGAGTCACAGCCAAATTCTGAAGCCTAATAATTCCTCTAATCAGCTTATATCCTGGTTGTCCAGTCACAGGAAGAACAGGTTCTCGCAGAGCTGGATGGCTGGTTCATGATGCAAGATTTGACCTGACAGGAAAGCTAGCTTGTGGGCATACTTGCAAGGAGCTGGAACTCTGATGGTACCAGGCCAATTCCAGTACATGTGGCACAGTTTGAAAGTCAACCTGCAGCCCAAGAAAAAAATATTATCCTTATTATTTTCCACCTTCATTCTGGAATGTGATTATGTGCTTATGGGTGTATACTTTACAGCAAACTGGGGAACTAAGGAATACATCATGTATCTTTTTAAAATTTTTTTTTTACATGAGCCAACTTTTGGGAATCAGTTTTTAAACTGAATTTTTAAAGTTGATTTTATAGAGAGAGATACATCTATTTGCTGTTCCATTTATTTATGCATTCATTGGTTGATTCTTGTTATGTGCCCTGATCAAACCTGTAACCTTGGTGTATTAGGACAATGTTCTAACCAACTGAACTACCCAGCCAGGGCTGGGAATCATTATTTTAAGTGGAATTGTTTCTATTTCCACCATTTGTAAGTCAAGAGGACATGGATGAATTTCCTCACGTTAGGTGCCCCTGTTTTTATATCAAAACAAGAAAAACAAGGGTAGTTTTTTTTTGGCTGCAGAAGTTTAAGTACTCCAGCAAAATATTTATATAATCTGAGCTTAAGGATTTGGGATATCAATTAGCTGCACCTCATTACTCATCAAAGAGCAGTTTAAAAGATATAAATGCCTCAGACTGCTTAGGGGTGAAGCCCAGGCATCAGTATTTTTTAAGCTCTTCAAGTAAATCTAATGAACAACAGGATTACAAACCACTCCTCAAAAAGATACCATTATCATGAAAGACATGAAGAAACTCAAGGGGTAAATATTACTGGGGTTGGGCAAAGACTTTACCTTAGCTAGCCAGTCAGAGTGAGAAAGAGTAAGTTACTGGTCAGCTCACCTCTGCATATGATCGGGGCTCAGGTTTGCAGTGTTGAGAACACACACATAATGTGTAGGAATGCCACAACCCTGCCGGACATGATGGGCAAGAAGGTAGAAGTCCACCCTAGTAAGGAAAAAAGACAAAGCAATGATATGGTTAGATTTGACCAAAAAGAGATGGAAAAGATCTTGGAGCTCTTTGTAGCTCCTGCACCTAAAGCTTAGAGGTCAAATAACGGGTTCAAGGACACACAGGGACCAAACCATAATTAGAACTTGTGTTTCCTGACTCAACAGCCTATTCAAGAATCATGGTAGAAACTAGCATTCTGTGTGCAGAACATTAACCATGCATGATCTTTTTTTATAAAAATAAAAATCTTTTTGTTGAAAATATGACATACTGGTATGTCCCCCTTTTCCCCAAAGCATGCATGATCTTAAGAAAAGAATGTATGTTCAATAGTTTATACCTAAGAGGCAAAAACTTTATTGTTGGTTTGTTTTTTTCTAATAGTTTTTTTAAAGCTTTATTTTTTTAAAAGATGGAAACATGTATTTAGCATTTTTTTCTAATTACAGTTTACATTCAGTATTATTTTGTATTAGTTTCAGATGTACAGCATAGTAGACAGTCATATACTTTACAAAGTGTTCCCCCTGATATTTCCAGTATCCACCTGGCCCCATACATTGTTACTATAATAAAATTATACATTTCTTGTGCTGTACTTTACATCCCCATTAAATCTTTATTTTTTTAACAGTAAAATCTGAGGATTCCATTCCACATCTTCCCAGGCAACCTACCTATTCCAATACCCAGGGAATGGACAACTTCTGCAACATATTCTTGCTGAAATGTCATTTTTGTGTCCACTTACCACTCACAGGCTGTGATTGTATGATCCACCACAGTCCCAGGGGAGGGAGTTGCAAAGTGCTCAGTAGCAGCCAGGTACAGATTGGTGCTGATTTTCTTCTGAACTACAAATACCACCATCTTGGGCTGATAATTCTCAAAAGCCTCAAAACACTTCTGCAGCTGAGGAATCTCATAATTGGCAACTGTCTTTAGCTGGCCGTCAGACACCCCATCCCGGTACACCACAATCTTCTCTGGGAGACAGTGGTTCACCTGAAATGACACCTACTGAGATGAGTGTGGAGCCCTGAGACTAATGACCAGGCAGAGAGAGGCTTGCTCAGTGTACACACAGCCTGGAGAAGCAGCAGTCATTTCTACACTTCGACTGGGCAGTAAACAGGTCTGGTACAGAAAAGGCATTACAAAATACAAAAACAAAACAAGTACACATACATAAGGCTCATACTCAGTGTGAATAACGTTAGAAGGAAGGAAGGAAAATTTGGGGCTGAGTCAATCTCCTACTACACTAATTACTGTTTAGGCTAAGAACAAGGTGAGCTGTTAGAGAAATTCCAACATAGACCACACATCCTACAGATCCACCATCCTCACATTTTTATGTACCAGCAACATCCAAAGTTGCTAACAAGCAAAAGGGTCCTTTGCTAAATATCACCCTACAATCAGTTATAATGTGAAACAGTTTTACTATAACTAAGTAATTAGCAAAAAGTCATGGTAAATTGTCCATGGATCCAAATAAAATTAAATGCTGGCTTAAATAGTTTGAAGAATTTTTTTTCCATTCAGAGAATATAATTATGTTCTAGTCATGTCTGACTTTAACAGTTCAAAAGAACAGGCTGTTCCATTTTAAACTACGAGTTCTCTGAGAAGTACTGTAGTTTAATTCAGTCAGTAAGTGTCAGTTTGATTCTGAGTGTGGTTCATTGTAGGATTTTGTTCACAATTCCCATCAAAAACCTAAATTATCACCCTGCAGGTGTGGCTCAGTGGTTGAGCAATGACCTATGAACCAGGAGGTCATGGTTCGATTTCCCATCAGGGCACAGCCTGGGTTGTGGGCTCAGTCCTCAGTGTGGGGAGTACAGGAGGCAGCCGATCAATGATTCTCTCTCATCACTAATGTTTTTATCTCTCCCTCTTCCTTTCTCTCTGAAATCAATAAAAATATACTTAAAAATAAATAAAAAACCCTAAATTATCACTGAATTAAATAGGTACATACTATACATTCTTGATAGGTTGCTCTACATGAAAATTTACAATTTCAATGACCCCTTTTAAACATAATCACCTAGAACCTTGTTAGAGCCTAAATTCAGATTTCAAATATTTTATGAATGCTCTTTTTTACTGAGCCACCGCAAGTAGTACACTTACAAACATGTAATTCATCTTCGTATTCCAAGACTGGAATTACTGCCCCAGTCTGTAGCACTTTTTTGTGTGTGTGCTGCTTTTGGCCACCTAGCATCTAGTCCACCTTTTGGGGAAAGAGGATTTAGTTTCCTTCTGCCTCCAATATGACAGTCGGTGGGACTATTAATCAAGGTGCCTTCCCCTAATCAAATCCAGGCTTCTCAGCATTATTGACAAGTAGGACTGGCTAATTCTTTCTTGTTGAGGGCTGACAATATAGGATACTTAGCAGCATTCCTGGCCTCTACCCACTAGATGCCAGTAGCAATCTCCCCAGTTATAACCCAAAATGTCACTGCACTAACCAAAGGACACAGAGAGGATTCAAGCCATGCCAAAAGAATACTCCTCCCTTGCTCTGAGTCTTGAGTAGAGACTGAAAATCACTTGCTCCTTCCATGGCAATGCCTCTTCAGGTCCTTGCTTCTGGAACTCTAGGAGCTACCTGGCTCCTGTCTATTTCCCACCGTGATGCTCAACCTTCTCACGATTCCTCTGAGACTCCCCATGATCTTACCAATTATGTGAAAGTTAGCACATTTCTGTGACTTCCCAAAAACCCCTGAGACACTGTGTTAATAGGTGGCTATCACAGGCACTTAGATCTAGAAAAAGCCCTTATGTCACAGATGAGGAGAGAGACAGGAAGTACACTGGATCTGGGGCCAGTTGACTTGGGACTGAGTCTGACTTTACTGCTGTTCAGCTATGTGTTTCCTTAGTTGAAAAATGGAGATAAATGACTACCTTCTTCTTGGGGTTGTTAAGAGAAATAAAGTAAAATCTAATCTAGTAAAAGAGAAACATGCAAATTGACCGTACTTTCACCATGCCCCAAACCACACCCACCAGCTAATCAGGGTGACTATATGCAAATTAACCCAACCAAGATGGCGGCCGGCAGTCACGGAGCTGGAGCAAGCAGAAGGCTCAGTTGCCCTGGCGATGGAGGAAGCCAAGCTTCCTGCCTGCCCTGGCCAGCTGTGGCCTCTGCTAAAGGCAACAAAGTTTCAATTATAGAAGACAAATAAATC
>NW_006383009.1:651338-691088 GCF_000327345.1 Myotis davidii
ACAGCTGGAGAAGGTGGTGGGGGAGGTGGGGATGGGCAAAGGGAGGAAATGGGCACAGAAAGAGACTTTGCTTAACAGGGGGGTGAGGGCATGAGTGGGAGGGGGAGGCAATGGGGGGATAAGGACACATATGTAATACCTTAATCAATACAGAAAAAAATTAAAATTAAAAAAAAACAGATTCCAGAAAAAATATATATACAGGATGGGGCAAAAGCAGGTTTATAGTTGTTCATATAGAAAATAATACAATAATTAATAAATAATAACACAATAAACTGTTCCACATACTCACAACTGTAAACCTACTTTTGCCCCACCCTGCATATGTATGTATCTTAAAAGCTATACACAAAAGTTGAGACTGATCTATGTCAAGGAAATACAGATATTATGAAGTACAGAAAAGGGACAATACAAGATGAGTGGAGTGAAAAATAGAATCAAATTCATTTGAAGTATTCACTGATATTACCTCTTTCTTTAAAATTTGCTAACCAACCACTGAATGTGATTCACTATACTTTGCCCTATGTAAGCTTCCAGTAGAAGTGAAAGACATGATTCCTACTATCAAGGAACTTAAAAAACCTAACAACAGTCAACAATGCTAAGTGCTCCAGGTCATCTGGTCTATTCTTCTCGCTTCATAAACGATAATAAAACTATGTTCTAAGGAGGGGTCAGGATATATGACAAATCACAATATTAACACATAGATGTTAAATGTACTGTATGTTAAACCAGTCCCTAAAAAATAAATTAATGAGTTCCTTGAAAGCAGGACTATGCTTGTTTGGCTTGGTATCCCTAGCTCTGAATACAATGGCAAAGATCAAGCAGAAAATAAGTATCTGCTGAAAATCTGAGATGTCCTTTTATGGGTGCCTCAATTTGTTCATAGAACACACCTAATGCCCACTAGTTATGAGCCATTGTGCTAGTCTCATAAAATTAGAAAATTACTTTGAGACCATCAAATATTCATGGAACTCAAAGTAGAACTGGGAGACAGACATATAAAGCAAATGCTCTCAAAACGTTATCATAATGAGGATAAGCAAAATGTGAGAACAGAGAAGTATAAGATACTTGTTCTCTGGAGGGAGATGTGAACATTATTGCCTCAGGAAAAGACATGACGAAAGAATTAGAAAATTCAGTCAGCAAAGAAGGGTAAAAGGATCCAGGTAGAGCATGAGCAAAGGCTTAGATTGTGGCTGCGTCATTTACATTCTTACCAAGAGTGCACAAGGGTTCATTTGTTATTTCTCCTAATGTTATTTTAAAGGAAATTTAAAAACATTAAAAAGTTTTGTTTTTCCCTGGATAGCTCAGTTGGTTTGAAGGCTGTCCCAATATGCCAAGTTGTGGGTTTGATCACCAGTTAGGGCACATACAAGAATCAACTAATGAGTGCATAAAATAAATGGAACAACAAATCGGTTTATATAAAATCAATAAAAAAATTTTGTTTTAACATTTTGTATATATGGTAATTATTGATATATACAATATAACCAAAAACTCAAATAACATCAAAGAATGCAAAGGGCTCCTTAGATTATAAAACATAAGAACCGCTAGACTAGAGATATAAATCTAAATACAGATACTAAAGTCATAAATGAGCTTAAACTGCCTATGAGGCTTTAGGTGGTATAGCAGAAATTCTGAGAAACCTTGCAATGGAGGACAACTGGAAAAGCTGGATAAAACACATAAATATCTAGGTAAAGGTTTTAGATTGGGCAGCCTGAGAGGAAGAATGGGAGTCTAGGGAAATAAACTAGGCTTTTAAATCTTTTCCCTCCAGCACCTGATTTTGCTAACTCCGTAAAGTTACCTAAAGGCTAGGAGGTTCAGAAATGCTTTTTAAAAATTGAGTATAGTTTGCTAAACCATCAGTATAAAATTCAAACATTTCTACATTAGAGAATTTTGCAAACATCACCACAATCTAATTTTAGAACACATCAGGGTAATATGTTCATACCATTTGCAGTCATTTCCTATTGCCCCCAACCCCAACTTCTGGAGCATATCAATGTATTGTTTCTTTGAACTGGATATTCTTTTTTTAAAAATATATTTTATTGATTTTTTTACAGAGAGGAAGGGAGAGAGTCAGAAACATCGATGAGAGAGAGACATCCATCAGCTGCCTCCTGCACATCTCCCACTGGGGATGTGCCTGCAACCCAGGCACATACCCTGACCGGAATCGAACCTGGGACCTTTCAGTCTGCAGGCCGACACTCTATCCACTGAGCCAAACCGGTTTCGACCACTCAAGTTCTTTATATTAAATGGCATAGTATGATCATATATGCATACACGGTCTTTGATTGATTACCTCCCAACCACCCACCCATCGTCCCCCACATTCCCTCCGAGATTCTGCACTTTGTTGCATGCTTCCATGTCTCTGGATCTACTCCATTCAAAAGTTTATTTTGTTACTTAGATTCCACATGAGTGAGATCATGTGATACTTGTCTTTCTCTTATTTATTTCACTTAGCATGATACTCTCCAGGTCCCTCCATGATGTCTCAAAGGTTAAGATATTTTTTTTACTGCTGCATAGTATTCCATGGTATAAATGTGCCATAGCTTTTGCATTTTAAATATATTTCTACTGATATCAGAGAGGAAGAGAGAGGGCGAGATAGAAATATCAATGATGAGAAAGAAACATTAGCTGCCTGCTGCACATCCTGCACTGGGAATTGAACCTGGAACCCAGGCGTATGTCCTGAGAATTGAAAAGTGACCTCCTGGTTCATAGGTTGATGCTCAACTACTGAGCAATGCCGGTTGGGAGTGTACCATAGCTTTTTTATCCACTCATCTACTGATGGGCACTTGGGCTATTTCTAGATCTTAGCTACGTGCTATGAACATAGAGATGCATACATTCTTTCTGACTGGTGTTTAGGGTTTCTTAGGATATATTCCTAGAAGTGGGATCACTGGGTCAAATGGCAGTTCCATATTTAATTTTTTGAGGAAACTCCATACTGTTTACCATAATGGCTGCACCAGTCTGCATTCCCACCAGTGCACAAGGTTTTCCTTTTCTCCACATCCTCACCAAGACTTGTCATTTGTTGATTGGTTGATGGTAGCCATTCTGACAGGTGTGAGGCAATACCTCATTGTCATTTTAATTTGCATCTCTCTGATGATCAGTGACTTTGAGCATTTTTTTGTATGTCTCCTGGCCATCTGTTTGTCTGCTTTGGAGAAGTGTCTATTTAGGTTCTTTGCCCATTTTTTTAATTGGCTTGTTTGTCTTCCTTCTGTTAAGTTGCATGAGTTCCTTGTAAATTTTGGATATTAACCCTTTATCAGATATATCATTGCCAAATATGTTCTCCCATGCAGTGGGCTCCCTTTTCATTTTGTTGATGGTTTCTTTTGCTGTGTTATTTTGATGTAGCCCCATTTGTTTATTTTCTCCTTAGTTTTTTTTTTTGCCATGGGAGATATATCCATAAACATATTGCTATGAAAAATGTCTGAGATTTTGCTGCCAATGGTTTCTTCTAGGATTTTTATGGTTTTCCGACTTACATTTAAGTCTTTTATCCATTTTGAGTTAATTCTTGTGGATGGTGTAAGTTGGTGATCTAGTTTCTTTTCTTTCTTTTTTTTTTTGCATGTATCTGTCCAGTTTTCCCAACACCATTTATTTAACAGACTTCCTTAACTCCATTGTATGCCCTTGACTCCTTTGTTAAATATTAGTTAAGCATAATGGCTTGTGTCAATTTCTGGGTTCTCTGTTCTATTCCATTGATCTATATGCCTGCTCTTGTGCCACTACCATGCTGTTTTGATTATGGTGGCTTTGTAGTATAATTTGAAATCTGATATTGTGATTCCTCCAACTTTGTTTTCTTTCTTAAGATTGCTGTAACTATTCAGGGTCTCTATTGATTCCACATATATTTTTGGAGTATTTGTTCTAGAGCTGTGAAATATGCTGTTGGTATTTTAATAGGGATTGCATTGAATCTGTAGACTGCTTTGGGTAGTATGGACATTTTAATTATGTTGTTTCTACCAACCCATGAACACGGTATATTCTTCCACTTTTTATATCTTCTTCTATCTCTTTTTTCAACGTTCTGTCATTTTCCAAGTACAGATCTTTTGCCTCCTTAGTTAAGTTTATTCCTAAGTATCTTAATTTTTTGTTGCAATGGTAAATGGGATTGTTTGATTAGTTTCTCTTTCTGAGAATTCATTATTGGAGTGTAAAAAAACCATCGACTTTTGGGTGTTGATTTTGTATCCTGTTACATTGCCAAATTTATTAAATCTAATTTTGTGGTGGAGACTTTACGGTTTTCTATGTCCAATATCATGTCATCTGAAAATAATTAAAGTTTTACTTTCTCCTTTCCAATATGGATGCCTTCTTTTTTTCTTGTCTGATCTCTGTGGCTACAACTTCCAGTACTATGTTGAATAAAAGTGATGAAAGTAGACATCCCTGTCTTGTTCCTGTTCTCAGGGGAAATGGTTTTAGTTTTTGCTCACTGAGTATGATGTTGGCTGTAGGTTTCATATGGCCTTTATCATGTTGAGATATGTGCCTTCTATTCCTACTTTGCTGAGAGTTTTTATCAAAAATGGGTGTTGGCCCTAACCGGTTTGGCTCAGTGGATAGAGTGTTGGCCTGCGGACTGATGGGTCCCAGGTTCGATTCCGGTCAAGGGCATGTACCTTGGTTGCGGGCATATCCCCAGTAGGGGGTGTGCAAGAGGCAGCTGATTGATGTTTCTCATTGATGTTTCTAACTCTCTATTCCTCTCCCTTCCTCTCTGTAAAAAATCAATAAAATATATATTTTTTAAAATGGGTGTTGAATTTTGTCAAATGCTTTTTCTGCTTCTATTGGTATGTGATTTTTGTCTTTCAATTTGTTTATGTGATATATCACATTGATTGATATATTGTACCAGCCTTGTATCCCTGGAATAAGTCTCACTTGGTCATGGTATATGATCTTTTTAATATATTGCTGAATGGGACTTGCTAATATTTTGTTGAGGATTTCAGCATCTATGCTACTCCCCTGTGAAGCCGTCTGGACGGGGGCTTTTGTTTGCTGCGAGTTTTGTTTTATTACTGCTTCTATTTCATCAGTTATTATTGGCCTGAAGGTTTTCTGATTCTTCCTGATTCAGTTTTGGGAGATTGTATTTTTCAAGGAATTTGTCTATTTCATCCACATTGTCTAGCTTGTTGGCATACAGTTGTTCATAGTGTTTTCTTAGAATCCTTTGTATTTCTGTGGTATTGTTACTTCTCCACTTTCGTTTCTGATTTTATTTGGGTCCTCTGTTTCCTTTTTTTTAAATGGTTTTTTTAAAAAATTTATTTTAGAGAGAGAAATGGAGAGGGATAGATAGAAACATTGATTGGTTACCTCCTGCATGACCCCCTCTGAGCATAAGGCACGCAAATCTGGGCTTCTGCCCTGACCAGGACTTGAACCAGTGACCTCCTGGTTCATGGGTTGATGCTCAACCATAG
The DNA here is from genome assembly GCF_000327345.1 of Myotis davidii. Taxonomy (NCBI): domain Eukaryota; kingdom Metazoa; phylum Chordata; class Mammalia; order Chiroptera; family Vespertilionidae; genus Myotis; species Myotis davidii. The sequence continues at coordinate 656,888 of NW_006383009.1, forward strand.
AGCCACACCAACTGGGCTTTTTGTTTATTGATGAATCTGGCTAACAGTACATGAATCTTGTTTATTCTTTCAAAGAACCAGCTCTAGGGTTCATTGATTTTTTTTTAATCTCTACATCATTTATTTCTGCCCTAATCTTTATGATTTCCTTCCTTCTACTTTGGGCTTTTCTTGTTCTCTTACTAGTTTTTTAAGTTGCATGGTTTAATAGTTTATTGTTAAATTTTATTTTTATTTTTTTGAGGTATGCCTGTAGTGCTATGAATTTCCCTCTCAGAACTGCTTTTGCTGTGTCCCAGAGATTTGGGGTTGTTGTGTGTTCGTTTCCAGGAAGTTTTTCTTTCTTTCTTGATCTCATTGGTAACCCATTCATTGTTCAACAACATGCTATTTAGCCTCCATGTATTTGAATGTTTATACTATAGTTGATTTCTAAATTCATTCCACTCGGATGAGATGTTTGATATGATTTCAATTTCCTTGTACTTCTAGAGATTTGTTTTGTGTCCTAATATGTGGTCTATCTTTGTGAATGATTCATGTGCACTTGAGAATATATATTCTACAGGTCTGAAGTGAAATGTTCTATAAATGTCAATTACAGATTGATTCAGTGTGTCTTCTGGGTCACTGTTTCCTTGTCTGGAAGATCTGGTGATGTCAGCGGGTGTTAAAGTCTCCTACTATGACTGTATTGTTGACGATCCCTCCAAGTTTTTAAAAATACATAGGGTGTCCCAAAATTCACACAAGAAGTAATTCTGATAGGAAACACGTTTATAATTAAAAATTGTAAATGTTGTATTGATTCATAAAGTATACAGTATAGGGTTATGTATGGAATAGCACATCGGGTAAATGGCCTCCACGGCTTTGCTGGCACATACGCAAAGCCGTGGTCTTCATTGGTCTTCATTGTCACTGCTCCTGGGCCATAATTGGTACTTGGTAATGCTTATCAAATTGAAGGGATTAAAATCAAAGGGCAACAGATATTAGAATCTGATTCAATAAACCAAGTAAAATTAGGCTTTTTGTTGTTGTTGTTGTTAATGCTCATGCAAAATTCAAATCTTGCGTGAATTTTGGGACATCCTATATTTAGGTGCTTCTATATTGGGTGCATATATGTTTACCAGGGTCATATCCTCTTGTTGGATCGATCCCTTTAGTATTATGTAGTGAATTTTGTTGTCTCTTGTGATGGCTTTCATTTTTTTTGACCAATTAAATTTATTTCAAGGTATAATTTTCCATATGATGCTGGTTGTCATTTCACTTTAGACTTATATCTCATAAAATTATGAAAAAGTTCCTGTAGACACTTACTGGACTTTGAACTTTATTGGCAATTCTGATCTTTTTACTTTTCACCTTATTCAGAAATGTGAAGTCACCCTAGCTGGTTTGGCTCTATGGAAAGAGCATTAGCCATAAACCGAAGGGTCCTGGGTTCGATTCTGGTCAAGGGCTTATACCTTGGTTGCAGGCTCAATCCCTAGCCTTGATCTAGGTATGTGCAGGGGGCAACCAAACTATGGGTCTCTCTCACATCTATGTTTCACTCTTTGTGTCTCTCCTCCACCCTTCCTCTCTTCGTAAAAATCAATGGAAATGTATCCTCAAGTGAGAATTAAAAAACAAAATAAAAGATGTGATGGCCTTCATTTTGAAGTTTATTTTGTTGGATATGAATATTGCTACTCCAGCATTTTTTTCTTTTCCATTTGCATGGAAAAAATGTTTCCGTTCCTTCACTCTCATCCTGTGTGTGTCTTTTGTTCTGAGTTGGGTCTCTTGTAAACAGCATATAGTTGGGTTACGTTTTTGTATCTATTCAGCTACCCTATGTCTTTTGACTGGAGCATTTAATCCATTTACATTTAAGGTTATTATTGATAGGTACTTATTTATTGCCATTTCAATTCTGTATGCCTAGGTTTCTCGATTTCTTCTTCACATTACAGTAGTCTCGTCAGCATTTCTTATAATGCTGGCTTGGTGGTGATGTACTACTCCTTTAACCTTTTTTTGTCCGGGAAGCTTTTCATTTCACTGTCTATTTTGAATGACAGTCTTGCTGGATATAGTAATCTTGATTTCAAATCCTTGCTTTCCATTAACTTGAGTACTTCATGCCATTCCCTTCTGGCCTGTAGAGTTTCTGATGAGAAATCAGGTGTCAGCCATATGGGAGCTCCTTTGTAGGTAACAGTTTGCTTTTCTCTTGCTGCCTTTAAGATTCCCGCTTTTGTCTTTAATTTTTGCAATTTTAATTATGATGTGGCTGGGTGTGGGCCTTTTTGGGTTCTTCTTGCTTGGGGTTCTCTGTGTCCCCTGAACTTATATGACTTTTTCCTTTACCAGGTTAGGGAAGTTTTCTGCCATTATTTCTTCAAGCACATTCTCTATCACTGTCTCCCTTTCTGCATCTTCTGACCCACCTACTATTCGAATACTGTTACATTTCACATTGCCCCATAGCTCCCTTAAGCTGTCCTCCTGTGGGTTTTTTAAAAGAGTTTTTTAAAAAATTGATTTCAGAGAGGAATAGAAAGGGCGATAGAAACATCAATGATGAGAGAGAACCATTGATCAGCTGCCTCCTGCATGCCCCCTATTGTGAATTGAGCCTGTGACCTGAGCATGTGCCCTGACTAGGAACGGAACAATGACCTCCTAGTTTATAGGTTGATGCTCAGCCACTGAGCCACACCAGCCAGGCTGTCTTTTTTTTTTTTTTTTTTTGGGTTCTCTGATTGATTTTTTTCAACCCTGTCTTCTAATTCACTGATTTGATCCTCGGCTTCCCCTAATCTGCTGTGTATTCCTTCCAAAGTGTTCTTTATGCTATGCCATTCTTTGTTTTCATAGTTACTATATTTTTTCTCATGCTATTGAGCACCTTTACCATCACTATTCTGAACGCTACATCAGATATATTTCTTACCTTCATTTCATTTAACTCTTATTCTGAAGAATTCTCTTGTTCTTTCATTTGAGGGTTGTTTCTTTGTCTCCTCATTTTCGCTGCATGTTTGGGTTTTCGTCTATGTATTAGGTAGACCTGCTATGCCTCTCGATCTCTAATGCAGGACAGTGTCAAAAGCTGTTTCTGACCAATTAGATCAGGCAAATACTCAAAAAACCTCCAGAGACCGCCTCTGCCTACAGACTGATAGTATTCCCTATTGACTTGCCCACAGGCAATCATCCAGAGATGTGGCTAGAGTATTTTTCAACAGGGTGGGACAATTGCTTCTGCCTGGAGATGAGTTGTTATTCTCAGTCTTTTAATGGGCCTCAGAAACTCCACACTGTGGGGTAAGGTGTTTTCCACCTAAAGCTGTCCTCCTGTGGGTTTTTTAAAAGAGTTTAAAAAGGGTGGGTCAACTATCTTCCTCACAGGCAAAACTGCGGAGAGAGCAGTTGTCTGCATGAGAAAGATGACTTCTGCAGCGTGAGGGAATGACTCAGCACAGGAAACCAGGGTGTCTGGTTTCTGACCTATAATCCCAGAGCTCCCTATCCTGGCTTCCATTCACACAGCTCCAGTCCACTCTGCCCTCCTTCTACTGGAGCACAAGGTGAGTGGCTCCACAGGTAATCTTGTGAGTTGTCCCTTTAAGAGGGTGCCTAAATTTCCAGCCCTCTCTCCCTGGCAGATAACAACCCCGCTGCTTTTCACAGGCAGATGTTATGTGGGTACCCTTCCAAGTTCTGGTATTCTCTGCTAGGGGACCGAGCTTGGGGATGAGAGTTCTCAGTGGCAACCCGCCACAGCTGAGATATATCTAGGGAACTTCAGATGCTGTCTGTGGGAGGCTGGCCAGCCCTTTTGCACCTTTGCCCCTCCCACTGGTCTCTGTGGTCTTTACTTTCCATCCTCAGTTATCAGGGTTCTCTCTAGCAAGTTTCCACGCAGCATCCACTTATTCCACCACCATTTTTAATCCTATGGTTTTTTTTTTTATTTTTGTTAATCCTCACCCAAGGATATTTTATCCATTGATATTTTAGAGAGTGAAAGGAAGGGGGATAGACAGAAACATTGATGTGAGAGAGACACATCAATTGGCTGCCTCTTGCACATGCCTCAACCCAGGTCAGGAATCGAGCCTGCAACTGAGTATGAGCCCTTGAATGGAAGCAAACCCACCACCATTCAGTCTACAGGCTGACACTCTAATTACTAAGCCAAACCAGAAAGAGACTTAGCTGAAATCGGTTTGGCTCAGTGATAAGAGTGTTGGCCTGTGGACTGAAAGGTCCCAGGTTTGATTCCGGTCAAGAGCATGTACCTTGGTTGCGGGCACATCCCCAATAGGGGGCGTGCAAGAGGCAGCCAATCGATGTTTCTGACTATCTCTCTCCCTTCCTCACTGTAAAAAAATCAATAAAATATATATTTTTTTTAAAAAAAGAGACTTTATTTTTTAGATTAGTTTTAAATTTAGAGTTTTCACCAACCTACAGACACAGTTCCCCCTATTGTTACAACATTATATTAGGGCTAACAGTTGAAAGACCTTAATTTATTTTAGGGTTCACTCTTTGTATTGTACATTCTGTGAGCTTTTCAAATACATAATGTCACATGCCCACCATTATAGTATCATATACAATAGTTTTATAGACTTAAAAATCCTCTGTGCTCCATCTATTTATCTTTACTTTCCTCATTCTCCTGAACCTCTGGCAAATACTGTCCTTTTTTACTGTTTCTACAGTTTGCCTTTTTCAGAATGTCATATAGTCAGAATAATATAGCATGTCACTGTTCCAAATTGGCTTCTTTCACTAAGTGATATGCATTTACATTTCTTACATGTCTTTTCATAGTTTTTTGTTGGTGGTGGTGTTTTTAGTGTTGACTATTCCACTATCTGGATGTACTACAGTTCACCATTTCAGGTGCTTCCAAGATTTGTCCATCTTTTAATCAGGATGTTTGTTTTCTCGAGTTTTAATAGTTCTTTGTATATTTGGATAACAGTTCATTATCAGATATGTATTTTGCAAATATTTTCTCCCAGTCTGTAGCTTCTTTCATTCTCTTAGTGTCTTTCATAGGGCAAAAGTTTTAAATTTTAATTAAGTCCAAGTTACCAATTCTTTCTTTCATCAGTCATGGTTTTGCATCTAAAAAGTCATCACCACACAAGTTTACCTAGATCTCCTCCTATGTCATCGTCTAGAAGTTTTATGGTTTTTCATCTTAAATATGTTTGTAATATATTTTGAGTTAATGTTTTGTGAAAGGTATAAGTTCAGTGTATAGATTCTCTCTTCTCTCTCCCTCTCTTTTGGTATGGGGCTGGACAGTTGTTCCAGAACCATTTGCTGAAAAGGCTACCTTTTTTCCATTACAGTGACTATGCTCTTTTATTAGTCACTGGCCTCTTATTTCTACAGGTCTATTTCTGAGTGCTCTATTCTGTTACACTAACATATCTATTCTTTTGTCAATACCACACCATCTAGATTATAATAGCTTTACAGAAACTATTTAAATTGAGTAATGTCAGACCCCTGACTTTGTTCTTCTTCAGTACTGTGTCTTTTACCTTTGCATTTAATTTAAACGTTAGTTTGTAGAAATCAACAAAATAACTTGCTGAAATTATGATTGGGATTACACTGACTCTATAGATCCAGCTGGGAAGAACTGACATTTCAAAGATATTGAGTCTTCCTATCAATGAACATGGGATCTCTCTCCATTTATTTAGATATTTTTGAATGGAAAAACAAACAAACAAGTTTTATAGTTTCCCATGTAGGATTTGTACAAACTTAGATTTATACTTAAATATTTCAAATTTTGGTGCTAATATAAATGGTACTGACTTTAATTTCAAACTGAAATTGTTTATTGCTAGTATACAAAAAAGGAATTGACTTTTGTATGTTAACTTTTGGCAACCTTGTAATTCTTTGTTTATTTTTATTTTTTAAATATATTTTATTGATTTTTTACAGAGAGGAAGGGAGAGAGATAGAGAGTCAGAAACATCGATGAGCGAGAACCATCAATGAGTCGCCTCCTGCACATCCCCCACCGGGGGAACCCAGGTACATGCCCTTGACCGGAATCGAACCTGGGACCTTTCAGTCCGCAGGCCGACTCTCTATCCACTGAGCCAAACCGGTTTTGGCCAACCTTGTAATTCTTGATTATTTAGTTCCAGTAGTTTCGTTGATTCCTTGATATTTTCTACTTAAACATTCTATCTACAAACAAAAACAGTTTTCTTTCTTCTTTCCCAATCTATATATCTTTTGTTTCCTTTTTAAAAAATTTACTGATTTGAGAGAGAGAGGAAGACAAAGAAAGTGGGGGGAGAGACAGAGAGAAACACATTGATCACATTAATTTACTGTTCCACTTATTTATGCATTCATTAGTTGACTCTTTTATGTGCCCTGACTCGGAATCAAACCTGCAACCTTGGTGTATCAGGACGATGCTCTAACCAACAACTACTTGGCCAGGGCTTCTCCTTTTTTCTCTTTTAACATGTTTATCTTCTTTTAAGCTTTATTTTTATTATTTATACTATTACAGATATCCCCATTTTCTCTTCCTTTGGCCAATTTCACCCAGCCCTCACCCCTCACTTCCCTCTGGTCAACACCACACTGTTGTCTCTATGGGTTATGCACGTATGTTTTTTACCTAAACCTTTCACCTTCTTTCATGCATTTCCCCTTTCCCCTCCCCTCTGACAGCTGTCAGTCTGTTCCTTGCCTCTGATTCTATTTTGCACATCATTTTATTTTGTTCATTACATCCTTTTCTTGTCTTTTTGTATTACCTAGGACTTCTGGTATGATATTGAGTGTACAAGCAGTGAGAAGGAAAATACTTGTCTTTCCCTGACCGATTTGGCTCAGTGGATAGAGCGTCGGCCTGCAGACTCAAGGGTCCCAGGTTCGATTCTGGTCAAGGGCATGTACCTTGGTTGCGGGCACATACCCAGTGGGGAGTGTGTAGGAGGCAGCTGATCGATGTCTCTCTCTCTCATCAATGTTTCTGACTCTCTATCCCTCTCCCTTCCTCACTGTAAGAAATCAATAAAATATATTTTTTAAAAAAATACTTGTCTTGTTCCCAATTTTTAATGGAGAAGCATGTAGTTTCTCACAATTAAGTATAATGTTAGCTGTAGGGTTTTTGTAGATGTTCTGTATTAAGTTTATGAGGTTCACCCTCTATTACTAGTTTGCTGGGGTTTTTGTAAATCATGAATGGGAGTCGACTTTTGTTAAATGTTTTTTTGCATCTATTGATGTGATATTTTTCTCCTTTAGCCTGCTGATATTATAAACTACCTTGATTTTCAAATCAAATGTTGAATTAGCCTTGCATAACTGGAATTTAAGCCACTTCATTGTTGTTTTGCTCTTTTCCAAGAGTTGCTGTAACAATGAACTAAAACTGAGTGGCTTAGAACCACAGAAATTTATTACCTTACAGTTCTGGAACGTAGAAGCAGGGTATCAAGGAGTCGGCAGGGCCATGATTCCTCTAAAGTTCTCGGGAAAGAATACTCCCTAGCCTCCTCTAGCTTCTTGTGGTTTCTAATAATCCCTGCTGTTTCTGGGCTTGTACATGCACCACTCCAATCTCTGCCTGCACCATCATAGCACCTTCTCTCCAGTGTGTTTGTGTCTCTGCATCTTTACTTGGCCTTCACCCTATGAGTCTGTGATCAAATTTCCCATTTCTTAAAAGAATATTAATCATTGGATTAGGACCCACCCCAACCCACCTACTTCATCTTAACTTGACCATCTGCAAAGGCCCTATTTCCAAAGAAGGTGACATTAACAGGTTCTAGGCAGACATGAATTTGGAGAGCCAGTATTCCCTTCAGTACAGCCATGGTGTATAATTTTTCATGCATAGTTTTATTTGATTTGCCATTTTGCTGAGGATTTTTGCATATTTGTTCCTGAAAAATATTGGTCTCTAGTGAAATGCCTTTATCTGCTTTTGGTGATAAGTGGTATTTCTTTCTTTTCTTTTTTGTTAGTCCTCACTTGAGGATATTTATTCCAATGATTTTTAGAGAGTGGACAGGAGAGAGGGAGGGAGATGGGGGGAAGAGAGAGAGAGAGAGAGAGAGAGAGGGAGAAATATGGACGTGAGAGAGACACTTCTATTGGGTACCTCCCACACGCTCCCTGACTTCTCATTGAACCTGCAACCCAGGTACGTGCTGTTGACTGGAATTGAACCCCTGACCCTTGCAGGAGGATGGGGAAGTGGGAGGGGAAGGAAGTGGGCAGTGATGCTCTAACCAATGAAGCCAGAGCAAGTGATATTTTATTTTAATTTTCATTTCCATAACAATTGATATTAAGCTCTTTTCTGTGCTTGTCTATTGTGTATGCTCTTTGGAGAAATGTCTATTCAAATGTTGGCCTTATTTATTTATTTATTTATTTTTATATTTTTATTGACTTTAGAGAGGGAGGGGGAGAGAGGCATAGAAACTTCAATGATGAGAATCATTGATTGGCTGCCTCCTGCATGCCACCCACTGGGAATTGAGCCTGCAACCTGGGCATGTGCCCTGATCATGGAATCAAACTGTGACCTCCTGGTTCATAGGTCAATGCTCAACCACTGAGCCATGCTGGCCAGGCTGTTTGCCCAATTTAAAAATGGGTTGTCTCTTTACTGTTGAGTTCTTATTATATAGTCTGGAAACTAGACCATTACCAGATATATCCGATAAATGATTTGTCCCATTCCATGGATTATCTGTGATTTTCTTGACAGTGTCCTTTTTTGGGGGGTGAGGGCTCAATTAGAAGAACTTGGGCCCCCTTGATAGTGTCCTTTGAGGCACAAAATGTTTTAATTTTTATGAAGTCTCATTGGGAGAGGGAGAAGGTAAAGGAGGGGAAGAAGGAGGAGAGGTAAAAGGAAAGAGGAAAGGGTGGGGGGAGAAACCTCCTGCACTAGAAGAGGGATCAAACCTGCAAGACAGGTACATGCCCTTAACCAGGAATCGAACCTGTGATCTTTGGTGAGTGGGGTGATGCTCTAACCACTTAGCAACACTGGGCAGGGCCCCAGTTTTTCTTTACTTCTGGTTTTTAGTTCTTTAGATTTATAGCCCCAAGTGGGGAGTGTACTCTGGATCACCACTAATTTTAAGGCCCTGTTTCTAGTTTTTGATCCTTAAAGATTTTCAAGTTTCCTGCAAATCTTTTAAACATTTCAGCTCTCTCTTCCAGAATTAGCATACGTCCCTAAAGTTTCTGTTCTTTTGTACCTTGGCTTTCTTATTCTTTTTTACCTTATTATTCTTCAATTAAACTTTATATTATCTATTACATAATATATTATATATGTATATACATACGTTTATGTATATATATGCACATATATATCTATACACATACACATGTGTGTAATATATGTTTAATATATTTTTTAAATACTGCATGCCAAACATAGTACTTATAATACTGTTAACAGAAAGAATGTAGAGTTTAGAACAGGGGTGGGCAAACTTTTTGACTCGAGGGCCACAATGGGTTCTTAAACTGGACTGGAGGGCCGGAACAAAAGCATGGATGGAGTGTTTGTGTGAACTAATATAAATTCAAAGTAAACATCATTACATAAAAGGGTACGGTCTTTTTTTTTCAATAGTTTTATTCATTTCAAATGGGCTAGATCCGGCCTGCAGGCCGTAGTTTGCCCACGGCTGGTTTAGAATGATGTTTTTTATACAGAGGAGATTTAAGGTGTCTGGAGAATGAGAAACTTTGGAACACTAGCACTCTGGGTTAGCCTATCTGATTTTATGGGCTGAAAAAATTCAAGAATGAGCTGCAGTTGCTCTAAGAACTTATATACCTCTCAGTCACCCTTATTCCTCAGATGTAGCCCTTTGGTACCCCAAACAAAGATGATGGAGGTTTTCTAGGGCCATCTACCCTAAGTGGGTTCTAAACTCTGATCACTGTCCACCTCAAAAACAGCAATATTATGAAAACACACCTCAGAAAAAAACTTCTTGAATGGAAAAGAACTTCCAAAAATCAGTTCCTCCATTAAAGCAAGAAGTACACTGCAAAAAATGGTCAAAATCCACTTTTTTATAACTACTGATACTAATTGGAGGCTTGAAACAATTTGAAGAGCACTTATTCAATAAAAATGGCTGAGTCTTGGTAAGAACAATGATTTTGAGGTGTTTAAACTTGTTCTATGTACATCCCCTTTTCTTTGAAGTAGTTTTTACACACTGCAGCTTCACTACTATGTTAATGTGAAAATAATCTACCAGTCCCTAGAGGGGGCAGAACAAGTTCAAGGCATTTAAAGAAATACTTGTGTAGTCATTAGCTGAATAAGGTTAAGCACAGGGAGATTTCAGTGGCTATGCACAGTTCAGACTACAGAGATCACAGAATCAGGCCAAGAAATTCAACAAACAAATAAGACTAACAACAATCCTTGGGAGTGGAGATATAATTTACAGAGTTGCCACATTATACTAAAAATGTCCAGTTTCCAATAAAAATTTTTGAGGCACGCCAACAAAGTATAGTCCATACACGTGAAAAAAAAATTGTCACCAATGTTAGTTTTACTAGACAAGTACTCTAAACCAACTATTTTATTTAATGTATTTATTTACTTAATTTTTGTTAATCTTTTCATTATTCCCTCCATGAGTGTGTACTCACACGCAACATGAGTGGGGTCAAGGAAAGTCTTGTTAGATATTTTCCCCTTCTCTATGGATTCTAGAGAAGGGGATGGGGTGGGAAGAATGCAGACATAACAATAACTTTTCTAGTCCTTTGAAAATGTCTTTCACTAGCTAAACCAACCAGAAGCCAGGCAAGAAAGCCAATGATATAGTCAGTATGGACCAACCTTCCAGTCACAGAGCAGGGTGAGAAGAGGTTAAGAGGAGATCTAGAAGAGCAAATAGAAAAAATTCCATAGTTTTTCTTCAAAACAAAAATCACTATGTTCTAAAGGTTAAGAAAAAAGAAAAAAAAAGTTTAAGAAATTCAAGAATAATGATGAGAGAAAAGTATGAGGCAGAATAGCAAAAAGCTAGGAATATTCCTTGGCAAGTGGAATGGGGAAACTGAGATAGCCGAACAAACTGGAAGAACAATTTACTGCCAGATCCAGGTCACTAGGGTGGAAAGCCCTGGGTGCCTACCAACAGACCAAACTGGCTCCAGATCTTGCCCCCAGATGGTCTTTCCTCCACTGGCATTAAAAAAAAAAAAAAGACACATAAAAAAACAAAAAACTAGCAAAAAACCCACGATACTTTTCATTGTTTTTCTCCACATGAGTATAACACTCTCTCCTACCTGATGCAGTGGTTCTCGGATCAGGACTACAACTGCAGGTGTCAGAAGCTGGGCATGTACTCATTTGCTAGAGCTGCTGTAATGAAGTACCACTAACTGGGTGGCTTAAACAAAGAAATGTACCATCACCCAGGCCTGGAGGTTAGAAGTCCAAACTCAAGGCGTTGGTAGGGTTGGTTCCTTCTGAAGCTTGTGAGAGTCTTTTCAGACTCCCTCCTAGCTCCTGGTTGCCACAGGTGTTCCTTAGCTTGTAGACTGTGATCTCGCTGTGCCTCACATTGTCTTTATTCTATGTGTGTTTGTCTCTGTGTCAAAATCTCTCTTCATAAGAACACAGTCATATGGATTAGGGCCCTCTCTAATGACCTCATCTTAATTGGATCATCTGTAACGACCCTAATTCCAAATAAGGTTACATTCACTGGTATGACTTCAACATCTTTTGGGGTGGGGGCACAATTCAACCCACAACAATCTCTAAACAGGAAATTATCTATACTAATAAAAGGGTAATATGCTAATTAGACTGGACATCTTCCAGACATCCTTCCGGACAAATCCATGGTGGCGGGGGCAAGGCAGAGGCAGTTAGGGGCAACTGGGCCAGCAGGGGAGGGCAGTTAGGGGCGACCGGGCTGGCAGGCAGAGGACGTTAGGAGTGATCAGGCAGGCAGGGGAAAAGTCAGGGGCAATCAGGCCAGTAGGGGAGCAGGTAAGGGCGATCAGGTAGGGAAGCAGAGGCAGTTAGGGGTGATCAGCCAGGCAGGCAGAGAGGTCAGGGGTGATCAGGCAGGCAGGCAGAGGCAGTTAGGGGCAATCAGGCAGGCAGAGGAGCAGTTAGGAGCCAGTGGTCCTGGATTGCGAGAGGGATGTCCGACTGCTGTTTTAGGCCCGATCCCACAGTTGGACATCCCCTAAGGGGTCCTGGATTGGAGAGGGTGCAGGCCAGGTAAGGGACCCCTCCTCTTCACTCCATGCATGAATTTTGTGCACTGGGCCTCTAGTATTTTAAAATATTTATGTTAGAGTTCCTAAGGGTCTGATGGTATTTTCACCTTCTCTGGCAAAACTGAGGTTTGCTGGGTCTCCAAATGTTAGTAATATTCAGAATGAAACTACTCAACAAATAGAATGCAGTGGAACTGATACTGCATGACTTTCCAGGTTGAGGTATAAAAGGCGACATGACTTGCACCTGTTCTTTCAGTTTCTTGGAACACTCATGGCTTGAACCCAGATATTCGGCTAAATAAGTCCAAATTAGCAGATGTGGAAAGACCACAGGAGGAGGCCCACATGGAGAGGGACTGGAGCCCACTAGGCCCTGTCCAACTGCCTGACCATGAATGCCATAAATGCTCACTGCATGTCACTAAGTTTTACAGTAATTTGTAACATAGCCATCAAAAACCAAACAGTGCTCAAGTAATTTACAACCCAGAGGGAAAGTTACATAAGGATCCAAGTAATTAATATAAGGCAGGATGTGCTAATTACTACACAGAATATAAACTAAGGGCCTTGGGAGAGAAACATATAAAGATATAAGTCTAGCTAAGGGCTGGAGCAGTGGGGGGCAAAGGGAAAGGCGGAACAGAAGTAACTTTCAAGCATGGGCCTACAAGACAGACAGAACTTTGAAGGAAAAGCAATCACACAAGAAAAAGGAAAGTGTGGTAGAACCTGGTGGCAAAGTGACATATCACATGGACCTCCTTAGAGACAAAAATTCAACTTATTTTCTACATAACCTCCACTCAATCCTAAAACAGTATCAAACTGTTTGAGGGACACCATAAGAAATGTTACTCTAAAAAAAACCTAGGTAGAGTTCTAGAGACTGACTTTAATCACATGAAAATTTTAAATTTCTTGCTGGTTAATCTTCATACAAAGGGCTAACTCTGACCTTAGCAAATGAAAGTTACTTTATCAATGCTTCCTTTGATGTATTGGCCAAGGAAAAACCCAGTATTTTGCTTGTTCATTTCCATGACCCTATATCAGCTTAATGATAGCAATTCTCCATGGTTAGCATTCCTTTGAGTTCTAGGGGTGATTTAGAGGGAGGCATTTGTCTTGAACCAAAATGAAAAGAGCCAGCAGCGCCTAATGACAGCCATAAAGCTGAGTAAAGTCATATACTACTTTATTGCTGATATTTACTCTGTTTCCCTGATAAGGGCATGAAGTTGATGTCTATAGGCTTCGGGCTGACAACCTGGGAAATAATCATTACTTACCAAACCAATTCAGAGATTTAGCTCTTTAAGCTGCTGTGTACAAGCAGCAGCCTGAAGGCAGTCCTGTTAAGCTACCTGTTCAGCATGACTAACTCTTCAGTCTGTTCAAGAGACTCACCTTCAATGTGGGATTCCCTTCTACTAAGTCAGACCTCCTCTTAAAATGCTCAGGTAGGCAGTCCTTCAAAATCCCGAAACTTTAGAACTGACATTCTCCTCACCTCATAAAACTTTTTTAAGGAGCCCACGAGGCACAGCTTCAGGCTATCCACAATCTCTTGATGAGGCATCTGGAATACTACTCTCGAATACCATTTTGTGAGGGTGCTAGGATGGAGGCAGTAAGAAAAAGAGAAGAGGATAAACACACTCACAGAGGAAGGCCCACAGGCTGAATGATAGCCCACACAGGCTTCAACGCACCAATCCAACACCAAGTAGTAAATGCATTTATGTTACATGTAAAAACACAAAGTGATGTGAGGGAAAATATAGGTATAATTGTGAATATTTGCTACAAAACTGCTGCCAGTTGAAAAAGTGAGACAACATAGATATCCATCAACTGAGAACTAGTTAAGTAAATAGTGCTGTGGCATACAATAAATAAACTCCATACAACAGTTAAAGAGAACTTACTTTTATTGATGGGACACTGTCCAAGATACACAGTTTAAGTACAAATATCAAGCTGAGGAAGAGTACACATAGTATTATGCCATTTGTATATACATATATACAGCACCTATGTGTGTTAGTTAGTATATGCATAGAAGAGAATATGAAAGTATATATACATCAAACCTTAGGTAATGGTTGAAAGAAGATGAACCATGAAAAACTCACTTTCCAAATTTCTACAGATATTTGCACAACCATGCCTTATTTTTACAATCAAAAAAAATAAATAAAAACTCCCCTCATTTCTGGAGTTAAAAGATAATCTCCGATAAGACACAGTCCTCATTCTGAAGGAGATGCTGTAGCCAGGAAACAAACTTACACATATGACAAGTTTGGTAAATAGACTGTGTAAACTAATTTCACAGGAAGATAGAGGAGGAAGGGCTTGACTGTACTTTTATGTATTAAGTAAAAGACAATATACTTTACTATAATATAAAATACTAAAAAAACATTTGCTGTATTTATAATAAGATTAGGTATCAAAATGATACAACCAAACGAAATGGCACAATGAAGAGTACTTACAGGTTGATGCTTGCCACGAAGCCAACCACGGAGCGCATTCCTTTGCCGGGATCATGGTAAACATCCATCCCGACTACCATTAACTGTTTCTGTGTTAGAAAACAAAAAACTAATCAAAAAACCCCAAGTGATCCATTCAACCCATATTTAATTATTATTTGAACCTTAAAGCAACATATGAAAATAAATTCTGGGAAATGAAGAGAAAGACCAGGAATCAGCAAATGTTTTCTGTAAACGGCTACAGAGTGAATGAATGTCTTAGGCTTTGTGAGCCACATGGTCTCTGAAGGAACTATTCAATTCTGCCATCACAGCATGACAGAAGTCACAGATAATATGTAAAGAAATATGATATGTTCCAATAACAGTGTATTTAAGAATGCTGACAACTGAACTTCACATAATTTTATTTTTTAATCCTCACCCAAGGATATTTTTCCATTGATTTTTTAGAGAGAGTGAAAGACAGGGAGAAATATCGATGTGAGAGAAACACATCGATTGGTTGTCACCTGCACGAGCCCTGATTAGGGCCCAGGCAAGGGAGGAGCCTGCAACAATGTACGTGCCCTTGACCGGAATCAAACCCAACCCTTTGGTCTGCAGGCCGACGCTCTATCCACTGAGTCAAATCAGCTAGGGAAAACTTCACATAATTTTCATGTGTCAGAAAATATTAGCCTTATTTTTGTTTCACCATTAAAAACTGCAAAAACCATTCTTAGCTC
This sequence comes from Myotis davidii, assembly GCF_000327345.1. NCBI lineage: Eukaryota > Metazoa > Chordata > Mammalia > Chiroptera > Vespertilionidae > Myotis > Myotis davidii. The sequence continues at coordinate 672,438 of NW_006383009.1, forward strand.
ATGGGCTATACAAAAAGAGGCAATGAACCATTCAGACCACTAAGCACTGAAAGCAGGGCTAACTCTATGAGAAAAATAGCTAGGCAGGTTGAACTGAATGAAGATATATATCAGCATCACTCACCAGAGGAATATCTACTCCCCAGAGCTCACCACCCAATTTACAGTTAATCTGCAGTAAAATTTTCTGGGCCACACTCCGAAGCTTGGTGGGCTGACCAATAGTTCGGACATTGATGACCTACAAAAAAGGGTCCAAAAAAAGTATGGGGAAAGAGAACACTATCAACCTCTCAGAAAATGTAAATAATTCAAAGTCTAAAACACTTTGTATTAATAGTTCTAATTTTAGAGTTTCTTGGCAGGCGCGCGCGCGCGCGCACACACACACACACACACACACACACACACACATCTTTCAAAAGATCTCATGCAGAGTAAAATTTTTTTTTCAATCTCCGTGGGAGAACAGCTTTTCCCTCTTTTTTAAAAAATCCTCACTCAAGGATATGTTTTACTGGTTTTAGAGAGAGGGGGAGGGGCAGAGAGAGAGAGAAATATCGATCTATGAGAGAGACACTGATTGGTTGCCTCCCATATGTGCCCCCACTGGGGATGGAACCCACAACCTAGGTATGTGCCCTGACTGGGAATTGAACTGACCACCTTTCAGTGCATGGAACAGTGCATCAACCCACTGAACCACACTGGCCAAGGCAGCTTTCCCCTCTTTGAGTGAAGCCTGTACTCTCAGAACCCAATCATGTGAAAGCACCTGGAGACTCACCCTTGACACAAGCAAAAGCACTCATTGGGAATATGAAAGCAACATTTATGAAGAGCATCTGCTATTCTCCAGGTTACTCTAATGAAGGGCAGGCTTTGTAGGAGGGCATTCACATGCTACCTTCTAATAGTTGCTTTAAGTCTTTTTGTACACACATGTATGTATCCCTTTTTTCCAAGCCTCAAGGGAAGCTTGTTTCCATCTCTGCCACCCGCCCAGCTCCCACTCACCTGTGAAGGCACTGGAGCTTGCACACAGCACAGCTTTTTAATGGCCCCATAGAGATCATCACGTGTGCCCATGATGATGCACACAACCATCTGTATCTTCCCCTTGAGGAGATAAAGTATATGTTAAGTTTGGCTTGGGAACTTTGACAGGGCTCCAGTCAGAGGCAGTTTGAGAGTCTGCAAGGCCAAGGCACCTTTAAGGTAGAGAGGGGACTGAAACAAGGATGGTGGACATTCTACAACAGAAATGGGTCCTTGAACCCGAATGTTGGGTCCAGGGGTTCTTTGCATAAACATGTAATATGTTACCAAAAATTATCAAAAGCTGATTACCTCATTTATTTATTAGGAGACTTAAGATGCCTAGAAAAGGACCAGACTTGAATACATGCAAGGATTACTTATAATTTGCTATTTTCAATTCTCTGTAATATGTTTACCACTTTCTTTAGTAAACTAAGCACTTTACTAGTATTACATTCATACCACAGAGCTTTAACTGAGAACACATGGAATGCAATACCACAAGAAACAATTCAGGGCCAAATGCAGATGGAAATGAAGCTACTGCCAAACCCATAAGTAGCACTCACTTGCTCGCGCTCTCTCTCTCTCTCTCTCTCTCTCTCTCTCTCTCTCTCTCTTGTTAGGAGAGAGAATGATTTTACCAGCAGCACATCTCCAATCAGCACCCTCTATTCCTCACTGCTTTAGAGATCCAGTATTTAAAACAGAGGATCTTTTGCCCAGATGGCGTGGCTCAGTGGTTGAGCATGGACATAGGAACCAGAAGGTCTTGGTTCGATTCCCAGTCAGGGCATATGCCCTGATTGCAGGCTCGATCTCCAGTAGGGGGTATGCAAGAGGCAACCAATCGATGATTATCTCTCATCATTGATGTTTCTATCTCTCTCCCCTCTCGCTTTCTCTCTCAAATCAATAAAAGTATATTTTAAAAAACGCAGAGGATCTTTCGAAGTCTGAATAAAGAAAAGTAGCACTCCAGTGAAATAAATTTGCCAATCTTTTATAGCAGAAATGGCTATAAATGGTGAATCAATACTATTCTATTCCAAATCAAGATTCGTGTTAGATTAAGACTTCTCGCCCTAACTGGTTTGGCTCAGTGGATAGAGCGTCAGCCTGCGGAGTGGGCCCCAGGTCCAATTCCAGTCAAGGGCATGTACTTTGGTTGCGGTCACATCCCCAATGGGGGGTGTGCAAGAGGTGGCTGATCAATGTTTCTCATCGATGTTTCTAACTCTATCCCTCTCCCTTCCTCTCTGTAAAATATCAATAAAATATATATTTTTTTAAAAAAAGACTTCTCAGAGGACGTTCTAGCCATCACATCAAAGAACTTCCAAAGTCATGTAGAACACAGGCTGCACATAGGGAGCCTATGGGCAGAATCTAGCCCAGCCGTGGGCAAACTACGGCCGACGGGCCGGATCCGGCCCGTTTGAAATTAATAAAACTAAAAAAAAAAGACCGTACCCTTTTATGTAATGATGTTTACTTTGAATTTATATTAGTTCACACAAACACTCCATCCATGCTTTTGTTCCGGCCCTCCGGTCCAGTTTAAGAACCCATTGTGATCCTCGAGTCAAAAAGTTTGCCCACCCCTGATCTAGCCAATAGATGTAGTTTTTCAGTCCTTATAATGATTTGTAAGTTTTCATGTTATTCACATTTAAACATAGGGAGATCCACACATATGCAAATCTAGATTTTTGGCTTCTACTAAAAACAAATTAAAGATCAATTTGACAATGCTGGGCTTTTTTTTTTATCTGCAGTTATGGGGTTTACTCTTTTTGGTTCATTACAGTCCCATCCTGGCCCACTCCACTCATCTGTGTTACTCATCTGGCTCCAGTAGACATCTGAGTTTGTGACCTCTAACGAAGAGAATAAAAAAACAGAATGCCATAAAGATTACAGAGAGACAGTAAGACCATTATGAGTTAAATCAGGTAAACACTATGAATGAAACGCAGATCCATGCTGCATGAAAGCTGTTGGCAATACACACTCAGGAAGAGAATACGAGAAGTTGTGAAATGAGGGAGTTGATGTACTAAACTGAGGTGGGGTTTTTTGTTGTTGTTGTTTTTAAAGCAGAGCAGACTTTATCAATCACCAGGCCTGGAGGGAGGGAGGCCACAGCAGAGTACATAGGCATGGAAAGTCAGGAGGAAATTAATATAATTCTGGTATTAATCCCACAAGAACCGATCTTTAAGGACTAATTACTGCCAAAATCTTTCCTCTGCTTTTGTTTCCTCCTTGATATTCTTCGTTTTATGTACATACAGATAAGAGCTGCAGGCCTGAACTACTGAGATGGGAGGACTATGACCTGCTCAGCTCCAGTGATCCTGATCCACTATCAGCATGGAGCTAATGGGCCATCTGCCAAGTTCATCACCAGAGCAATTTGACGCTAGAGCCAGACCAGACTGGAACAGCTCAGTATTGAATCGTGCAAGATGGCACCTGGGCCAAGAAGTTGCTTTCTGAGCACGACATGTTCTATATAGATAACGAACTAAAGTTAAGTCAGCTACTCTGAGTCAACTATGTGATGAACAGAACACTAGAGTGAGTGAGAGTGCCAACATAAAATAAGAAAAGCAAAATTAACTGAAGGACATAAAAGCTATTTTCTCTTCTTTCTTTCTTTTTTTACTGATTTTTTTTTTTTCTTTTTAGAGAGAAAGGGAGAGGGAGAGAAACATAGATGTTAAAGCAAAACATGGATCAGCTGCCTCCTGCATGCCCCTTACCGGGGGTCAAACCCACACTCAAACCAGCAACCTTTTGGTGCACGGGACAACATCCAACCAACTGAGCCACACCAGTCAGGGCAAGACTATTTTCTTAGTTCAGTATTTCATGTGCAGATAAATAAGACACAGGTTTCTGAACAGCATCAACAGCTAATTGATAACCCAGGTTATTTAAAATCAAGTATTCAAAGTGTTTTTAGAACATTCATTCTATAAATCTACTCAAATTAAATTAATTTATTACCTCAGCTCTCAACATGGATTGAATGGTTCTGACATAGGTCTCTATTCGATCGTCCTTTAGTTCAACCCAGGCTGGAGGGCTCATGCGCATGCCAATGGGGCCAGCTACCTTCTCTAACATGTTAACCAGTTCTTGGGCCTGGTCCATTGCTCTCTTTGGGTAAAAGAGTGCCCAGAAATGCATGGGGACCTAGGAAGAACCACAAGCTGCTTTTAGTACTTCCCATAACTTGAACACTCCAGACTCGTATCTCGAAAATGTTATTAGAAAATAAATTGCTTTTTACTCTCTCAGTTTGAGTCCTGCCTTACCTACTTCCTATTACTAACACAGATGTGTGTGATAAGTAAATTGGGGCATAGAATACTATAATATACAGCAATGAGAATTGTAGCTCTACAACCATACCTAATAATAGGGTAAAACTCACTAATACAAGGTTGAAGAAATAAAGCTGGACATACAAGAATGTTTACTGTATGATTTCAAACAGCTGAAACAAATCTATGTTGTGAGAAGCCAGGGTAGTGGCTATTCTTGGAGTGTGTAAGGTGAGAGGTAGATAGTAACTAGGAGCATGGATGGGTGCTTCAGGGCACTGGTAAAGTTGTGTTTCTTAACCCTTGGTGTGGATCATTCAGGCCTATTTAATTTGTGAAAATTCATCAGCTATACACTTGAAAGTGTAGTTTTTTCTTTAAATATATTATATTTCAATGAAAAGTTTTAGAAACAGATGTGTACTTTTTGTGTGGCTATAAAGACCAAGTTAGCGGAAACATTTCAAAATAATTATATACCATTTTGTTCTTTGGTTATCTTAGTAGGAAACTTTAAATTTTGCTTATTTCACAAATGAAAACACCTTCCAGGAACCCCCAGGGAAAAAGAGGGGGAGGGAAGAAAGGAAGAGTGAGTGGTAGGCTGGTGCTATATGCAATTTATTTTCTTTTCCGAAATCCATGATAAAACAAAGGGCTTACTTCCAACAACTCATCTAACAAAATAGCTTACTCTCTTTGAAGGACTCTGTTTAGTAGATAATTAAGAATGGGAATTCAGCTGAAACTTTCTCTCAAAAAGAGGACACTAAACCATTCCTCCTTCCTAATTTCCACCATTTTAGGAATACTGGTCTTCTCTTTACCACCCTGAAAATCACTCACAGTCAAGATGGGAAGGTCTCTGGTTATTTCCTTAATCCAGTTTACTTCCTGAGATGTGATAAATGAAGTATTTCTTAAGTTAATTCTTTCCATTGGCAGAACACGTCCTTCAATCTAAACAGAAAAGAAAGTACCTAAGACATGAGCCATCTGCAAACACTATTTAGGAAAACACATTATTCTCTCTGGGGTCTGGTCAGCTCCACAACATAAACTTGCCCGTTACAACTTCTGGAAATGGCAGAAAAATGAAACTGCTAACAGTGGGAGTCCATGTCAATAAAAACCCTGGACATATGCAGGTAAAATTTTTACAGGCACTCCTCTTTAGTTATTGAAGCTTCCAACATGGTTTCCTAATAAAGGGATTAGAAAACATTATATTTTTAGAAGCAGAGTATGCATGCAAAACTACTATAATTTTAAAGTGCACAGGAGAATATTAAAATATATTTTAAGGGGAAAATTGAAAGTAGAAAATTAAAGGTAAAGCCCAGCCAGCATGGCTCAGTGGTTGAGTGACTTATGAACCAGAAGGTCACGGGTTCGATTCCCAGTCAGGGCACATGCCCAGGTTGCAGGCTTGATCCCTAGTGTGGGTCATGCAGGAGGCAGCCAATCAATGATTCTCTCTCATCATTGATGTTTCTATCTCTCTCTCCCTTTCTGAAATCAATAAAAATATATTTTAAAAAAAGAAAAATTAAAGGTAAAGTTTCTTAAAAATGATGAACATAATCTACTATTCTACTTTATACAAAGAAAAAGCTGAAAGGAAAAGGCATAAACATAATGAAAGAACAAATTAAAGTGAAGAATAACAAATCAGTTTCACCTAAATATCCCTAAATAGGAAGATAACTAGGTTGATGACATATCAGTATGATGGACTATTTTGCAACCTTAAAATCACTTTTTAACTACATGTAATATAATCCTGTTTTTGCAAAAACAAAAAAAATAAAGTGCAAGATACACATCATAGAAAATTGAACGAGCCCACACTCAGTAGTGATTATCTCTAGGGAAGTGTAATTATGGGGGATTTTTAATTCGTATAACCTTTACTGTTTACTTTTTTTTAAGAATGTATTTTATCTATGATTAAAAAAATTAACTTTGAACACAATGAATAACAATACTACTATTAGCAAGGGTGTAAAGAACCAGACTCATTTATGCTTATGAAAGTAATTTGGACTGGAAAACTGAAAATTAGATAAAATTTAAGTCAATATTCCTTTGCTACCTAACTGACTAGAAATTAACAGCAAGAGCTCCAAAATAAAGATAAGACAGGAAGTTATCACTTAGTCTCACAAAGTTCTGAAATCCTTATTTTCCTACCCTGTCACATCTTCTGGGTTACCTTATGTACATCATCCTGCAGATAGAGTCCCCAACGTGTTAGTTCATTATTGGCTGTCTCATTCTTTGAAATTCTCTGTATCAAGCATTTCAAAGCTTTATGGTGCTGTTTGGGGCTCAGGTTGATCTGCTGGGTCAAATCCTAAATAAAATTAAAATGGATATAATTAGTTGTATTACTTTCTTCAATATGAGGTTAAATAAATCCCAATGAGTCTTAAATGTTTCCATAAGAAACCTGCTTCACATTGAAATCTGTAGAAATTTTCAAATATTTTTAAGGACTTTTTATCAGCTGCCTCCTGCACATCTCCTACTGGGGATGTTCTTACAACCCAGGCACATGCCCTTGCCCGGAGTCTTAAACGTGTCCCCAAGAAACCTGCTTCACATTGAAATCTGTAGAAATTTTCAAATATTTTTAAGGACTTTTTAATAAATACTCTCAGGAATGTCAATAAAGTATAAGATTAAATATTTAAATCATAAAAGAATTTTAAATGTTATTGTTTCTTTCTCCCTCATGGCATCTAAGTCTTATCTCTTTTTTAAAGCTATGTTCTGAATTTAAGATTCCTAAAAGATTCTATGAAATAGGAGCAAAGGGGCTTGATTTTACCTATTTAACATTTGGGGGAAAATGCTCTGTGCCAGGCACGCAGCTCAACGTAACAAAATGAAAGACCAGCCCTTCAATGTCAACATTTTTTTTTGTTGTTAAGAGGTTAGTTCAGGGTAGTTGCTTTCTAAATATTTATTGTTGAATGAATATCTAACAAATGTGTATGAAGATTCTGAATCACATACGTGAGTTCGTTCTTTATTCTTCTGAGACTTATAAATTATACAGCTGTTGTTCCCTGGGAGGCAGTCAGGGTCAGTAAGTCTATGGAACTATATAGATAGCTTTGTGATTATAAAGTCATTAGGTAACTGGGAGTTGTAAGGAAGGAACCTTGACCCACATATTAAAAGCACAAGTATCAGAAGGTAAACAAAAAAGAAACTCCTACATGAATTTAAGCATCACTTCAGATACTTTATGACAGTGGTTCTCAACCTTCTGGACCTTTAAATACAGTTCCTCATGTTGTGACCCAACCATAAAATTATTTTTGTTGCTATTTCATAACTGTAATGTTGCTACTGTTATGAATTGTAATGTAAATATCTGATATGCAGGATGGTCTTAGGCGACCCCCGTGAAAGGGTCGTTCGACCACCAAAGGGGTCGCGACCCACAGGTTGAGAACCGCTGCTTTATGATGTTACTAAAAATAGATGTGGCATCTGAGAAAAACAAGGTCCCAGGATAAGACAGACATGGATTGGCAAAGGGAGCAGCGGAGTATCTCAAGTGTGGGAAGTCCCAGGAGTCACAGAGTGTGGAGGTGAAGCACTCAGAGTCTGGACTCATCTTTGCTCCTATTTCCTATAGAAACTGAGCCTAAAACTTCCAGGATACTCCCAGGCCCCACAAGACAAACTTGTCCTTTTACCTCATCCTCTGACTTGCTGACCATTTCCTACATTATCTCCTCCATCCCTTCAAATAAACTCAAGGTTTATAGAAATGTTTTTAAAAAAATGTAGTGCTCCCAAAGAATCTCATTTATGATCAAATGACCAGTCTGTAGTCATCTATCTGCTTGGTAAGAGTGAATTATGTTTCCTTTTCACCTTATTTCTGGTCACTCTACTGTTCTGATAACCTTCAAAAGGAAGTTCTGATTGGCTTGTCCAGTGTGTGAGAAGGGAGACGGATGGATCATGTTTTACAGAGAGGAAAACTGAAGCTTGGAAGAATGAACCCGCCCAGGTAGAGATTCAAGCCTAGCACAGTTCTAGCTCAATCTTTCCTGAAAGGGTCTCCCACGCAGAGCGGGCATTTCTCACCTTCATGGCCCTGAAGTCCTTCTTCATCCTCTCGGGGATTCCGGTCATGAAGGAGAGCTCAGGCAGCAGCAGGATCTCACCTTTCAGCAGCTGTGAGTAGAGGACAGAGAGGGAAAGTAAGGCAGGAAAAGAGGGTCCTGTTCTCTGGCCTGTACAGGACATGCTATCCCCAGTGCTGGTCCTGCAGGGCTCTCACTGGCAAACTAAAGAATATAAAACCCCAAAGGACAGTGAAACACTGTAGGTACTTTACCCTTTTACCTTCAGTCACAATACTCATAGCTATTGTATTAGGTAAAGGGAAAAATATTGAAGGTGTCAAAAGAAGAGCAAGAACTAGAAAAAAAATTTTTTTTGACCCTCTTGAGCTTCCAGACAAGCCAAGACAACACATTCTATCAAGCTGGTGCCTCCACCTTATCTTAGCCTGTCAACCTTCAGCACTCACACTTAAAACAGAAGAGTCAGGTGTCAAGGCACTTTGCTCTGGCCCCAGCCCTCTAAAATGTCTAAAACTTTCCTAATGAATCCAGTGTTTTAATCTTCTTTTGCAACAAATTCTCCTGATTGCATAATCTAATTAGCTCATATGAATATTCAACTTCTCATGTAAATCTCAAATGCAAATCCTATGGAGGTGGCAAGAAGACACAGACAAAACTCTGCAACAGCTTTCCCCAAGCACACTGTAACCATTGCTACTGGGCTCCTAGGGCTGTGGAGAGGCCAAAAGCGGCTGCTGATGGACACCCCGCACTCACCATCCCTTGGTTATTCTGTCTCTCACTGGGCCTGTGGATCAACAGTGGCTGGTCCTCTTCCTTAATTGTAATTCCATAGTTTTTGCTACAGGACAAAAGCAGGAAAAAATTTCAGAAGCAGTATCACTACTCTTATAGCAACATAATCTGAATCTCTTAAAACCAGGACTGAGGTACAAATTTGCCTAATACCCTTGTCAAGGGCCCATTGGAAACTCATCATAGCGTACTTATATAACTGGAAAAAGCAGGTTCAAATTATTGTTGCAATTAAACAGAGGAGAAACAGGTTAATGGTCAAGGAAAGACTGTTTAAAACTGCATCAGGTTAAAGGGCTTAGGCAACTAGAAAGGCAAAATGATAGTCGAATGATTAATGACTTGCATTTAATCTCTCCAAGCAGACTTCTAACCAAACCAGCAAAGGAAATACAATCCAAATCCATGAGATTAATTTATGAAGTAATTTCCAAAAGCACTAAAAGGAATGAAAACTGTAAGGGTTGCCTATTCAGGTCGAGTCCCGCAAAGGAGTTAATTCATTCTTATGCGCATTACCAATATAATTATTTTAAAAGTATCCCATTGTATGCCACTATGGAACTCAATATCCTGCTATAGAATGGCAGACTATGTCCCCCGCCCAACCACGCCCTGTCTATTCTCTCTACCTGTAGTATTCCAAGAACGTGATCTCCTTCCCATCAGACATTGTGAAGCTATCTTTTGGAGTCTTATTCCAATCGACATCATCAATCCGATAGGTACGGTTGTTGTATCGGGTTATGACAATATTGCCAACCAGAAGCTTGGTGCACTCATCCTGGAAGTTTTCTTTGTTCTGCTGATACATGGCATGCCTTTGGAAAGAAACAAAAGACGTTTGGATCACTTTTGTATACACAAAGCAATATGAAAGGGATTGGTGATACAAATAAGTACTTTAGAGGTACACTCACAGCTATATAGCACCAAAAGGCTCCAGTTGTCTCTTTAAAGAGATAGGAACTCAACTCTTTTAACATTAAAAAAACAAACAAACAAATAAAAACAATCAACAAAAAATAGCGAAAGGATAAAAATCAACTAAAAAACAGCAACTACAAATGAATAAAATTCACTGTATTCTTAAAACAGGTGGGGAATGCCCAGCCTGCAGGCTGTATAAGGCCCAAGAAATCACTTGGTCGGGCCCTACCAAGGCATCAGGGGTGATTTAATTAAATATTTGACCAAATTCAGCAGGCGAACTGTTAAGTTGATACTTTTGTATGGCCCGTGAATGATGTTATAAATATCCAAATGGCCCATGGCAAAAAAAAAAGGTCCCCGACCCCTGCCTTAAAATAAGATACTTAAGACATCAAAATAATCATTCTTATGTATCATCATTATTAGGGACAATAAAACATTTCTTAAACTATATTTGTCCTTCTAGCTGAAGGAAGAAACTAGAGTATCTGGTGAAGATGCTAAAGATGCAGAGATGAAAAGACTCACCATAAACACATGTACCCTTGCGGTAATCTCTCTAATGGTGCTTAAGCAAGGCCACACAGGAAATTTGCAGAAAGCATGTCTGAATATGCCTAGGGAGTCAGGAGAGTTTACAGAGGCAGCTGATACCTGCGGGAGCAATGTGCTAGGCAGAACCACCAGGACAGAGGTGTGAGTGACACTCCAGGCAGAGGCAGTGGTGTGTAGAGGCAATCAGGGATCTTCGACAGGGGAGAGTGAGTAGGTGAAAGAGGGACAGAAGATGCTAAGTGTAGGTTACAGGCAGGCAGGGTCCAAATATGAATTCCCTTGTAAGTCAAGGAGCAGAGAATGGACTTTTTTCTGTGGGCCAGTATCACCAGGGTGTGTATATTCCTCAGGAACAATAGTCCCTTGAGAGGTCATGAGGTTCCACAATCAAATAAGTTGAGTCCATTCTGCATCTTATAACCCCTTTTTTTGAGATTCACAACATATATTAACTGATCAGGTCGCTAAAGGAGAGAAACATATTTAGTTTCATTTACCTCCTATGAAAAAATCTTTTATTTTCTAGTTCATCAAAGGAAGTTGCAAAATTCAAACACAGAACCTCACATATGGAATTGGTACAACATTGTTAACTAGGCTGATAGACCTTATTCAGTGTTTGCTGTTTTGTTTTGCATACACTGATTTGTGTATATAGTCCTATGCAATTTTATCTCCTTTATACGTTTATGTAGCTACTACCACAATCAGTCACGAAACTGTTCCATATCAACACAAAGCAACTATTTCATGTTACCCCATTACAGTCACATCCCTTCCCCTTCTCTGCCCCCTGGCACCGACAAACTGTTCTAACTGTTCTCTATCTGTATAGTTTTATCATTTTGAGAATGCTATATAATGGAACATCATGCAACCTTTGGGACTGACATTGTTCACTACACATAATGACCATGAGACCCACCCAGGATATTGTAGCGATAGTTTATTTGTTTTGATTGCTAAGCTGTATTCCATTGTATGGAGGTACCAGAGTTTGTTTAACCATCACTTGTTGAAGGATGCTTTGGTTATTTACATTTATTTACATTTTTTGCTATTCCAAATAATGCTGCTATGAACATTTGTGTACCATCATCTGTGTGAATCTAAATTTTCATTTCTCTGGGGGAAATGCCAGAGTGTGTGACTCCATTAAGTACATGCTTCATATTATAAGAAACTGCCAAAAATATTCTCTGGAGTGGCAGAACCATTTTATATCCTACTCATAGAATACAAGGAGCACTTTCCCTCCCTAATCACTTTGTCAGTCATTGTTTGCATCACTGTTTTTTTTTTAAAAATATATTTTATTGATTTTTTTACAGAGAAGAAGGGAGAAGGATAGAGAGTTAGAAACATCGATCAGCTGCCTCTTGCACACCTCCTATTGGGGATGTGCCTGCAACCAAGGTACATGCCCTTGACCGGAATCGAAACTGGGATCCTTCAGTCTGCAGGCCGACGCTCTATCCACTGAGCCAAACCGGTCAGGGCCACTATATCTTATTTTAGTTACTCTAATAGGTGTGCACAACTTGCATTTCCCTAATGGCTAATAATGTTAAACGTCTTTTCACATACTTACCCTCTAAATCATTCTTTGATAAAAATATCTTTAGCCCATTTTCTTAATAGATTGTTATTTTTTTTTTCATCTTTACTATGATTTTGTTGGTGTTACATGTTCATTATAAAACAAAAATAATATAAAATAAAAATAAAAACACAATCATAAAACATAGAAACTGAACATAGTTTGTAATCCATTCTTCACAGAGAACTACTTTCCTTTCCTTAAATTGTGAATACTAGTAATTGGAAAAAGAAATGTATAATCATGTCAGATACGCTGTTTTGCTCCTTTTTAAAATATGCATACTGGAGAATATGTTTATTGATTTTTTTAGAAAGGAAAGGGGAAGGTGGGGGGCGGGAAACATCAGTGTGAGAAAAATCTATTGGTTGCTTCCAGTAAGCATCCCGACCAGGGATTGAACCCACAACCTAGGTATATGCCTTGACCAGGACTCGAGCCCACCACCTTTTTTGGGGGTGTATGGGATGACACTCCAGCCAACTGAACCACCAGGTCAGGTTTGTTTTGTAACTTATTTTTAACTTAACAATATCCTTTGGATAGTCTTTCGTGTTAGTACAAATACATAAGGTTCTTAGAACAACTACTTTCAAATAAGTAATTTTTCATCCCAAAGAACTAAAATTTGCCAGTGTTGGTTTTGAGTTATGAAGACAATCTAGTACTGGAAAAACCTATGAATATAGCAATGTAATAATGATCATAAAAAATTAAAAATGAAAAAAAAATTTTAAATGTAAATGTAGTAATGACATTATAGTTATGTTTTTAAATGAAAGTCAGCGCTCAACCACTGAGCCACGCAGGCTGGGCAACAAATTAGAATTTAAAACTCAGAAAAATAAAACACAATCCAGTCTTGCTACAGTTTATTATCTGAAATGTTTATTTTCAATCACAAACTACTAGATATGCAACGAAATGGGAAAGTGTAACCAATAATCATGGGGGGAAAAAAGTCAGTAAAAATTTATCCTGAAGGGTTCGATACTGAACTTCACACACAAAGAAATCAAAGCAGCAATTATAAATAAGTTCAAATAACTAAAGGAAAATATGATGATGACGAATCAACATATATGGAATCTTAATAAAGTCACAGAAACTAAAAAGCAAAACAAGTAGAAATTATAGAATTTGAAAGTACAACCAAAATGAAAAACTGGTACAATGAGCCTGTCAGCAGATTTGAAAATGGCAAAAATAATCACAGACATAAAGATAAATCAATAGAGGGTATCCAATCCACAAGAGAGAGAAAGACAAAGTCTCAAAGTCCTGTGAGACAATATGGAGAGGTTTATTGTTTTAGCTCTTACGTTTAGGCTCGTGATCCATTTGAGTTACCTTTTATGGAAGATATGAGATAACAGTCTAGGTTCGTTTTGTTGTATATGAATGTCCAATGATCACAGAACTACTCCTTTCTTATTGATTTACCTTGACCCCTTTGTCATAAATGTGTGGGTTCTTTCTTTCTCATATAATTTTAAGCTATAAATTTCCCTCTGACCACTGCATTAGCTATAGTCCCTGATTTTTTGGTATACTAGCTTTTGTTTCCTTTCAAGTTATTTTCTGATTCCCCTTGTGCTTTTTCTTTAGGTTATTTAGAGTGTGCTGTTTAACTTCCAAATATTTGGAGATTTCCTCTTTTTCTTTCTGGTTTCTAGTCTTATTCTAATGTGATTGGAGAACATATTCTGTATTACTGCATTTCTGACCTCCAGGAAGATAACTGCTCTTTTGTGGTTTCCAGTGGTTTATAAGAACATAAAGGGCACAGGGGAAGACAGGTGGCAGAACCCCAAATCTGTAACAGTTGCAAGGGTACAAGGGAGGACTAAAACACAGAGCTCTACACCTGACAGTGGGGCCACCCACTCTATGCCCAAGTGCTTGAGCTCTGCAGGAGGACTAAGGACCAGGATGTCAAACACCCCAGGGTTCGTGTGTGTGACATAATGGGACGATGCCTGATATAGGACTTCTTACTATTTTGGAGAACGGGTGCTCAAAGCTTTATCTAATTTTATTTCGACAATCTAAGAAATATGATTGGGGAGGGGGGGAGAAGATAACATTGACAAAATAAATAGCATTGTAATGCAGAATGAGGAGAATTTGAAGTTGCATTAGTAATAAGTATATATATAATTATATACTTAGAAAATGGAAATATAATATTTATATCCAAGATAAACGATTGTGCAGAAAACAAAAATAATCATAGTATATAATACATAGTTCACACACACACACATATATGTGTACATATATATACACACACACATATATATGTACAGCTTTTGCATAGTCACAATAAAATATGACTAAAAGTTTTACAAAACTAAAAGTTTAAAAAAAAGTAAAACCAGCTGGCCAGTGTGGTTCAGTGGTTGAGCATCAACCTATGAACGAGGAGGTCATGGTTTATTCCCAGTCAGGGCACATGACTGGGTTGTGGGGTCGATCCCCAGTAGGGGGTGTGTAGGAGGCAGCAAATCAATGATGTTTCTCTCTCATTGCTGTTTCTATCCCTCTCTCTTTCTCTCTCTCTCTCTAAAAATCTATAAAAACATTAATAAAATTATGAGAAAATATTTAAAAAAATAATTCTGAAAACAGAATTCCTTGACAAGTATTAAAACCTAATAAAGCTACAATAATTAAAACAATATCACATTAGTTTTAACCACTGGATCAAAATGAAGTTTTCAGAAATAATCCCAAGTATTTTAGAATATAATGAAGGTAGTGATTTAAATCTAAAGAAAACATTTTTCAATAAATTGTCTAATAGTACCAAGACAATCATACTTGTCCTAATATCATACCAAGATAAATTCCAGGTTAACATTGGAAAACATAAGATAAGTAGACCTTTCTAAGAAGAAAAATGAAGGCAGAAAACAAAGAAAGATGTAGTGATTTTTAAAGACATCTACTTTTTATTTTTTGTTAATCGTCACTAGAGGACATTTTTTCCATTGAGTTTTTAAAAAATATATATTTTATTGATTTTTTTACAGAGAGGAAGGGAGAGAGAGTTAGAAACATCGATGAGAGAGAAACATCGATCAGCCGCCCCTCTGGACCAGGGCCAAGGATCGAACCTACAACCCAGGTATGCGCTCTTGACTGGGAATCAAACCCATGACCCTCCAGTGCACAGGATTATGCTCTAACCATTTAGCCATGTCAGCCAGGGCAAGATATCTATTTTTTCTAGTATTCTTTTTTTATTGTTATTAATCCTCAATGAAGGATATTTTTTCCATTGATTTCAGGGAGAGCAGAAGGGAGGGGGAAGGGGAAGAGAGGAGAGACAGAGAGAAACATCAATGTGAGAGACCCACACTAATGGGTTGCCTCCCTCAGGAGCCCCAGCTGGGACAGGGAACCTGCAACCCACATACATGCCCTTGACCGAAATCGAACCTGGGAACCTTTCAGGGCGTGGCTCAACACTAACCACTGTGCATGCTGGCTAGAGCTTATTAGTACTCTTGAGCACTTACTACATTGCTAGGATTAAACTAGGGCTGGATGTACTATGTGAGAGAAAGAGACAGAGATCCCAGTGGTTAAAAAGAGATAGAATAAATCATTACAAATTCACCCAAAAAAGTTTGAGCCATCCTCAACAACTCTTTTATACCCCACATCAGTCAGGAAATTGACTGAGCGCTACTTTCAAAATATATCCAAAAGCAAACCACTTCTCAGCACCTCCACTGGGTTACAATAGCCTCCTGGTTGGTCTCCCCACTTCTTCCCCATCCTACTAGTTTATTGTCCTTACACTCAATCACACCATGTCACTGCTTGGCTACAAGGCCTGTATTTCACTCCAGGTAAAAGCTAAAATCTTTACATTAGCCTTATAGAGCTCTCTGTCGTCACTCCTCCATCTGCTCCCTCCTTCCATTATTCTGACCACGCTCTAGTCTAGCCCTTGGCTTCCCTCCCTCTTCTGGAACGAGCCAGGCATACTTCTGTTTTAAGGCCTTTACCCCAGCTGTCCTTTTGCCAAAATTCCTTTCACCCATATATTCACCCAGCTAACTCTCTTACCTCCTGTAAGAGTTGGCTCAAACGAGCTTGACTACTCTTCTAAAAATTACAGCGCTCCACTCCCTCCCCACCCAGGCCTCTGGTACTCCTCATCTATCTCACCCTGTGTCCTACCTGTTCTTTCTTCAGTGGCTCTCATCACTTCTAGTATACTATACAACTTACTTATCATGCTTATTATTTATTTATCTAAGATGACTACACGATAACTTCCATGGGAAAGGATCTTTCTTTGTTTTGTTAACTGATATATCCCAAGACTCTGGTACACAACTGAAGCTGAGTAAAGGAATGAATAAATTTATCAGATAAAGCAGAGATTTATAAACCTAATAACACCCAGTAGTTGTACACAGCTGGTGGGAAAATAAACTGAATGGATAAAACTTCTAGAGGGTAATTTGTCAATATATACCTAAATATCTTGTTATATTAACACATTTTGTACCGCTCAGGAGTTTTCTCGTGTTTCGCGCGCCATCTGTTAAGGACCGCTCACGGGTATTCTCGTTTTTCACGCCCATGGAAAAAGAAGCGAATCTAGATACTTAGGTAAATTTTGTTTGGTCCATCTTCATAGAGGAAAATGTTTTACGCAGTACCATACATTAAAAAAGTACTAGGAACTTTAATTGTTTAATTGTTTTTGTAAATAAAAATGTTATAATTATTGAAAAACAACACCTAAAGTGCATTATGATGATTTAAATAACGTGCAGTTTGCCCAAAACTGTGTGGTCCCTGGCGTATGTCTTAGAGATTTCCATGTGGTACACAATGTGTTAAATAGTAGCGGCCCAGTGCATGAAATTCATGCATGGTCCCCTCAGCCCAGCCTGCACCCTCTCGCAAACTGGGACCCCTTGGGGGATGTCTGACTGCCTGCCTGCCTCATCGCCCCTAACCACTCACCTGCCTGCCTCATAGCCCCAACCACTCGCCTGCCAGCCTGAATGGCCCTAAACACTCTGCCTGCCTGCCCGTCCCTAACTGCTCGCCTGCTTACCTGCCTGATCACCTCTAACCACTCACCTGCCTGCCTGATTGCCCCTTCTTGCCTGCCTGTCTGATCATCCCTAACCACTGTGCATGCCTGCCTGATCACCCCTAACTGCCTCTGCCTCAGAACCAGCCACCGCAGCTTCATCCAGAAGGACGTCTGGAATGATGTCCGGAGGGTCGTTTGGCTGTCTGGTCTAATTAGCATATTATGCTCTTATTATTATAGATTAATTTAAAGCCTTTGAATAGTTCAGCCTTTTCATGAACTAATTCTAAGTACATAGTCTAAAAAATGAATCACAGATGCACTTCATGTAGCCATTACAAATTATACACATCTATACTTACTACTGTACATATTTGCTATAGTAACACACTTAAACAACAACTTAGGGTGTAGTAAGCCAAATCTTCTTAACCAGAGACTTAAATACAATTCCCCCTCTATCTTGGCAGGACTTATGGAATGGCGCACTGCCATTCAACATTCTTCATTAGTTCTACAATTTAAAACCCAATCAGAACAATGGCTATTATGAATTACTGGAGGCCCAGTGAACAAAAATTTGTTCACAGGGGGTGGGGGGTCCCTTAGCCCAGCCTGTGCCCTCTCACAGTCTGTGACCCCTTGGAGGATGTCAACCTGCTGGCTTAGGCCCACTCCCTGGGGGATCGGGCCTAACCTGGCAGTCAGACAACCGTCTGGCAGCCCAGGAGCCCTCAAGGGATGTCCACTTGCCAGCGGGGGCAGGCCTAAGCTGCAGTTAGACATCCTTAGCGCTGCTGAGGTGGGAGAGGTTCCTGCCACCACCGCTGTACTGGCAGCCGTCAGCCTGGCTTGTAGCTGAGCAGAGCGCCCCCTGGAGGTCAGTGTGCTCCCACAGGAGCTCACTGACCTCCAGGGGGCAGCTCCTGCATTGAGCGTCTGCCCCCTGGTGGTCAGTGCGCATCATAGTGACCGTCATTTCCAGTCGTTCTGCCGTTACGGTCAATTTACTTATTAGCCTTTTATTATATAAGGATGTTAAGCAGTTTTTCTTTAGAAATCTCAACCCATAGACCCATTTTTTGAGTTTCACAACAAAATTTACATAGTGATCTACCATCTAAAATTAATTTTATGATCCATCATATTTCAACTCAATCAGATACCCATTCAATTTTTTTAAGCAAATAATTGAAAACCATCAGACTT
>NW_006383009.1:691225-695975 GCF_000327345.1 Myotis davidii
CTTATTAAAGGTGGATCCTACCATTACTCACATGACATCCAGCACAGAGTCATTGCGAATGACCTTATGGGAGACATCAGCTAGCAAGAAGAGACCGCCATCTGTCCTCCGGATGCTAGCTGCATAGCCCGGCCAGATCTGCAATCTGAAGAGATAGATTAGCTTTACCTCAGGGTTTAAAAGAAGCACAGACACTTCCATGCCCCCATCTGAGATAATACTTGGACACTGTCCTTCCCCAGTAACAACGAGAAAGCACCAGGAAACAAATTCAATTAAATCAACATCACTGTGAACTGACTAAAATACTAAACTATAGAGGAGATTTAACTGGTAAATTGTATTCGCTATCATAAAATACTAAGATTTTTGTCCTTAATATGGTGATTTCAATGAAAAATTTCTTTCCAGCCCTGACCGGTTTGGCTCAGTGGATAGAGCGTTGGCCTGCAGACTGAAGGGTCCCAGGTTCAATTCTGGTCAAGGGCATGTACCTTGGTTGCGGGCACATCCCCAGTAGGGAGTGTGCAGGAGGCAGCTGATAGATGTTTCTCTCTCATCGATGTTTCTGACTATCTATCCCTTTCCCTTCCTCTCTGTAAAAAATCAATAAAATATATTTTTAAAAGAAAAGAAAAATTTCTTTCCAGACATTTACAAGTGAGGAAGAGGAAAACACCACCAACCTATGCTGCTGCAGTACCATAGCACTCGTCGGGTCATAGAAGTTTCTCCCCACAAGCTTCATATCTAAAAGTTTCATTACCCTGAAATAAAGAGCAAGAATGGGTTTTCTAGTAGAATAATCCAAAAAACTAAAGTCCATTACTTTTAGCTACATTTCCTTTGGAAGCCTAAAGGGTCCGAAATGTTGGTGTCCTTTGTACAATATAGCTTTTATCATGAGAACACTCTTGACAAAAGAATGAGAAAAATTACCGTGGCATTTATCTTGAGGTATATGTAACTGACTATAGCTTTTCCTAGTTACTAGGTAACCAAAAATTGAGTTGACTTTCCAGGCTCAACTTATATTATTAACTAAAAAGCAAGCAAGAGAGTCAGTTTCTAAATTTGTGACTATCAGTCTGGCAAAGAAAGTTATGTTTGTTCCTGGCAGTTCAGCTTACTAGACAGAAATTAGATTCCATGTTTCATTAAAAAAGAGGTGGTTTGGAAATAACATTATGAAAATTAGAGTGTTAAAGTTTAAAAATTATGAGCTGTCTACATCCAAAAATTCAAGGGACTGGGAAAAAAATTATTCCAGCAAAATCTTTACCACTACCTCTCCAAGTAGCCCCATCACTAATACCATTAAATATGCACTTTAAACACCCGTTTTTAAAGTTCCTGAGCCCATCCCGCATCCAATTAACTCAAACCTACTTTCACAAACCAAATCTGATAAATCACTAGAGATAACTTCTGAGTAACTTAGCCTGAGTATCATTCAACTCATCTACTGGTATATACACTTGTAGTGTAGTAGCATCTAAGCTTCTTGAAGAGCATTGTTACAAATACAAGACCGAGGTTAAGGAAAGTAAAACGGCAGGTGTTTTCTCACCGACGGAAAACAACATTGTAGAAGGGAA
The DNA here is from genome assembly GCF_000327345.1 of Myotis davidii. Taxonomy (NCBI): domain Eukaryota; kingdom Metazoa; phylum Chordata; class Mammalia; order Chiroptera; family Vespertilionidae; genus Myotis; species Myotis davidii. The sequence goes on from NW_006383009.1 coordinate 692,824, forward strand.
TGCACAAGTCAGAGCAGGGCTCCAGGATCTTGGTCAACTGAATCTTAATGCTGATCTCCGCACCATCGGTTTTCCTTTGACTTTTTAACTCGAGAAACTAATGAATAAATATATGCAAGTAAAAAGTAATGATAAAACTACCAAGCCCTAACCTAACCCAGAAAACACTAAAATATCTTTTCTTAAAATATGAACTCTTAAACCATTCTTTGTCACTGAAATCAAAAGCTTCCTCCAACCACTCCTCTTATGTAAGAGACTTCTTGAAGAACATAAATGTAAAAGTTTCTCAGTTTGTCATTTCTTTGTTACAGAGAAGTTTAACTCCCCTCTAAGAATAGGAAAGTACAACTCAAATATTCAGGAAGTTTATCATTTGCCACCATTCAAAGCACCAGAACACTCTCAGGTCTCACTTGTTGAAGCTTAACAGGTAAATAGAGAATGGATCCATCAAAAGCAGTGATGTTTCCAGTGACAGCTTGATGGTCCTTCAACATGCCAAACTTCATGCTTTTGCACTCCACGTTGGGGCTAGAAAATAATAAAGAGGATTTTATTTTAATTTGATTAAAACAGATGTGTGACTACTGCTCCATCTAGTGGTGATACTAAAATTTCAAATACTCTATGTGACTAAAAAAGAACTTTGACCCAAGGATACTTGCTCACAAAAAATAAAAACCACTAATTCCACCCACCAGAGACAAATGCCTTAGCATAGGATACATTCTTAGTATACATTCTTCCAGAGTTTAGACCACAGAGTCAAAAAACTTACAGTGTAAAGGGTCAGATAGTAAATATTTTAGGCTTTACTGGCCATATGGTCTCTGCTACAACTACTCAACTCTGCCAATATAGCAAAAAAGCTCTGTAAACCAATAAGTATGGCTACATTCCAGCAAAACTTTATTATGGAATTTTACTCTAACCTTTTTTAACTCATGGAAATTTCAACTTTTTATTGATTCATTACCACAAATCTTAGTTATAAAAACTCTAGTAGCTCCTTTGTACTATGATTATCCCATTACCTTACAATAATACAAAACCTTGTTCTATAACTGCGAAGTTTAAAGAAATCCAAGGCTTGAAAGAGTCAAGCATATTCAAGAACATGAATAAAGATTAAAAGTGGTAATCCAATATAATTGTCCCCAAAACCAAATACTCACATGCTAACATTATATTTCAAAATGCTTCTTTAAAAAAGTCATATACATGCATTTATATGAATATAGTATTCAAAGATGTCATTCTAGACTCCCTATAGTACAAGGAAGATACAGTACGATCAGTCCACTGTAACACATCCGCTCAGTATTCTCTCAGTAGCCTGGCATCCTCTTCACATTGTAACCTCAAAGGTCCAGATCTACAATCTCTAAATGTATAGAATCCATGTCTTCTCCTGGTCAATGCAGAGACCTGTAAAGACTCTTATACTCTTTTCTGTTTCATTAACATTTGTCAATCCATTTCCAGATAAAAGGTTCTTCTCTCTTGTTAATGCTCAACTCCTTCCCTTACTTGCAGAACAGGCCCATTCCCATTCCCTTCCACTCTCCAACGATCAATTTCACCCTCTTTTCTAGATACTTCTCTTCCCCTGTCATATGTGCTCAGCTCTGCTTTCTTATCTCATAGAAATCTGTAAAGCAATCAATTTCCCATTCCTCTACAGACCTTTAAAATAATGGCCAATTTATTGGCTATTCCTATGCTCTCCTTTGTTGTTCTTTTTTTTTTAAATGTATTTTATTGATCTTTTACAGAGAGGAAGGGAGAGGAATAGAGAGTTAGAAACATCGATGAGAGAGAAACATCGATCAGCTGCCTCCTGCATACTCCCTACTGGGGATGTGTCCGCAACCAAGGTACATGCCCTTAACTGGAATCGAACCTGGGACCCTTCAGTCCGCAGGCCAACGCTCTATCCACTGAGCCAAACCGGTTAGGGCTCTCCTTTGTTCTTTTAGTCTAGTTTTTTCTTTATAACTTTAACAAAGGGCTAGAAGATTACCAAGGGTGCTCTTAGAAGCAAATTTAATAACTTTTTTTCTGTAGCCAAAGTCAACTACCTGTTCTCCATTCAAATGGCCCTACCTTTGGTCTTTATAACCTGTATTCAGGGTATTTTTCCCTAACTTCCTTGCTTCTCTTTCACTCCACTTCTTCCTCTTGTACCAATTAGTAATTGTCCTTCAAAAATCAGTCTTCCATCTCCCTAGTTTCTCCACAGATATTCCAAAACGCTCATTTTCACAATTCCAGCTAATAACCTCTAGCTAATATGAATTTTTTAATTTTAAAAAAGTATGTTCAGTCTAAAGTTACTGATATAACATTAAAGTTATTTTTTCTGATTTTTCTCACCCTCAAATTTAACCCTAGACTGTCACTGGAGAGCTGTCAATTTTTTTCCCCCCAAATATTTCTTTATTGATTTCAGAGAGGAAGAGATGGGAGAGATAGAAACATTAATGATGAGAGAGAATCATTGATCAGCTGCCTCCTGCACACCCCCTACTGAGGAACGAGCCCACAACCCTGGCATGTGCCCTTGGCTGGAATTGAACCTGGAACTCTTCAGGTTCTATCCACTAAAAGAGGGAATCTTTAAGAAGAGGAATTACAGATATAAAATAACAGATACAAAATAAGTTAAAAGGTCTGGAAGGGGGTTTATATAAGTACAAGGCCCTGAACTTAAGCTTCATTAACCTCACAGTAAATCACCTCTAATCTCATGCATAAAACTGCACCTATTAAGTTAAAGTCTGAATTGGTAATATAAATAAACTAGGGGCCCGGTGCACGAAATTTGTGCACTGGGGGGGGGGCCCTCAGCCCAGCCTGCCCCTCTCACATACTGGGAGCCCTCAGGCGTTGACCCCCATCACCCTCCAATCGCAGGATCGGCCCCTTGCCCAGGCCTGATGCCTCTGACAGAGGTGTCAGGTCTGGGCAGGGGACCCTCATTTCCCCCCATCACTGGTTCTGCCCCCAGCCCAGGCCTGATGCCTCTGGCCCAGGCATCAGGCCTGGGCAGGGGACCCACAGACCCCTCCAATTGCTGGCTCTGCCCTCGGCCCAGGCCTGATGCCTCGGCCAGAGGTGTAGACCCCCATCCCCCTCCGATCGCCTGA
>NW_006383009.1:696418-711563 GCF_000327345.1 Myotis davidii
AGTGGCAGCGGGGGACGCCGCAATCGTGCGGGCTACGCCCCTGCCCCTGCAGGACGCCTCCCTGCATTGTGCCTACATATGCAAATTAACCACCATCTTAGTTGGCAGTTAATTTGCATATAGCCCTGATTAGCCAATGAAAAGGGTATCGCCGTACACCAATTACCATTTTTGTCTTTTATTAGTGTAGATAAATAAGTTAACCTTAAACTTACTGCAAGGATTCAAGTACATGCACTATTGTGGGAGTGAGGGGAAAAGTTCATCAGAAATTACACAAAAATATATTCAGCTATTTCAGGGGAATGATTTGATTACTACTAAGAAGTGAACAATACAGAGAAAAAAAAACGTGAATACCTGAAAGTCACATGATATTGATAAACTGCTTCATTATGACACTGTATTTTGATAAGATTCAATCCCAAAGGTTGAGGTATTCCTTTTGATCCTTGCTTCACACAAAGCTCTCTGGAAAATAAAAAGCAAAAGCACCCACACATACCAAAACAAAACAAAACCATACACACACACACACACACACACAAGTAAGATAGGGTAAAGTAATATTTTACACTTTGCTTACAGGTACACAGAGCAAGAATTGAGACATACAAAAGCAAGCTCTGAAGGCTAGTAGATAAATGAGTAGCAATCTCTAATTAAAGAAGCAAGGTCATCCTATTTGTCCTAGTAATAGCACTAGGATAAATTAGGCCAGCTAACCTAAGAATACAAGAATGCATTCTATAAAGAAAAATGAATTGCTGAATGTTTTTCCTAAATGATTTCCTTATCTTCACCATGACAAAGAATTGGGAAAGAAATGGAAAGCCACAAGTCTACTCTCTGGTATATACCATCTCTATGTCATAAATCCCATTTCATATCATCAGAATTGTCCCACCTCTTTGTCATTCTCCCCATAAGCAAAAAAACAAACGAACAACCTTGCAATACCTATACACCATGGAGGACTTCAGACATCACAGAAACAATGTTTATAATACTATTAGAGGCCGGTGTATGAAATTCATGTACTGGGGGGGAGGGTCCCTCAGCCCGGCCTGCACCCTCTTGCAGTCCAGGAGCCATCGGGAGACGTCCAACTGACAAGTTAGGCCTGCTCCCTGGGGCAGGCCTAAGCTGTCAGACAGAGCCTTAGTGCTGCCAGGGAGGCAGGAGAGGCTCCCGCCACCATCGCTGCACTCGCCAGCTGTGAGCCCGGCTTCTGGCTGAGCAGTGCTCCCCCTGTGGGAGTGCACTGACCACCAGGTGGAAGCTCCTGCGCTGAGCATCTGCCCCCTGGTGGTCAGTGCGTGTCATAGCAACCAGTCATTCTGCCCTTTGGTCGATTTGCGTATTAGCCTGTTATTATATAGGACTAGAGGCCCAATGCATGGATTCATGCAATGGTGTAGCCTCAGTGTAGCTTTTGGTGATCAGGCCAAAACTGGCAGTCTAACATCCCCCCAAGGAATGTAGTAGGGCATGCAGCAGCAGGCAGCCGGGCAGGAACCCGAGCAAGGCCGGGGGTGCACTGCTCCCGCTCATCCTGGCCCTGCTACGCCTGCTGCCGCTGCCACTCAGGAGGCTCGCTACTGCTCCACTGCAGTCTCCACACGCCCACTCTAGGGCAATACCAGCGCACCCATGACCAAGAAGCGGCTGCGGGCTCATGCCCAGTCAGTCCCAATGCCAGTCCCAATCCCAGTCCAGATGGGGGAGGCTTGCGCCACCACAGCTGTGCTCACCAACCGTGAGCCCATCTGTCCCCTGGTGGTCAGTGCGCATCATAGTGACCGGTCAAATGGTCACTTAGGCTTTTATATAGACTAGAAGCGGGGTTCCCTCAGCTTGGCCTGCACCCTCTCGCAGTCTGAAAGCCCATGGGGAGCGGGCCTAAGCTATTAGTTGGACATCCTTAGTACTGCCCTAAAGGCGGGAGCCTGGCTTCTGGCTGAGCAGCGTTCCCCCTGTGGGAGTGCACTGACCACCAGGAACAGTTCCTGCGCTGAGCATCTGCCCCCTGGTGGTCAGTGTGCATCATAGCAACCAGTCGTTCCACTGTTTGGTCGATTTGCATATGAGCCTTTTATTATATAAGACTAGAGGCCTAATACACGAATTCATGCACGGGTGGGGTCCAGCCAGCCCGCTCCAATGAGGGCCAATTGGGGCTGGGCTGGTGGGAGGGCGTGGGATGTCGGCTGGCTCTGCCCCCGGGGGGGGGCAGGGAAAGGGGCCACAGAAGGTTGGGAGGGGGCCAATTGGGGCCCTGATTGGGCTGGTTGGCCGCTGCAGTGCACGTCGGTGGTTCCAGTCACTTGCCTTTTATACATATAGATGCGAAGGCTCCCTCCCACATCACTACCAAGCAGAGAAGGCTGATCTCCTGACTTACTTTTCCCTGTGCTCTGCTGTCCCCGTGAAAGACGATCCAGAGAGTGTAGTGAGGATGGAGGCGGAGGTGGCGGTAATGGCTGCTGGGCAGGACCCCGAGAAGGCATGCTGGTAGCACTGGGAGCCTGGTATATGCCTCTGCCTATACCACAAGCTGCTCTTCCTAATGGTAATACAGGTACATCCGAATTCCTTCCAAGCATTCTAAAATGTTAAAAAGAAACAAATCAGGACTTTCTTAATATTTCTATCTCTGCCCCATCTAAATGATTCCCTCAAGTCTATGTTCTCTTCCTGGAGTAGTCAGCAAGAGGGATATAAGCCTTGGGATTCTCTCCAAGTCCAATATGCCAATATGACTCACCCACCAACTGCTACTAATATTGACTCTCAGCCAATTTTCACAACAGAATTGAGGTGGGAGTTTGACTCCCTTAGATTAAAGAGCCACTGCAATCAGGTTAATTTTTAAGAGGGCAAATGAAGTTGTGAAGTGTCCAGTGAAGAACTACTTTTTTACCCTTTTCCAATCATTAACTGGATCAGTATCTGCTCAGTGCTCTTGAAAAGTATCCATTGTTTAAGACCATGCATTGTGAGCTAATCCAACCTTTTTAGAGTTGCCCTTTGGACTTGCAGAGACATTTCATCTAAATTTGACAGCTCCCTGAAAAGGGAATTTACCCACCTGTTCCAACCAGCGCAGGCCTCTGCCATCTTGCTGTCACCAGCAGCCAACACCGATGGATCCAGAAAAGTGTGACGTGGCTCTTCCTTTTCCTTATGCACCACACTGAGAGTCAAGCCTCGACCCAGAATGCCTCTACCTGAATGGAAGGATCAAGCCCCAGCTATAACTGTGAGTTGAACATGTTGTAAAGTATAGTTATTTTTCTGAAGATAAACTGTATGAATTTAAGAATAAAGCAAGTATACATACCACCATGTTTTCTCAAGTTAGTGTTTTACATACCTAAAGAAGGCATTTCCCGCTTCAGAGGGGTCTGGGACACAGTTTCAAGGCCCAGTCCTTGGAACATGGAGACCAAACCCACAGATTCCTGAGGAAAGTCAAAGAATAAAGCCATTCCAAGATATGGTTTAAAACCCCAGAATCACTGATGGTTTTCTTAAAGTCTTGGTAAATAATAAAAATCATCTTCTTTTTTAATGTATTGATTTTAGAGAGAGAAAGGAAGGGAGGAAGAGAGAAACACTGATTTGTTATTCCACTTATTTATGAATTTAGTGTTTGATTCTTGTATGCACTCTGAATGAGGATCAACCACACAACCTTGACATATTGGGATGCCGCCCAACTGACCTACCCAGCCAGGGCCAGTATATGATGTGTGTGTTTTTTTAAAAACCTCCAACAAAACTTGCTATTGTTTTTCTGTAGCAGTCTTAAAAGTTTACTGCTGTCTCACTAGTTCGAGCTGCCACACATAGACTCAAGCAATTCATTTGAGTTAAAATACAGATTACTGGTATCGATTTTTCTTTTTAGAGTATTATATTTGACACTATCAACTCTACTTGAAACTGTTATACTGTGTTATTAGGTTTTCCCTATATTTGCTAACTCTTATTTTTTATTTTTAAAATATATTTTATTGATTTTTTTACAGAGAGGAAGAAAGAGGGATAGAGAGTTAGAAACATCGATGGGAGAGAAACATCGATCAGCTGGCTGCTGCACACCTACTACTAGGGATGTGCCCGCAACCAAGGTACATGCCCTTGACCGGAATCGAACCTGGGACCCTTCAGTCCGCAGACCGATGCTCTATCCACTGAGCCAAACCAGTTAGGGCTCTTTTTTTTTTTAGATTAATTATAGGCAAATAACATCTTGAAATTTCTGTATAACTAGGAGATACAAGCAGTAGCAATAGCTGAAGATCCTCTTTTTTAAAGATTTGGGCAAAGAAAAGTAAATTAAAAAAATAAAAAGATTTGGGCAAACAGTCTTCTAAAGAAAGAGCCATTCTTAACAATTATTACCTTAGAGGCAGGAGTGGCTGCCAATACCGCAGAGCCAAATCCAGAATAAAAATCTAAACACTCAGGAAAGAGCAAAAGGATGTATCTTTAAACCTATCATTTATATATTTATATGTATATTTATATAAGCTAGAGGACTAAGGCATTTATCCAAATCCATCTACATTCATTATGAGGCACTTTTTCTAGACTCCCAATTAGAATTTGAAATATATGCCCAGAAGATGCCACTACTTGTTAAAGGAAAAACAAAAACAAAACCCAACCCACCAAATAAAACCCAAAACCCCAACCCTTATTTTCCTATCTAAGACTTCACAGTTGCCCAAGTGCTCTGAAATCCATCCTTTTCTCTGATACACTACGTGCTGCTACTCAGTGTCCAGACATGGTCTTACCCGTTCTGCCGTCCCGTTCTGTGGGTTTGGTTCCTTGGGCTTTCCGAATATGTAGCCTCTGCCTACAGGCCTTGCCCTGCCCAGAGCTGAGTCCAAAGGATTAGGAGCTTGTAGCCAAGAGCCTGGCATCTGTACATACTGAGATGGGTGCCCAGAAGGGCTCCTGAAGGGTGGTCGGACAGGATCCATTGAAAGGCTGCAGAGGGTTCGGGTGCAGATCCTGTTCTGATTAATTACCTGCCAGCATTTTATAAATATTAAAGATTCCCGACTGCTTTCCTTTTCCTTCAAGACAGACTCACAAAGCATTACACACACACACACACACACACAAACACACACAAAACCACACAAACAAACGTACTTTGGGTGATACAACCAGCCTCCTGTATCATGTTCACTTCAAAAGCTTCTATGTATCCCAGATTATTCTAAACCCTCCCCATGAGCAATCCCTTAGACTTAGGCTAAGCACTCCTTGAATTTTCCTATATTCTCTGCCTAAACAGCCTCTTTGAGGACTCAATCCTACGTTAACTGTTTTAGAAAGAGGTATATTTTATGGATGAGCATGAGTTAACAGACATATCGTAATATTGTCAACCAATATTCCCGTAATTTTTTTCCCAGTTCATTATCACATGAACCAAACTCCACCAAACCTTTTCTGCTTTGAGCCCACAATACCTGCTAAATTTCAGGTGACATTTAACGCCTTTTTCTCCCCCAGGTAACCAGGGATGGGGCTCTTCCTGCTTCCCAAATCTCAGGTCCTCCTCAAAACCACTTCATCGCCTGTAGCGCTCAGGAATCCTTCTTTAAGGGACTTCGTTGTCGTGACCCACCCCTAACCCCTGAAGCATCTTTCTTAACTGAAAATTTACGTAAGCCTCTTCTTAACTTCTGCAAGCCTGTTTTACGGATTCGCTGGAGAAACCGGGTCATGCACATAAAGAAAAGACTGACAGGCAATTCTTCAGTCAATACTATAAACGAAGGCGGTCCAGGATCTACCAGAAACAATTTTAACTGGCCTGTCCTCTTTTACACTAAAATGGCAGGGTATGCCCCCTTCCTCCAACGCTGTCCCCTTTAATTCCTTAAACGCCTTTACTGAAGGGCAATCAGTTTCCAGAACCATCAGCTGCCTACACGGGACACACTGACGCGCTTGAACACCTACCAAGTAAGGATTTCGCTTGAACACCTACCAAGTAAGGATTTCTGGAATCTTCGCCTTGCCCCGCCCACCCTCACCTCCATCCGCCCCTTTCCGGATGTGGGCACCTCCTTCAGGCCTCCCTTCCGGTTGGTTTAGCAGATGGCTGCCTGGCCAGGAGGTCCCACAGGGAAGGGTCCCAGTACAGGCTGGCAGCACGGCCTACCGTCCCCACTCCCGGTGGGAACTTGGTGGGGCGAGGAGGATGGGGGCCTAACCGGGAGGAGCCCCCTCCCCCCGCCACTCCCACCCTGAAGGCAAATCCTACCCTCCTTCCACCTCTGAGAAGCGCAACATTCCCCATACCCGGAGTTCCTGCCCACCATTTTGATCCACGTAACACTTACGCCCATGAATCCCTCCCTCCTTCCTACCTTTTCGAGGCCCTGCGTCCTCCTACAGAAACAACCACTTCCCTCCCCCGGCCGCCCCCTCCCCCAGCCCGCAGCCCCTGCCCACGGGCCTGCACCGGAGCGACCTCGGCCTTCCACACCCGCGTTGTATCCACTCACCGGGGCCCTCGCCCTCCCCCGGCTCGGCGGGCCTCAGGAAAAGCCTGCATTCAACGCACCTGCCACGCCCAAGAACCCACATGGTCAGGCCCCAATTTCCCGTCCTCTCGCGGGACCTCAGCAACTGAGCCCATTGGCCAAACGACATGCCGCTCAAAGATCCAGCGACCTCATTGACTCGCCTGCAAAAAGAGCCACACCCTGCCTGGCAGCCCCGCTCCTGTACCAAAGGGATACGTAGAAACGGGGCCGGAAATTAGGAGTGAACCTAAGCGTCAAAATGTGTCACGTTTTTAAGATCCGGACTCCCTTTCTGTAGGCAACTCCTGTAAACAGATTTAGCTCATGCGCTCAGGCTGAAATTGACTTGCCTCATCCTTTCCAGTTAGAGCAGTGGTTCTCAACCTGTGGGTCGCGACCCCTTTGGGGGTCGAGTGACCCTTTCACAGGGGTCGCCTAAGACCATCGGAAAACATATATAATTACATATTGTTTTTGTGATTAATCACTATGCTTTCATTATGTTCAATTTGTAACAATGAAAAGACATCCTGCATATCAAATATTTACATTACGATTCATAACAGTAGCAAAATTACAGTTATGAAGTGGCAAAGAAAATAATTTTATGGTTGTGGGTCACCACAACATGAGGAACTGTATTAAAGGGCCGCGGCGTTAGGAAGGTTGAGAACCACTGAGTTAGAGGATATAGGGATGTGGTGGTGAATTGGAAAGAGTAAACGAGTTTACATTTAAGCACCTAATTATGTGATCTCTGTGCCTCACTTTCCTCATTTATAAAATAAGAATAAAAGCATCCATTTATAGAGTTGTATGGGAATGTACATACATTCATGAGAGGAGGTATGTCAAATACTTAGCACAAGGAATAGATTGCCTGCAATAAATGTTGCCTATCGTTATTTTTTGATGCCTAAATCTGTGAGCCAAGAAGAGCTTTCTTCAAATGATATGAAAGTATTGGTGTTTAATTCTGCTATAACTGAATATTTTCACCCAAAGACATTTCTCTCGCCCATCCATTTTGCCAAATAATTGCATCCTTTGCCAACCCCAATGTTTCTGAGGTGATTGGAGTCAAGATTCAAGAGACTTTGGCTTACCCTGTAGAGACATGCAAAAGCTCTGCATGGTATAAGGCAGAAGAAGGTTTTTCCAAGCCTTAGATATCTCATATCTTGTTTTAATCCATACATCCAAGGACTCTCCTCTCCTTCCCAATAAAGTTTGAAAATTACTGGAGCAGGGGGATTTTCAAAGCAGGAATCTATTGGCAAAATACCTCTTTGCTCTTTGTAGATATTATTTGTTAATATTATCCTATGTAATAAAAGGCTAATATGCTAAGTGTCTGGTCCACTGGTCTGCCATTCAACCAATCAAAGCATAATATGCTAATGATATGCTTAAGGCCACTCAACCGCTCACTATGATGTGCACTGACCACCAGGGGGCAGACACTCCGACTGGTAGGTTAGCTTGCTGGTGGGATCTGAATGATCGGGACTGAGCGAGAGAGACTGGGCTGGACATGCCCTGGAGCCCTCCCATGGCCCCTCCTCTGCTGACCAACTTCCTGCATTCCTCCCCAGCCCTGATCATGCACTGGTGGGGTTCCTCGGCCTGGCCTGTGCCCTCTTGCAATCTGGGACCCTTCTGGGGATGTTGGAGAGCCGGTTTCAGCCCGATCCCACAGGCCATACTGAGAGACCCCACTGGTGCACGAATTCATGCACCAGGCCTCTAGGATCATATAACATTGTTAAGTTCTTCTACTGCACAACCTTATGTTATAATAACATATAGGCAGTATTATTTTGTTGCCCATGCAAATATTTAGCAGCAAGTTCACTTGAAAACAGTTATACAGCCCAGCAGGTGTGGCTCAGTGGTTGAGCATCAACCTATGAACCAGAAGGTCACAGTTTAATTCTGGGTCAAGGCACATGCTCAAGTGTGGGCTTGGTCCCCAGTAAGAGGCAGCCAATCTATGATTCTCTCTCATTATGGATGTTTTTTATCTCTCTCCCTCTCCTTTCCTCTCTGAAATCAATAAAAATATTTTTTTTAAAAGTTAAATAAGGTCATAAAGATAGGGCCCTATTCTGATAGGATTGATGTCTTTAAAGGAAGAGGAAGAGACACCAGAAATCTCTCTTTCTCTTCATGTGAGCAGAGGAACAGCCATGTGAGGACACAGCAAGAAGGTGGCTGTCTACAAGCCAGGATGAGAGCTCTCACCAGAAACCAAATTTACTGGTGCCTTAATCATGGACTTCTAGCCTCCAGAACTGTAAAAAAATTAAATGTCTGTTGCTTAGGCTGCCCCATCTGTGATATTTTGTTATGGTAGCTTTAACTGACCAATATAATCATAATCATTAGCAAGGATGTTATAGTGTAAGTGCCTGAGATTAAGCTTTTGATTGCCAAGGCACACATTTCGAAGACATCCATCTTGAATAAACATATTGTCAGCCAAACAACTAGATCAAGAACTAGGCTGCCCCCACCCATGAAGTCCCCCTTTTAGAAAGCCCTAGGTAACCTAGATAACTGACCTCTTGAAAACCCCTACTTTTACCTTCCTGGACCCTAATTTCTACTCTTACGTTTTTCTTTTCTTTTTTTTTTTACTCTTCACCCAAGGATATGTTTGTTGATTTTATTGATTTGAGAGAGGAAGAGAGAGAAAGAGAAAGAGAGAGAGAGAGAAACATTGATGTGAGAAAGAAACATGGATAGACTGCCTCCCCTACATGCCCTAACCGGGCACCAAACCCAAAACCTGGGTATGTGCCATGACCGAGAATCAAACCCACAAACCCTTTGGTATAGGAGGACAACCTCCCACCAACTGAGCCATCGGGCCAGGGCCTGCTCTTATGCTTCAAATTTGTCAATAAAGAGTGATCCATGAAACCTTAGGCACCTCACCCTCCACCCTAATGAAGCCAGAACCCCAGGTCTGCGCTCTCTTCCCTTGCCCCAATTACGTTGCTGTGTACCTTCCAGGATTTGTAAGTCATAAGCCTTGCTTTTTCCAATTTCCCTGATGGTTTTTGCTGAGGTGCATCTTGCTATCACAAGAGCCCCAGCTATAACATTGGCCCTGACCAGAAAATGTCTGAGACTAGCAAAAGAGATGTGGCAAAATCTGGAACCCTAATACATCCCTGCTGGGACTATAAAATGGTGCAGTCACTTTAGAAAACATTTAGCAGTTTCTCAAAAAGTTAAACAAGAAATTATTGTAGGAATAAAAAGTTCCATTTCTGACCCTGAGTGATGTGGCTCAGTTGGTTAGAGCATCGTCCTGTACACCAGAAAGTCACAGGTTCAATTCCCAGTCAGGGCACATACCTAGGTTGAGGTTTGGTCCCTTCTGAGGTGAGTGTGGGAAACAACTGATTGATGTTTCTATTCTCACTCACTCTCCCTGTCTAAAAAAAAATTTCCACTTCTTGGTAATTACCTAAGAGAAATGAAAACATATATCCATGCAAAACTTGCATGCAAATGTTCATAGCAGCCTTATGGATTTGAGCCAAAATCCAAAAATAACTGTAATGTCCATCAACTGGATATGGATAATAAAATGTGGTATATCTACACAAGAAGCAGATTCAGCAAAAAAGGGAACAAACTACTATGCTATGCCATGGATGAACTTCAAAACATTATGTTAAGTGAATGAAGCCACACACAAGAGACCATATAGTGTATGATTCTATTTACATGAAAATTCTACAAGACACAAATGTATAGAGACAGAATGCAGAGTGGTGATTGCCTGGCCTGGGAGTGGGAATGAGGATGACCTGTCAATGGGCCTGAGGGATCTTATTAAGGGAAATGAAAATGCTTTAAAACAGATTTATGATGGTATCTGGGCCACTCATTAAATTTACCCCAATTATTTAATTGTACATTTGAATAGAATAAATTTTATGATGTGTATAATATATCTTAATGAATCTATTTCTTAAAACTCACATTAAGAAACAAACAATGAACAGGAACAGACTTCAAAAAATCATTGGACACAGAATATAAATACATTTTTAATATATTTTAAGAAATAAAGGTGGCTCTCTGGCTGGTGTGCTCAGTGGTTAGAGTATTGGACCTCAGACCAAAGGGTCTTGGGTTCAGTTCCTAGTCAAGGGTACAGACCTGGGTTGCAGGTTCAATCCCCAGTCCCAGTCAAGGTGTGTGCAGAAGACAACCAATTGATGTGTCTCTCTGGCATCGATGTTTCTTTTTCTCTCTCCCTTTTCTCCCTCTCTTCCACTCTCTCTAAAAATCAATGGAAAAAAATATCCTAGGGTGAAGATTAACAAAGAGAGAGAGAGAGAGAGAGAGAGAGAGAGAGAGAGAGAGAAAGAAAGATGGCAATTAAAACCATGAGTAAAGAACAAAGGCTATCAGAATTGACTAGGCAGAGTTAAAAAGATAGAAGTTCTGAAAATGAATAACATAAAATTGAAACTAAACATTCGGAGCAAAAATTTCACAAGAGAAAAGACGTGGCTGAAGGGAGACATGAATTAGAAAATAAACATGAAGCAATTACCCAGAATGTAGCACAGAGAGACAAAGAGATAGGAAATAGACAAAGAGATTGAGAGACTCGGAGAGCAGAGTTATGCCAACAGAGTTTGAGAAGGAGATAATATAGAGAAAAGGGGAAAGAGATTAAAGAGTTAAGGGCTGAGACTTCTTCAGAATTGATGATACAATGCTTTCTAATTAGGAAATCAAGTGAAAACACCAAAACGAAGCACAATGACCCCAGAGGCAAGTCTGAGATGAATAGGAATCATAGGTAAAGCAGTTGATTGAATAAATAACAATGGGATCTAATAGGTGGGTAGCTTAGCCTAGATTCCTCAGAAAGCAGAGCCTGACACAAAGGTTTAGTACAGGATTGTACTGGGGAGTGTGTTCTTAGGGAACGGGAGTGAGGATACAGGGAGGGAGACAGACCTCATTCAAGGATGTGTTAATCAGACCACTGCTACAAAGGACTGGTTGCTCTATCACTTGGGAGAGCATATGAAGTACATGTCAAGCCTACTCATCCTGAGGGAGTAAGTGGGATGCATGTATCCATTAACTCTCTCTCTCCCTTAAGGAGCCTTTTCCAGGCGCACTATGGTATCCCATGCTGTTCCATGCCTTGGAATCAACACAGAAGCCTCAGGGCAGAGGCAGAAGATGCAGAGAGCAAACCCGAGGCAAGGCATTATCAAGCTGCATCTGTGTAGACTTGGTTGAGTACCCACAGACAGCTGTTTGCCACAGTGCTGACGATAAAGAGACAAATTAGGCTGAGAGTATTGAAAACGGGGCATAAGAGGTGTCCAATATAGTGAAGTGGTTTTGAAAAAAGAGAAAGCCAAGAAGTTAAGAAAAATAGCATATGAGTCAAGAGGAAGATAATTAAAATAAAAGCTTTATAAGGTTCTGGAAGAGAGTAATAATAATGAACAGTACACTCTCAGTAAATATATGAATTTGTTAATTTAAAATGTTTTAATTAAGGTATAATTGATGTATAACATTTTCGTTTCAGGTGTACAACATGATCTGATATTTGGATCATCACAATAAATCTTGTTAACATCCCTCACCTTAATACATAGTTACAAAAAAATTTTTCTTCTGAAGAGAATTTCGAAGTTTACTCTCTTAGCAACTTTCAAATATAAAATACAGAATGATTAACTACAGTCACCATGCTATAATTACATCCCCATGACTTATTTATTTTATAAGAGTTTGTACCTTTTGGCCCCCGTCACTCATTTCTTTCCCTGCTACACACACTCCCTGCCTGTGGCATCCACCAGTCTGTTCTCTGTGTCCGTGAGCTTGTTTGTTTGTTTAGAGTCCACATATAAATGAAATAATACAGCATTTGTCTTCCTCTGCCTGACTTATTTCACTTAGCGTAATGCCCTCAAAGTCCATCCATGTTGTTGCAAATGGCCAGATTTCATTCTTTTTATGGCTGAATAATGTCCCATTGTGTGTGAGTGAGTGAGTGTGTGTGTGTGTGTGTGTGTGTGTGTATGGGGGGGGGGGTCCAAAAAATGTATATACACACTTTGAATAATTATAAAGGCAGTGTTTATTAAAATAGATCTCATTTTCAAAATTGAGCTATCAAGCTGTTAAAATGTATATTTTTTTGAGGGGACACCATATATATATACATATAGTATATGTATTTATTTGTATATATATATGGTGAGAAAGAAGGAAAAGCATAAAATAACTGGTAGAAATAAATTCAACTGTGTTAGTAATTACAATAAATATAAGTGGATGAACTTTCCAGATAAAAGGCAAAAATTATCACTAGATTTTTAAAAATCCAATTATATAGTGTTTAATAGATATAGACATGAAACATAATAATAGAAAAAGGTTGAAAGTCAAATGGTTAAAAAACAATGGACCAGACAAGTATTAACTCCAAAACAAACAAATAAGCAAAGAAAAAAGCCCTGGCCAAGTGACTCAGTTGATTGGAACATAGTCCAGCACACGAAAAGTTGCAGGTTTGATTCCTGGTCATGACACATACCTAGGTTGTTGTTTCAGTCCCCACTTGAGGTGAGTAGGGGAGGCAATTGAGTGATGTTTCCCTTTCTCATTGATGTCTCTCTCTCTCTCTCTCTCTCTCTCTCTGTCTCTCTCAAATTAAAAACACATACCCAGCAAAAAGTATTATTAGAGAAAAAGAGGGTTATTTAATGATAGAAGATTCAAGGAATTATAGCAATTCTAAATTTATATGCATCTAATAACATAGCATCAAAATATATAAAGCAGCCCTGGCTGGTTTGGCTCAGTGGATAGAGCATTGGTCTGTGGACTGAAGGACCCCAAGTTCAATTCCGGCCAAGGGCACATGCTCGGGTTTGGGCTCGATCCCCCAGTAAGGGGCGTGCAGGAGGCAGCATATATATATATATTTGACGAATATTGACAAATGCAAAGAGAAATCAAAAAATTCACCAATATACTAGGAGATGAAAATATACCTTTCAGTAACTGATTGATCTGTTACCAAACCAAAAAATATATCAATAAGCAAAAGGTAAACCAAAAAAATATGATTAAGGTCAGGGAAGATTTGAATAACACAAATAAGATGCTTTATTGGTTTTATTGATGTGCTTGTTTGTTTAATGAACACTTACACTGGGTTTATTAGGTAGTAGGCATTATTCTAAGGATTTTTGTCAAGAACTGGAAAGGATTCTGACCTGAATGCCTTCTAGAGTCTTTGTAGTGTCATTGATCTCATCAGCTAAATTCACATCAGGGACAAATTTCATAGCATTTTTCTAATAGGATAACTGCTATCATGAAGATAACTCCTCTCAGAGTGCACACAAATGACAATTCAGTTACCTTTCATTAATTAAGGGCTGCCTCATTTTGAAGAGATTTCTGCAGCAACATGAGGGCCACATGATTGACTGCTGGTGTTTTCTTATAGTCTCTTACTAGTGGCCTGGTGCACCAAATTCATGCATGGAGGGGGGTTCCCTCAGCCCAGCCTGCACCCTCTCCAATTGGGGACTCCTTGGGGGATGTCCGACTGCCAGTTTAGGCCCGATCCTACAGGGACATCCCTCTCGCAATCTGGGACTGCTAGTTCCTAACCACTCACCTGCTTGCCTGCCTGATCACCTCTAACTGCCTCTGCCTGCCTGCCTGATTGCCCCTAACCTCTCTGCCTGCCTGCCTGATCACCCCCAACTCCCCTCTCCTGCTGGCCTGATCTCGCCCCAACTGCCTCTGCCTGCCTGATCACCCCTAACTGCCCTCCCCTGCTGGCCTGATCTTGCCCTCAACTGCCCTCACCTATTGGCCTTGTCTTGCCCCCAATGGCCCTCCCCTGCTGTCCTGGTTGCTCCCAACTGCCCTCCCCACTGGCCTGATAACCCCTCACTGCCCCCCCGCCAGCCTAGTTGCCCCACGCAGCCTGCTGCTTGGTCATTGGGTCATCCCACATTAACCCCCTGTTGGCTTGGTCACCCCACCCAGCCTGCTGTTTGGTTGTTTGGTTGCCTCTCACTAACCCCCCTGTCGGCCTGTTTGCCCCACACAACCTGTTTGGTCGTCCGTTCGGTTGTGATGGTTACTTAAGCTTTTATATATATAGATTGAAAGAGTTTCCTCCATTGAGTTAATTAATGCATCTATCACCTCACCCATTTACTTTTTTGCATGTGAACATTTAAATTCTACCACTTTAACAAATACAATGATACAGTGTTATCAACTACAGTCACCAACAGTGCACAAGAGTGCCCATTTCTCCACATCATTGCCAGCTTTGTTATTTTTTGTCTTTTTGATAATTCACATGCCAACAAGTACTATGAGATGGTATCTCGTTGTGGTTTTGATTTGCATTTCCCTGATGATTAGTAATGCTGAGCACCTTCTTATGTACAAAATGAACATATGTATTTATTTGGAAAAATGTCTGTTGATATCTTTTGCCCATTTTCTAATTGTTTGTCTTTTTGTTACTGAGTTGTATGAATTACTTTTGG
>NW_006383009.1:711645-714137 GCF_000327345.1 Myotis davidii
TCTTGGGATATATTCCTAGAAGTGGTATTACTGGGTCAAATGGGAGTTTCATTTTTAATTTTTTTGAGGAAACGCCATACTGTTTTCCACAGTGGCTTCACCAGTCTGCATTCCCGCCAGCACTTGTTTGTTGATTTGTTGATGATAGCGATTCTGACAGGTGTGAGGTGGTACCTCATTGCTGTTTTGATTTGCTCTCTCGGATGCTTAGTGACTGAGCATGTTTCCATATGTCTCTTGGCTTTCTGAATGTCCTCTTTTGAAAAGTGTCTATTTAGGTCCTTTGCCCATTTTATGATTGGATTGTTTATCTTCCTTTTGTTAAGTTGTATGAGTTCACTGTAAATTTTGGAGATTAAACCCTTATCAGAGATAACATTGGCAAATATGTTCTCCCATGCAGTGGGCTTTCTTGTTGCTTGGTTTATGGTTTCTTATGCTGTGCATTAAACTGATATTTGAGAAGGCAGTTCCAGTGCTCAACAAACCAGATACCTGTGGATGGTGGACAGTGTGGAAAGTCCATCAAATATCTAGAGTGACTTGAAAGCCCATGGTGGTCAAAGATGTGTCATCATCACACTGCAAATATCCAGAAAGCCAGAAATATAACAAATATTAGTTTAAAGAATCACAACTGTCTGGCCAGACTCAACAGATTGGGCTGAGATAACCACACTGCAAATTGGAAAAATGTCAACAGTGGTGAGCCATCACCAGTAGCCCCAGGAGGGGGTCAAAGGTCCCATGGACTCAACTGCTTAGCCCTGTGCAATGGGCCTCCCTCACTGAGAGACTTATATTAGGAGTCACAGGAGTGTCATACAGTCAGAGCTGGTGCATCTAAAACAGAGACTTTATGTGGTGCCCAACCTATGGTGGTGGGTGTGTTGTGTGTCTGGTTCAATGGTAGGTCTAGGCCGCAAAGGTCTGAGCAGTGCAGGCTCAATTCGCAGCTCATATTCCAGTTGGTCTCATCAGAGAATGGACCCTCACCATGGGCACCCACACCAGCAGCCATGATTTGTTTCCATGGTTCGTGGCCCCAAAGAGGGAAGTCTATACTTTAACCTGCCAGACTGTAGTTTTCCAAATGGCCAACCAAACAGCTAGGCATTGTCAGCAGCAAGAGTCAGTAAAAACATTCAAGGTTCACAAGGCCTCCTGGCTGGAGCTGTGAGGGTGGCTTTGAGTTCTGCCTCCTGAGCAGAGCAACCACATCTGTTTTCCATTCCTCACAGCTGGCATTGACACTGAATAGCCACAGCAGCCCAGTGGACACCATGGGTTTCAGCTTCACCCAACCATCCGTGAACTTGGCCTGGGAATTCAGGGGAGCTTCTGTGGCCTGAGAGTCCCCATTGAGTGAGTGGCTTTCCTTCAGGTTGTTGAGTGGAGGGTAACATTTTCCCTAAAGGGACAGCTGCCTCCCCCCACCCCCTTGTGAAATGGAAAATGCCAGTCAGCCCAGGCCAGGTACAGACTTACAAATAGCATTTCCATCTGACAAGTAAGGCATATTGGGCCCTCTCCACATTGTTAGTTCTTGGGTCCGAGTTAATCTACCCCCCAAATAGCAGTCACAAGGCCTCTTTCTATGGGTGTGTGTTTTAACAGTCTCAGGTGTTTGGTTTCGACAAGAATCCAATAGCAAGCTATGAGCTGCTTTTTATATATTTTATTGATTTTTTACAGAGAGGAAGGGAGAGGGATAGAGAGCTAGAAATATCGATGAGAGAGAAACATCAATCGGCTGCCTCCTGCACACCCTCCACCGGGGATATGCCCGCAGCCAAGGCACATGCCCCCGACCGGAATCAAACCTGGGACCATTCAGTCTGCAGGCCGACGCTCTATCCACTGAATCAAACCGGTCAGGGCAAGAGCTGCTTTTTAAAAGAGGTGCATCGCTTAGCCATGTCAGGGAGGCAGCAACCCTCTCGAGGACACCTGCAGGGGGAGGGTGCCTCCTTTGCCAAATGCTCCCATCGGGAAAATAACGAATCAGAAAGATTTTTAGCTCAAAGGGGTCACAGGGTGTGGGGTCCCAGAGAAAGCAGCCCTTTCTACAAGCACCAGGCCCAGATGGTATAATCCTTCGGACGTTTCTGAGCATTCACAGTACATTCATGGAAAACACCAGGGCCCTGCCTGCTCGGTTGGTGAGATCCTTTCTTCTCCCTGGAGAAGTGAGGGACATTCTTCCTTGGAGAGGAAGCCAGCAGACCAAAAGTCCTCTTGTCACTTGCTCAGAAATGTGGTTATTGATTCTTATCACACACTAACAACCAAACATAAGTCATTCCTTCATTCTTTCATCAGGTATTTATTTGATGCCTGTTATGTATGAGGAACTATTTTAAGTTCTGGGGACAAAATAATGAACAAAACAATCTACTCTCACATAGCTTATATTCTTGTGGGATATCAGACAAAAAGAGAAATAATAAGTCTGATGGTGCTAAAAAAAACTATGGAGAAAAAGAGCAGGA
>NW_006383009.1:714151-715354 GCF_000327345.1 Myotis davidii
GAGTGTAGGGTCTCAGAGACCTTAAGGGAGTGAGGAAACAAGACATGAAGGTATCTTGGGAACATGGGTTCTAGGCAGGGGGAAATAATGTGAAAACTGTAAAGCTGGACCTGCCTGCTCTTACAGACGTGGCCAGATGTGTGTGGCTGGGGTGGACTGACCCGGAGAGCAGGACACAAGGTTACAGCCATCAGGGAGGATCCCAGGAGGTCTTGCAGATTGAACAGACTTGGCTTCTACTCTGCATGAGATGAGCATGACAGGACATGGCACATTTCCCCGGGATCTCTTCAGCTGCCCTGTGGAGAACAGACTGGTGGGAGGTGGGGTGGGAGGGGGTGCAGAAGCAGCCCCATCATTTAAGAGGCAAAATCCCACACGAAAGGATGCTAGTTTGGTCAAGAGTGATAATGCTGGAAGCAGTGAGAAGTGATAACATTCAGATAGATTTTTCTAATTATTATTTTGGAAAATATAACCAAAACACCATTATTCCAGCTAAGAAATCACCCTGCAATCATTATTTAATGGACTCAAATATCTAGCCAATATACAAATATGCTTTATTGCCTCATGTTTTTTTTTTTACAATTTGTTAGAAATGTCAAAGATAAACAAAGCTGGACATTAAAGTAGTGGAAAGAGGTTTTATTCAATGACAATAGGGGAAAGAAATAAGCTCTATTCTGATTGCAAAGAGATGGCTGGGCCTTTTAAATATTTTTATTGATTTCAGAGAGGGAGGGAAGGAGAGAGGGAGGGAGCGAGAGAGAGAGAGACAGAGGTATCAAAGATGAGACATCAATTGGCTGCCTCCTGCACTCCCCACATGTAGAGATCAAGCCACAACCTGGGCATAGGCCCCAAATGGGAATCAAACTGTGACCTCCTGGTTCTATAGGTTGATACTCAACTGTTGAGCCACACTGGCTGGGAGCTGATGACTTGGCATTTTAAAGGGAGAATGGGAGCAGGGTAGGGGAAGGGAGAGAAAACGGGACTTAAGTGGGAAGTATCAAAGATGAGACATCAATTGGCTGCCTCCTGCACTCCCCACATGTAGAGATCAAGCCACAACCTGGGCATAGGCCCCAAATGGGAATCAAACTGTGACCTCCTGGTTCTATAGGTTGATACTCAACTGTTGAGCCACACTGGCTGGGAGCTGATGACTTGGCATTTTAAAGGGAGAATGGGAGCAGG
>NW_006383009.1:715375-720170 GCF_000327345.1 Myotis davidii
GAGCAGGGGAGGGAAAGGGAGAGAAAACGGGACTTAAGTGGGAAGTTACAAAGGGTTGGTCACGTAACTGTGACTAGGCCAGCAGAGTTTGCTGGATGGAAATTGTAGAAGTCCTGTCTTCCCAGACATTGGGAGACAAAAGTCCTCTCTTTCATGATGATAACCTTTCAAAGGAATGGTTTTCAGTTCCTTGAGCCAGACACTCTGGAGTTACAGATTATGAATGCACATCTCAGAAGGACAGAGGACGATTCTAAGCCCTTTTAAGTAAGTGCTCTAAGGGAGGTCAGGGCCCTTGGTCAGATGTCAGCTAGAACAAAATGCAAAATTTTTTGACAGTTCTGACCTTTTCCAAACAGAAACTCAGAAGGGACTGGGCTGTCCCAGGGACTTGGCCTTACGCTGCCTGCCGGAAGCCATGGTAGTCTGGTCTAGGTGCAGGGCTTTGAATGGAGTCCCCAAGCTCGGTTTTCTGCAGTTCTCAGAATCGGTATCTAAAAAACATCCTTACGTTGCCACTGAGTGATGTTCTCTCTCAAATCTTTTATAATCTATGTGTTCCTCCTTCACTCTTCCCTTTTTGCCGGTCACAATTTGTTCCTTGAAGAAATTGACTCATTTGTCCTGTCGATACAGTCATGATTTTGCTGACTGGACTCTCTCTCTCTCCCTTCCTCCCTTCCTCCCTCCCTCCCTCTCTCCCTCTCTCCCTCCCTCCCTCTCCGAAATCAATAAACTCATGGGTTATTTTGGGCCCTGCATTTCATTTCATTGGTAGTTAGGTTTGAATTGCTTACTGGACATACAAGAAGAGGCAGGAGATTAGGCAATTGGATGTCCAGCTTGGAGACAGCTGGAGGTAATAAATAGGGAGTCATAAGCAGAGTTGAAAGCCACGATCTGTATGAGATCACTGAGGGAATGAGAGTAAGAGGCAAGAGCAACACTCTAATGCCTGAGCCCTGGGCACTCCCATGTTTAGAGGTGGGGACACGAGGAGATACCAGGAAAGGAGAAGAGGAGCACATCCAGCGAGACAATAAGCAACAATTAGGATAGTAATCTCAGAGCGAAGAAAAGACGGTATTTGAGAAAGGAAGGAGTGATTAACTGGCAAATGTGATCATAGGTTCGGTAAATTAGGATCGCCAGTTTATGTTTAAGTTTGGTAAAGGCCTCACTGGTGAGCTTGAGAAGAGCTGTTGGGTGCAGTGGTGAAAGGCTGATAGGAATGAGTTCATGAGGGAATGGAGAGGAAGTGGGGACAAGTAAAGGCAACTCTTTTAAGAAGTTGTGCTGCAAGAAGCAGAGCATAGTGATCACTGGAGGCCAATGCAAACTTGAAGGGAAATTTGCTATTTTCAAGATGGATCCATAGGAGCCTATTTGTATCCTGGGAGCTCTGGGAGCTAATCTAATAGAGGGGGAACCGGTGTGTGTGTGTGTGTGTGCGCGCGCACACAAGCACACATACACTTGGGTCAAGGGTTCTGAGCAATGTCCTTTGAGTAGGTAAAAGGGGATGGAATCTAGTGCCTAGTGAGGGGCCTGGTCTCGGAGGAGTTCAGTTCATCCACAGTGACAGGAGACTGCCCCTGGACACAGATGCAAACAGACTGCCGGGAATGCGATGCTCTCTCATTGCTTCTATTCTCTTAATGCACCAAAAAGCAGGGTCATCAACTGAGCATAAGAGGGGAGAGGTGCTGCAGGTTGGAGGACTCAGGAAAAGGCGTTAGGAAGTATTCTATGGGCAGTGGACAAGGAAAATGTAGTAGAATATTGGTCTTAAGGTCTCTCACTCCACTTGGTTATGGGTGTTTCTCTAACCAAGTCTAAGCCCTCAGGGCAGATGCTGAGCTGGCAGAGATTTAGACTTACCCAAAGGGGGGTTTTTCAGATGAGTAAGACAGGCGGGGCCGGGGCACTGGGAGTGTGTGCCAGGAAGTGGTTACAGCAGTGCGTGGTACCTATGCTGCCGTCGAGTGTGTGCTTACATAAGTGATGCACATTGGAAGCTCTTCTCTGTCACAGTTGGGACCAGTGTTTGTTCAGTTATTGTGTGTGTGTGTGTGTGTGTGTGTGTGTATTTAAGACTTTATTTTAGAGAAGTCTTAAGTTTACAGAAAAATTGATCAGAAAGTACAGGTTCCCATATGCCCATTCCCATAGTTTGCCCTATTCACATCTTGTGTGTGTGGCATATTTGTTACAGCTGATGAACCAAGATTGATACATTATTATTAAATAAAGTCCATACTGTTCTTCAGGTACTTTTTTTAAATATGTATTTCTTTATTGATTTCAGAAAGGAAGAGATAGAAGCATCAATGATGAGAGAGAATCACTGATCGGCTGCCTCCTGCACGCCCACTACTGAGGATCGAGCCCTCCACCCAGGTATGTGCCCTTGGCCGGAATCGAACCTGGGACCCTTCAGTTCGCAGGCCAATGCTCTATCCACTGAGCCAAACCGGTTAGGGCATGGTTCTTTTTTTTCTTTTTTTTTTTTTTAAGGAGGTGACTATATAGTCCAAATATTATTGAACAGTATTACAGATGTCTCCCATTTTCTTCTGTTTTGACCCCCTCCACCAAACCCCTGCCCCACCCCTGGTCTTCCCCATGCTATTGTCTGTGTCCATGAGTTATGCATATATGCATAAACGTTCTTTGGTTAATGTCTTCCTATCCACCGCCCCTCCCCCCCACAACTGAGGTCTGTTCCATGCATCCATACTTCTTGCCCTATTTTGTTATTCCTGACCTAGGTTAAATAGATGTAACAGCGCTGCTGGTTGGTCCTGTGTCCATTCTTTCTTCTTCCTTGATAATGAACCTTGACTTTTAGGAGGGTATCTGCTCATTCAAGACCACATTTCTCAGCCTCCTTCAAGACCAGGGTTGACTGTCCCTACTCGGTAATCATGAATGTTATGGGATAGCTCCCAAGAACCTTCCTGAAAGGAAATGAGACACCCCCTGTCATTTGGGGAATATGAAATTTATATTCATCTGGCCGCTGGGGGCGGTGCCATGACTGGAGCTCTGGTTTCCCATTACAACGTGAGGATGTGGGCCACAGCCCAGATACCGTGGGAAGATAAGCTGAAAGGAACCGGGGACCCTTGGGGCTTTGTGGAGCAGAGCTGCCATACTGCCTCATACTGTGCATCTTTAGGCTTTTACAAGAGAAAAATAAAATTCTGTTAAAATCACTGTTATTTGGGGGCTCTATTTCTCATAGCTGAACCTAATCTTAACATATTTTGGAGGACATTTTTAAATTAAAATAAATCCCACCTATTTTAAATATTTTCTTTTTTATTAATATATATTTTATTGATTTTTTACAGAGAGAAAGGGAGAGGGATAGAGAGTTAGAAATATTGATGAGAGAGGAACATTGATCAGCTGCCTCCTGCACACTCCCCACTGGGGATGTGCCCGCAACCAAGGTACATGCCCTTGACCGGAATCGAACCTAGGACCCTTGAGTCTGCAGGCCAACGCTCTATCCGCTGAGCCAAACCGGTTAGGGCTAAATATTTTCTTTTAACTTATCACTTATAAACGGTCATGTGTCCACTAGTCATTTGGGGTAGGGACAAGTTCTTTTCTTTGAGTATGGATCCACGGATTAGCACTCCACAAAAACTACACAAACCCATAATGCACTGCTAATATCACCGGTTTGCTTTCTCCAAGGTAGAATAGAAGCAATCTGAATGCAGAATTACCCTGGATGTTTAGAATGTCCCCCCATCTTTACATTTATCTTGCCTAAACTTAATTCTACAGGATTTTTCAGTGACTCGCCTTTATTACGTCTTTCCAAAGCACTTACCATAAAAATAACTTTCTTTTGGCACTTACATTTTATCAATTTACAGTGGGGCCTTGACTTACGAGTGTCCCGACTTATGAGTTTTTCGAGATACGAGCTGTCTCTCGGCTGATTTTTTGCTTTGAGTTGCAAGCTAAAATTCGGGTTACGAGCCAGCTTCAGATACCCCACCGCTAGTTGGCACAGCGAACGTCACAGTGAACGCCACAACATCAGTCCAGCATCACGTGTCTCACTCGTTCACTTTAAGATTTGACATACGAGTAATTTGAGTTACAAGCTCCGTCACGGAACGAATTAAACTCCTAAGACAAGGCCCCACTGTATATATTCAATTAAACAAGGTATTTACCCTATTTTCATAGAAAAGTTCTGTAGCCCTCATATTTCACTAGTTTACAGAATGCTTAATTGAATTATGCAATCACAATAATAAACGTAACTAGCAGAAACAGCTTGGGAAAAACACAACTCAGTTGGGAAAGCATGTACCGCAACTGTGGGAGCAGGGCGTTCTTCACACATCAGCCCTTCGGTGTTTGACGGAGGGAAGAGAGAACATTAGTTACCTATTCAGAGGGTCAGTAAGGTCAGGTCTCCTACTCAGCATCTTTGTATATTTGTATAGTTTAAAAACAGAATCATGATTATACTTTTAACTTTATAAATACAAGATCAACTCTTACACACTGTTGACGGGCATGTGAACAGATAGGTGCAAGCAGTCTGGAGGTGAAAATGTTACAGATTTGATTCAGCAAAGCCATTTAAAAATTTTTATTTATTTAAAAACATTTAAAAATCTTTATTGTTGAAAGTATTACATATGTCCCATTTCCTCCTCCCCCATTGACCCCTTCTAGCCCACCCCCGCCCTCCGCCGAAGAGACTGTCTTGACTCCATTGTATGCTCTTGCCTCCTTTGTCCAATATTAATTGAGCGTAATG
>NW_006383009.1:720486-727996 GCF_000327345.1 Myotis davidii
GCTCCTTCTTTTTATACAGCAGTGTAGTATTCAATTATATAAATGCACCACAGTTTTTTAATCCACTCATCTGCTATTGGGCACTTGGGCTGTTTCCAGATCTTAGCTATTATACATTGTGCTGCTATGACCATACGGGTGCATACATTCTTTCTGATTGGTGCTTCGGGTTTCTTAGGATATATTCCTAGAAGTGGGATCACTGAGTCAAATGGCAGTTCCATATTTAATCTTTTGAGGAAACTCCATACTGTTTTCCATAATGGCTGCACCAGTCTCGGCAAGGCCATTTTTAATAAAGAATCCTAAGGAAATAATTGAGGTTATTGGCAGCAATTATATGATTTTATCATGTCATTTTAAAAATACTAAACTGGAAAAAACAAAATGTCCCCAAATCAGTGATTTTTGGGAGAATTTTGATAGTCCACAGATAGATTCTAATATAGCTCTTACTTTTATGTTGTATAGTGCAAGAGACATTTCCAAAAGAATTCCTGATTATCCTGCTCTGGGGGAATGTTTGAGGTTGAGTGACTCAACTGAACCATGTGCGTAGGTCTGTGAGGATTAAAGGTCGTTGTCTCTTAGAGTTAGCTCAGAAGTACCTGAAATACAAGACGTGCCCTAGCACGCCCTATCAGTGGATAGAGCATCAGCCTGCGGACTAAGGGGTCCCGGGTTTGATTCTGGCCAAGGGCACATGCTTGGGTTACGGGCTCATTCCCCAGTGGGGGGTGTGCGGGAGGCAGCCAATCAATGATTCTCTCTCATCACTGATGTTTCTATCTCTCTCTCCTTCTCCCTTCTTCTCTGAAGTCAATAAAGGAATATCTAAAAAATAAATTACAGCATAGAGAGTATACTAATAATATTGTAATAACTGTGTATGGTGTCAGATGGGTAATAGAAGGGCAAGTCTCTTCGGCTTCTGAAGAATATTCTTTCTTTATAAGAGCACAATGAGGAAGTTCCTTTACTGCTGTCTACTTTGATTCCTGCTTTGGCTTTGGGTACTGTCATTTGAAGAAATAATGCTGAGCTGTGGCAGCCACTTTGTAACACTGAGAATGGCAGAATAAATCAATCCAAGGAAATTTGGATGAGGTTTTGGCTACTACCCAGCTCTGGAACCACCTATCTCCAGACTTCACATGGGAGAATTAAAAATTCTTATTGCTTATGTCACTGTCAGTCTAGTTTCCTGTTACTCGTGACAATCATATCCTGCTAGAAGCAGTTTTCTGTCTGGCACCAAATAAATGCTTTAATTCCACTCTAATTTAAAAGGAACCCTATTAAATACCTACTGATATCTCATTAAAATTTTTTTAAAACATCCTCATGTGAGGATGTTTTTATTGATTTTAGAGGGGGGCGGGGGGAGAGAAAAATCAATGTGAGACAGAAACATCAACTGGTTGCCTTCTGTACATGCCCTGACCAAGGATGGAGCCTGCAACCCAGGTATTTGCCCTGACAGGAAATTGAATGGGATAACGCTCTAACCAACTGAGCTACCCAGCCAGGGCTGTTATCTATTTAAAAAAAAAAAATGTTTTTCGATAAAGAGGAAGAGGCAGAGAGAAAAAACATCAACATGAGAAAGAAACATTGATTGGCTGCTTCCTGCATACCCTCTACTAGGGATTAAGCCCACAACCAGGATATGTGCCTGGACCGGGAAGTGAACCAGCTACCTTTTGGTGCATGGGATGATGCTCAACCAACTGAGCCACACTGGCCAGGGCTGTTATCTCATTTATAATAATAAAAGTGTAATATGCTAATTAGACCAGATAACAATCTCCTGGACAAAGCTGGGGCTACAAGGGAAGCTGGGTCCCAGGTGCCAGAGGGAAGCCAGTGCCGGCAGCCACGGGAAAGAAAGGCCTACTCTTGCATGAATTTCGTGCATCAGGCCTCTAGTTTTTATAGAAAAGAAAGAAAACTGAGCTTACGGAAGTAATTTTCCCCAAAGTGACAGGTAGAGTTGGATTCAAGCCCAATCCTGACTCTGAAGCCCACATCTGTTACTTAACCATATGGTTAAAAGAGGATCAAGCCTATAGTTCTCTCTTTTGGTGTCTTAAAAACATGCACATACAGATGCAGGAAGTAATACATTTGCACCCATATATGAATGTTGCTTTGGGTTTTTTACTACCATTATTTGCACTGATTTGTTGGGTAGAACTGTATATTTCAGAGGCTCAGCCAAAAAAGCAGACTTTCCTTGTCTTTATTCCACACTTTTACATCTAATCTGTGAATCAGGGAATAAAGACAAGTTGTGGGGACTTTGACTCTGGGTCATTAACATTCAACCCCGAGGTACCTGAAATGGTGAACAGGAAAGTGGTACATGCTCCTCCTCAAGCTTTCTCTGTGTGTATATTAATCCTCACCCGAAGATATTTTTCCCATTGATTTTTAGAGAGTGGAAGGAAGGGGGACAGAAACATCAATGTGAGAGACACATCAGTTGGTTACCTCCCGCCCTGACCAGCTCTTGGGATTGAGCCTGTAACTGAGGTACATATCCTTGACCAGAATGGAAGACAGAACCCTTCAGTCTGTGGGCTAATGCTCTAACCACTGAGTGAAACTGGCTAGGGCTCCTTAAGCTTTCTTGGAAGAGTTGAAGAACTAAAGACTGAAAAATACCAAACATCTAACGAAGCAGGGTCTTTGAGTTGGCCTAGGAAAGCAGAAGAGTATTTTTTGAGCCAAAGAAACAGGAGAGAGAGAGGAATACAATGGAGACCCACTGGCCATGCATTAGCTATATAAAACAGGAAAGCATTGAAGCCCAGAGAACAAAAAAAGCAGTTGGCTCCTCATAGCTCAACCTTAGGCCAAATAGGACTTCCACAAACATGTCTCCAAGAAACCTTCTGGTCTAGGCTACAGTGAGAAGAGACCAGAAGACCATCCAACAGAGTTCCTGTGAGCTCTTAGCTATAGAAGGGTCCATGTGGTGATTAAACATTCGATTCCCTCATAGCTGCTGGCTAGGCAGCTTGAAGGGCTCAGTGTAGAAAAAGCCCCAACCATGACAGAAGGAAGAAACTAAAGGCAGGCATATCCACCCAAAACCTCTGAGGTTACTTGTAAGTCAGGATGCATTCTTATTGAGCGCTCTTATTGTGGCCCATCCCTGTTTCAGAGGCAGTTTGCTAAGTTCACAGGAAAGGGAGCTGTGAGACTGGCATTTAATAACCAGAGTCAGTGTTGCAGGAGGCTTGCCCTAACCTCTAAGATGCCCTACCCTCACTGAACCATGGAAAAATCCAGCGCTGTGGACAAAGGCCAGAGGCACAGAAGCTACTCCTCCAGGGCCTACACAATGGAAGGATCAAGAGTGTGATAAACAGCCAAGGTGGTGTGGCTCAGTGGTAGAGGGTCCACCTATGAACCAAGAGGTCACGGTTTGATTCCTGATCAGGGCACATGTCTGGGTTACAGGCTTGAGCCCCAGTGTGGGGCATGTAGGAGGCAGCCGAACAATGATTCTCTTATCATTGATATTTCTCTCTCTCCCTCTCCCTTCCTCTCTGAAAACAATAAAATAAAAATAAGAATAGTGTGATAATCTGGTGAAAAGAACAAGACCCGTGAACTAAAATAGGCCAGCATGGCCAGTGGGGATAGGGAACCAAGCCAAGTGGGTGAACCTGATGATGCTAGGAGACAGAGGTGTGCCTCTCAAATTCAAAACTTTTTTTTAGATAAAAAGACATTTTATTATTATTTTACTATATTACATAGTAGTGAGTATACCTGATTGAATTTTCTCAAATGGCAAATGAGGACAGGACAGCATTTTACTGAAAACCTCAATATCATCTGTCTTTTGGAGGATTCAGTTTCCTACGACGTGTATGATACTGTCCCTAAGGATACCAATGGTGCTTAGTAGTAAAGAACATTTTGCTAAGTTCTTCTATCATGGGTCCTTGCTCAAAGTGTTCATCTTTTTCTTCTGATCTGGTTTTCAGTATTTGATCCTGTGTTCCTTCATAATTATACACAGGATTTGGCTAAGGGATAGGCTTGGTGTGTTCATATGGAATCTCCACAGAAGGATGGCAGCAAACTATTGTCCTGCCACCAAATGTCAAAGCAAGTTCTACTTTGCAATTATAGTCATCTAGAAGAGGAGAGTATGAGGATTTATAACAGACACACTATAAAGCTCCATTCTGGATTGGAAATGTTTCAAAATAGCTGTTTGATATTGCCCATTTCACTGCTGATACCGCCACGGTGAATCAAGATGCTTATCAGGTGGTATGGAAAAAGATTTGAAGAGAAAATGCTTTTAAAATTTGCTTGTAGGCACACCTATTTTCATCCCTTGACATCTGCTCACCATGAGCCTGCCATCTTGCCTTTAGCTGGGTCCCTCAAATTCAAAACTTTTAAAGTGGAATGTCATCTGTCAAGTGTCAAAGAGTCCATCTACATAATAAAGAGGCAATATGCAAACTGTCCGTTACAGTGTCACAGTAACGACCATTCAACAGGCTGCACGCACAGCCAGGGGACTTGCATGAGGCTCACTTCCCTGCCCCTGGAGCTGGGCCAGGAAAGTGAGGGGGCTGCGTGGTGACACCTGCACACAGGCGGCCAGTTCTCAGGGCACAATCAGCAGACACCAACCAGGGAGTGCGAGTGTTGGCAGTGACCCCCGGGAGGGGTCGCGCATGCAAATCGAGAGGGTGTGGACCCAACATGAAGGAAGGACCCGGGCGCGATAACAGAGAGTGGACGTCGAGGTAAAGCAGGATAGCCATTGGGTAAACAACGCAGGGATCCCATTGCCACAGACACACAAGGTGGCCCCATGATGCCCGGGGCACTGGTCAATCCTCCCAAGTGCGCAACCTCAAAGTCTCTTCCTGCCGTGTGAAGCTGGCCCTGCCACCGTGGAGACCACAGGCAACCCTCACACCACAAGGAAGCCGCCACGGCTTTCTCTAGCTATCCATCCATTCATCGGCCTGGTCCAACAGGAGCTTGCATCCTGGAATGCCCCCCAAGGACAAGCTGGCCCCAACCATGCCTGTGCAAGCACGCCCATCGCCTACGAATTCGGGATAGGAGCAGACAGAGAGCTGCTTGAGGCATGGGAGCAGGAATAGGAAAGGCCTCCGCATCGCGCCCCGCCCCCCACTTCCGCACACAACAGGAGAAAAGCCTCTTGCGTGCGTAATGCAGCGGTCCCTGCGATGGACGATGGACACTGGCCCTGGCCCTGGCCCCAGCCCAGCAGGACACTCCCCTGACTCCCAGAGGGGAGGCATGAGCCACCGTTGGCAAGACACAGCTGCATCTCAAAGCTGATGCGAGAGGGGCCCGAGGTGCCCAGAGGCTGCTACACATCCCAGAGAGGAAAGTCAGTACTAAGACAGGATGAAAAGCATAGAATTTTTAATTAGCCTGTAAAAAGAGTAAAAGAATGAGGGAGGAGGGGGGATGATAGGAAAGAAGGGAAAAACTTTATAAAGGAGTCAGCAGACAGCAGAGTTAAAGAAGGAAAGAGGATGTATGAGTGAACTGTAGGAGCTATAATGAAAATCAAGTATAGCCCTAACCAGTTTGGCTCAGTGGCTAGAGCGACAGCCTGGAGACTGAAGGGCCCCAGGTTTGATTCCGGTCAAGGGCACATGTCTAGGTTATGGGCTCCATCCCCCGTGGGGGAAAGGTAGGATGAGAGAGAAAGAGGAAGGGAAGAGGAGTTTTAAAGGGGAGCTGGTAGGGCTTAAAAGGAGAATGGGAAGAAGGAAGAAATGGGGGAGGGAGCAAAGCAGGTCTGAGGGAGGAAGTGAAGAAAAAAATTAAGGTGGGAAGGAAAAGGGGAGGGAGGGTAGGGGTAAAGATAAAGAAGGAATGTGGGCAGGGAGGGAGGGTAGGAGATAGATGGGAAGGATGATGGAACAAAAGTAGGAGATAAGGAGGAAAGAAGTTTGAGTCAGTAGGAAAAAGTGTTACATAAAGGAGAGAGAAAAATTGTGTGAGAGAAGCCAATAAGGAAGTCAAATACAATTATGTGTGAAGGGGATAAGATTTAAAAAAAAAAAGTTAATAGGGGTGACCAGGCAGGGGAGGGCAGTTAGGGGAATCAGGCCAGCAGGGAAGGACAGTTAGGGGGATAAGGCTGGCAGGGGAGAGCAGTTAGGGGGACCAGGCAGGCAGGCAGAGTGGTTAGGGCAGGCAGGCAGGTGAGCAGTTAGGAGTTATAGGTCCCGGATTTCGAGGGGGATGTCCAACTGCCTGCAGGATTGGGCCTAAACTGGCAGTTGGACATCCCCTGAGGGCTCCCAGATTGGAGAAGGTGCAGGTCAGGCTGAGGGCCCTGCCCCAATGCACAAATTTGGTGCACTGGGCCTCTAGTTATTTAATAAATCTCAACTTCTATCTTTTTTTCTCACCTGAGGATGTTTTTCCCTGATTCTAGAGAGGAAGAAACACTGATATGAGAAACATTGATGAGTTGCCTCCCGCACACACACTCAACCAGGGGTCCAATCCGCAACCTGGTTATGTGCCTTGACGGGGAATCAAACCCGTGACCCTTCAGTGCACGGGACAATGCTCTAACCAACTGAGCCAGTGGCCAGGGCTAACTTCCATCTTACCAACGGTTGTTCTTCAGCAGTAGTTGACTTAGTGTAGTGTTAATTCCCTATGAGAATTATTAATTGCTCTTTTGAGAAACCCTTCAATGGAAGCTAGAAGAGTTCTGCTACTTATTCCAGGGTTGAGGGTAGGGGGAACAAGTGCTCAGACCACTGTGTCACCTGAAGGCATTCGTAGGTGCTGGGAAGATTCTGACTTCTTTACTTTGATAGGACCTAGAGCTAGGACCTCACAGCAATGAACAGGAAGCACTTGGTTAAGAATGCTCAGGAGAAAAAGGGCAGAGAAGGGCCTGAACCTGTACCTTCAGAGGATTAGACTGGGGTGGGGGTGGGGGGGAGGAGGGTGGTTGGGACGTGGAATAAGAATGCAGGGACAAAGCATTCACTTCCCCCGAGAGATTCTCAGAATCTCTATTTTGTTTGAATATAGACTCAGGCAAAGGGAAGGGAAACTAACATTTATTGAGTGGCTACTGTACACGTGGGGCCTTGTGCAAGGAGTTTTCATCTACAACATTCCATTTAATCCTCACACCAACCTTGTGAGGTAGGTATTGTCCTCATTTTTACCAAACGAGGAATATGAGGCTCAGAAAGGTTAGGTGGTTTGTCCAAGGTCACACTACCAGTTACTGATGGAGCTGGGCCTGAGTTCTGAGACTCAGATGGAAACATTCCCTGCTCTCTCTCCGACTGCCCCTCAGGAGGAAGGAGGGAGTGAGAGCAGCAGCAGCAGCAGTTCTTACACTTCCCACAGCGAGAACCCAGATGGTCACCATGAGGAGGAGCCTGTACTCTTCCACAGGCTCCCCTCTGCACCTGGGAAAGATGTAGTCAGCTGAAGAGATAAAGCATAAATATAA
>NW_006383009.1:728039-732325 GCF_000327345.1 Myotis davidii
AGGCTGGAGTGGGTGGGCTAAACAGGCCTGTTCCGGGTCGCACAGATTTCAGAACAAAACGTTTGGAGCAGGCAGCAGCCATGGGCAGTCACCATCATCCTCCATCTGCTCATTTTACCGGTGTTTGTGATCCAAGAGGGATTCAAAATTGGGGGAACATACAAGTTTGTGCTTTACGTGTCCTAGGACTGTCATGTCCCCCGTCCTACTGTCTCCAAGGCCCACGGACACCAGCTCCTGCCAATCGACAGAGAAGGCAATGAGAACAAAACCACACAGCCCATCAATCAGTCCTGATTTTAATGTGATAATCCCAAGAACCCTTCTCCCTCAATTAGCACTGATTCCTCAGCATCCTCGACCTCTTAAAGGGCCTCTGCCCTTGAACCTATGGGCTCTCACCTGCAGAAAAGAGCAGGCGGTTCCCATTGTTACATCCAGAGTCACCTTGCCCAGGAGGAGCTGTACCTTTCCTGACTTGCGGATGAGCAGCTTGCCAACCTGACCCTCTGTCAGGTCAGCCAGGGTACAAGCATTCTCTGCCAGCCTGGCTTCCTGTGAAGAGAATCAGGGTATAGAGATGGGGGGGGGAAGGAGCAGTTTCCTCCATCCTTCATGAGGGAACCCAAAGAAAGGCATCAGCAGCAAAGGTGAGCATAAGCTCCCCAAAAAGGGCCTTTTCCTAGGGCTGCTTGCACTGGTTAAAAAAAAACACACACCACAAAACAAAACAAAAATTACCCACAGCAAACAAATAAACAAACATTAATAACTGCTGAAACTGGGTAATGGCCTCTCATGTACATGTTCAAGTATTTCATCGTAACAAGTAAACATACATATATATAACTGAGGTTGAAGTACAAAGCCCCAAGCTTCTTATGGGGAGAAAGAACAGATACATGATGTTCCTGCAGTTCAGCGTGGGTGGCACACCCCTGCTTCATGCTACAGTCGCTGCTTCCCTTCCTGATCGATCCCCCCACATTTCCACACAACTCATTCCTGAGCATACCCGGTCTTTCTCCTGCTTCACGAGCACCATCTGTCCATCCTCACTCTGCACCTCTGTCTTGATAGGCTTGATGTCCTGAGTTGGCGGCTGGCCAGGGAGCGTGTCTGGCAGCTGGAGGAACAGCAGCTCTTCCTCCTGCGTAAGGCTCAGCTCCCTGAGCAGCTCTGCCACAGATACGTCCTTTGGGAGGCCCGGGGTCTTTCTGGCTGCTCTGGGAGGAGCCTTCATCTTGGCCTCCTCCTCCTCGTCTCGTGGCTCCTCTTTTACTGCCCAAAGTAACACAAATGGAAGAGCTATCTATCAAGTGGCCACCCTCTGTGTCATCTCATTGTACCCATCCCTTCACCCCCAACCACTCCAGTCGCTCAGCCAGGAAGCTGCAGAGAAACACTAGTTGTGAAGAGGGATCGAGGAATTGTGTGACTTATCTAATAAGGGGTATCTGTGGCTAGGCCCACCGGCTCATATCAGCATGAACCTTCTGAGAGTGAGACTTTAGAGTCTTTGTTCAGGCCATGTATTTTACAGCTGGAATGGGAGAGGACCTGCTTATTATACATCAATCTGGGAGGCCCAAGGTGGGGACTGGGGGGCAGCCACAGAAAAGGAGATGAGATGTTAACTGACAGAGTACCTTTCACAACAGGCACATCCACCTCCATGTCTTCTTCCTTGGGGCCAGCCAGCCAAGGTTTAACATCTGGTTCTTCATTCTCTTCCTTAAACAACCACCCAGAGTGAGCCAGAGGCAGCTGTACAGGCATGTTTCGAGTGTCATTCCTCAGCCCAGGGTCATCGATGAACTGCCAAAGAAGAGTCAGTGGCTGCCATGGCCTGGCCAGCAGATACACACACTGGGATTGCAGCCCACTTTAGCCCCTTTCTAACTCAAGAGTCCTCTGCTCGCCAGGCTTCCAGGACATCAGAGAGCAATTCTTCCTCCAATCCTGACTCCACAGGTCCTTTCCACTGCCATAAAGAAGACCCATCCCCCCCCCCGCCCCCAAGCCTGCTGGTACCTACATCATCCTTCTCCAGCATGCGCAGGATCTGTTTTGTTTCTTCGTCTGTCTCTCTCTTCTCTTTTTTGATGTTGATGATATGAGAGGGCCCCATGTCCGACACATCCACTGTCTTATCCCAGTTCCCTGTGGGAAATCACCCAGTTCACCAGGGGTAAGGAAAACTAAAGTGGGAACAGGGGAATCCCACTGCCCTTCTCTCAGGCAGTCTGAACTGAAACCCATTGATCCCTTCCTCCCGGAAGCTTTCGTACCCTTTTTCTTCATCATTTCAGCGGGGCCCTGCTCAAAGATGGAATGGGACTGGATCACTTCTGGTCGCCCCCGGCCCCGTCCATGACCCTCTCGCTGTCGGTCTCTATCCCTTTCACGCTTCTCCTTCTTAATGGTTACTTCTTCCTTGGGTCTGGAAAAGAGAATGGATTAAGGGAAACTACTCACTTACCTTTCCTGGGAGAGCTGGTCTTAATTCGCCCACATATCTCCACTCCACCTGAGCCAATAACTACATCATGAGACATAGGACCCAATCCAAAGTCTAACACTCTTCTCACTTCCTTGGTGAGCAGAGTCCTTTCAGTTTGTTTTACTTTATCTTCTTGTTTGAGGGTATGTATTGAAACTATAACTCAAAAGTTGACTTACAGAGACTGCCCCAAAATGTAAAAATTTTTTGTATTCATTGAAAACAGGAAGGCTGTAATGTAAAAGAACTTAAGGGAAAACTTAATATATCTTTGTCTAAATGAGTGGCTCTCAACTCTGGCTGTAAAAGAGAATCCCTCTGTTTCATTGCAAACAAATTACATCACAATTTCTGGGAAGGCCTCCCAGGCATCAGAATTTTTTTAAAGCTTGCACATTAGAATCAGCTGGGAGCCAGGTTGGAAACAACTAAATACACAAATTTAAATTTCTGTGCCACATACCTAGTTACTAGTATTTCCCACAAGGCTCAAATTCAGAGCACGTAAATAAGGGGTGAGTATTCAGAAGGCCTAGCTACTTACTCTTCCTTGATCTTCCGACTGATGATATTTGGGGTGAAGGTTTTCTGAAAGTGAAATACGGGAGTCACTGATTTGGTCATTTCTGATCCCAAAGCACTGCAGAAAAAGAAAAACTCCCAAAGGGGATCATCTGTGGACCAAAACCACCATGGCTCTCTTCTGTACATTCCACACTGTTGCCGGAGACTTACAGAGCCAGACACGTGCCTGAGAAGGATGCCTGAACAGAAATGTCAAGTTATGGTGGCAGCAGTTACACACAAAGGGGCACCAAGACCCACGTAAACTTGCAGCTTCAGTTCTCCCTCCTGAAAGGAGACCCTTGGGACTTCTAAACGCAAAGAAACTGATCTAACCTCACCTCTTGTCCTCAAACTGCTACAGAGAGCAAAGAGCTCAAGGAGGACAGACAGATGTGCCAGGACTCACAAGCAGAAGACAGGTTGGACTGACACCAGAATGTACCCGGGCAAACTTAAATCTTTAAAAAAAGCATAGCTGCTTTCTGCTCGCCATCGCCCCACTCCCTACTTCAGGGCTACTCTTCACATCTGCGGCCATGAACACCAGGGAGAGGACACCGCGACTCCAAGGCCAGGCCTGGAACCCACCACCCTCCAGCCCAGAAGTGCGCACCCCGATCCGCGGCACATTCAGACGCCGTCCAAGCGCAGGCAAAACGTGTGCCTGGCAACTCTCCTGGGCTTCTTAGCGGTGACCACACACACAAAAGTAAATAAACACTTTTAAGTTGCTTTTACACAAGTTAGAATGCTCTCCCCTCCAGCCACCTCTGAGAACCAGGTCAAAAGCTGGTTTCCAGCATCTAGACATCAAGGCAGGACAGGCTCCCTCCAAATCTGCGGGCAGAAGTCTGGGTGCGAGCGTCACAGGGCCCCACACCACGCTTGGCGCACGGTAGGCCCGACATGCGCATCCGCTGTACCCCAGGAGCCTGGGGTTCGAGGTAATCGGTACCTTCTTGACTCCCCCGAGGGTGAGATCCCGGGAGCGGATGGAGGGAAGGCGGCCCGGGGTGATGTGTGGCGCCGGCCGCTGTCCAATAAGCCCCCGGGCGCCAGAGAGGAGGGAGCGGGGCGCTCCTGGAGCGCTGGGCTCGCCCGCGGCCTTTCCTCCCGACATGCTGCCTGGAGAGAAGAGGGGAGACAGCAACGTCAACCGCGGGGACCTACACGGGGACCCACCCACCTGGCCGCTCGCCCCCCAAGCCGGCGCGTC
>NW_006383009.1:732436-747063 GCF_000327345.1 Myotis davidii
AGCCCCCGCCGACCCCACGCCGTGCGGGTCTCGACTCCACGCCGTGCTGGTCGCGACTTCAACTCCGGCGCGGCCCGCGGCCGACCCTAGGTCTCGGCGTGAGGCGGAAGTCTGCGTGGCGGGGCCCGGGCGCCGCCATCTTGCCGCAGGGCGGAAGTGAGGTCGGTGGGCGGGGCCTGCCACCCTATTTATCCGGCGGCGCCCCGCGCGCCTCCGCCTTCTCTTCCCGGTTCTTCCCGGAGTCGGGAAAAGCTGGGTTGAGAGGGCGAAAAAGGAAGAGGGGGCTGTGCCTGGTTTCGCCTCAGGGTCTTGGCCTAGGGCGGAGGGGGCCGGCGGCGCCCCGCTCTGCCGGTGGAGGCCTTGGCCGCCGCCGTCACGCCGTGTGGGGAGTCTCCGCGGAGGACCGAGGGGCACTGGGGTCGCGGCTCCGATGGGGAGAGGGGCGCGGGCAGAGACGGGGACCCGGACTCACGGTCGGGGAGCCCTGGCTGGCTGCGGGCTCGGTGGTGACCTTGGCAGGGTCACTGCTCCCCGGGCAGCGGCGTCGCCCTCGCCGGGAGGTCCTTTCCCTGCACTCCCGGGGGTCCTGCGTGAGGCTGCGGCGCCCGCTCGAGCCGCTGCGCAGACCCTCCGAGACCCGGGTGGGGGCCCCGGGTCCACGCCTGGAGCCCGAAAATCCAAGTTTGCGCTTCTGGAAGGGATGGATTTAAAGGACTCTTACTTGACTCGGCATTTGTAATTTAACGTGAAGAATAGCCTTTGCTGTTATTTCCCCCACCCCCACCATGAAACCATGAAACATTAGGCCAAGTGAGGCAAGGAAACATCCCCCATGGAGTAGTGGTAAACCTCTGCGGTGTGTCCCCGGCGCCTTCACATAGCTGTCCTATTGCGCTGCAGTTTTGAACCCTCCCTTTTCAAACATTTCTTGGTTGCTCTATCAGAAGACGGTCATTCTCAGGCGGCTATGTCATGATTTGCCTGTTTTCCTGTTGGGACACTTAGGTCCCCGGTGTAAACACGCTGTAGTGAACATCTGGTGCGTTTAACGCTTTTTCTTCTTTTGGATTGTATCCGTAGGATGACATTTCTTGACTGGTGATAACTGTCCAAATGATGTACTTTTTTTCTTCAGTAATTTTTTTTTAATGTAGAGATCATTGTAGACCCACGTGCAGTTGTAATAAATAATGCAGACACCTCAAGCACCCTTTTCTATTCCTGGTCAGGACAAACACCCAGGTTGTGGGTTCCATCCCCACAGGGGTATATAGGAGGCAACCAATCCATGTTTCTTCTCTCTCTCTCTCTCTTTCTCTCTCTCTCTCTCTCTCTCTCTCTCTCGTCAATAAAAATATCCTTGGATGAGGATTTAAAAGGAAAGTAACACTGATACAGTCAAAATACAAGACACTTCCATCACCATAAGGACCCTTCCTGTTGCCCTTTTATAGCCACACCTTCCTCACCCCCACTCACCCCCAGCAACCACTAATCTGTTCTCTATTTTTATACTTGTATTATTTCAAAAGTGGAAATCATTCAAAAATGGAATCGTACATTATGTGACTTCTTTTTTTACTGAGCATAACTCCCTGGAGATTATCCAAGTTGTGTTTATCATTAATTTGTTCCTTTTATTGACGAGTAACCATGGTTGGTTTAACTGCACTTTGAAGGCTATTATGAATAAAGCTGCTATGAACACACATGTACAGGTTTTTGTGTGCACATAAGTTTTTATTTCTCTGGGATTAATGCTCAAGAGAGCAATTGTTGGGTCAAATGGTAGGTGTATGCTTAGTTTTCTAAGAAAACTGACCCTGTCCGCTGGCACTGGTCGCAGTCTGTGGGGCAATCAGCGGGCGATCGGGCCCCAGCTCGCACCTGCCTTGGCCTGGTGCTGCCCGCTCACCTGCTCCACTATCCCGCCATGGTCCCGCTCTCATCGGGGCCCACTAGGGCCAGTAGCACTTCACTGCTGCCTGCTGCCAGTGTTGTGTCAACGCCGACCATGTTCCGTGCTGCCCCCCTGGTGGTCAGCGCATGTTACAGCAAGCGGTCTAATTCCCGGTCTCCCAGTCAGACTCCCAGTTGAACGACCACCTGAGGGGACAATTTGCATATTAGGCTTTTATTATGTAGGATATCCTTTCAGCACCATTCTTTTTTTTTACTTGTTCCAACACCTCCCTCTTCATTTTCTCCCAAAGAGCATTCATTCTTTTATCTAGCCTCAAAAGAAACTTGTTAGTCATTACTAACTGAACCCTGTGTAATCACATCTGTGATTCTTCAGATCTTAATTTTTTTAAATAACATTTATTGCATTTTATTTTTATACTAGAGGCCCAAAATGTGTCCATTTTTTGGGGGGGGAGTGTTCCTCAGCCTGGCCTGTGCCCTCACACAGTCCGGGAGCCCTCGGGGGATGTCCAACTGATGGCTTAGGCCCAGGCCTAAGGGGGAGTGGGCCTAAGCCATCAGTCAGACATCCTTAGCACTGCCGCGGAGTGGGAGGGGCTGCCGCCACCACCACTGTGCTCGCCAGCCATGAGCTTAGCATCTGGCTGAGCAGTGCTCCCCCCGGCCTATGGGAATGCACTGACCACCAGGGGGCAGCTCCTGCCGTGAGCATCAGCCCTCTGGTGGTCAGTACACATCATAGCCACTGGTCGTTCTGCTGTTCGGTCAATTTGCATATTAGCCTTTTATAATGTAGGATATTTCATAGTAAAAACAATCTAATTCTTTTCTGATCATTTAATGAAACTAATTAGCTCTTAAGAACAAATATAGTTTTCTGGGTATAAGTGGCAAACGCTGGGGCCAGGAATCAAACCCAAGACCCTTCAGTGTACAGAAAGACGGTACAACAAACTGAGCCACACCAGCCAGGGTCTGTTCCCATGAATTCTTGATGGGTGTTGCAAATACTAAATGAATAAAGAATTGTTTTGAATATGTGTCAGTAGAGTAAGAGCAATGTGTGGTATGAGGATGCTGTCCAAGTTCAAGCTATAACATGTTCTTTATGAGTAATTTGTCCTAATTTGTTGCCATCATTTTGCAAGCCATTTATTTTCAGGTTTTTCTTCATCTTCTTGAGCTCTACATATTGAAGAGCTCTAGGGCTCAGTCCTCAGAACTCTTCCCTTTTTTCTCTATACTTAACTCCCTTGGTCCAGTTTCTCGGCTTCAAACTTGTGCTTATCTCAATCTGGACCTCTCAGGGGTGTGTATCTCTGCCTATCTCACACCTCCAGTTGATGTCTGTCCTCATCCAAACTTTTGATTTTCCTCCTTGAACTACTCAAGGCTTCCCCATCTCAGTACATGGCAACTCATTCCTCTAGAAGTTCAAGTAAAAAGTCTTGTAATTATTCTTGACTCTCTCTTTCTCTCATGCAATACAGCTGATGTGTTGGCCCTTCCATATATATATCCAGAATCTTACCACTTCTCCCCACCTTCACTGACATCCCATCTTGGTGTAAGCTACCTCTTTTTTTTTTCTCTGTGATTATTGTAACAGCCTTCTAACTAGCCTCCCTGCTTCCACCTGTGCCAGCCTCAGTGTAGTCCCAACATATTTCACACCAGGTCAAGTCTCTGCTCTAAACTTCCCAGGGGGTTCCCCTTTCAGAGTAAAAACCAGAGACTTGGGATTGGCCTGTGCAGCTCTGCCTCATCTGTCTGTCCACTCACCTCCTCTGTCCTCAGCTCCTACCATGCTTCCCTCACTCACGCTGCTCCAGCCACACTAGTCCTCTTTCTATTTCTGGAACAATCTGACATGATCCTGCTTTGGGGCCTCTGTACCTGCTGCCTGGAGAGCTCTTCCCCCACATAATTCTCCATGGAGCCCGCCTCCCTCCTCCCTCCCTCTCTCCAGTCAGGGTTTTTGCTTTGTTTTGTTTTAATCCCAAAGTTACCTTCTCAAGGAGGCCTTCTCTCATGACTCTATTTAAAATTGTACCCTCCCACTCCCCCAGGACATTCCCTATCCCTATTCACTGACTTATTTTTCTCTGTAGCACTTATTGTCTAATAGAGTTTGTTTATATCTTTCTTGCTCTTCCCAGAAAGTAAGCCCCAAAGAGCATGGATTTTTTCTCTCCTCCCACTACAGCGTCAGCATTGTCTGAAACAGTGCCTGATACATAGGAAACACCCAGTACATTTTTGTTGAATGAATGAATGAATTCCAGTTTGTCGTGAGACTGAGTCACAATGTGGACGTACATTAGAACAAGAAGGGTGGCTTGTTTCCAGGTGGATTGCATCAGCAATTTGATGTTGGCACCATTGATGTACAAGCCATCTTTGTGTTGTGTCTTCATATGTCTTCTCTATAGGTTTTTCTGCATGCAACTCTGTGAAGAGAGTAAGTGTGGCACATATTGAGTGAGGGGCTGAGAGAGCCTTTCCTAGTGGCAGCAGTGTGTGTCTTCAGTATGTGTGTCTTGTCCCTGGCACCCTGCCACGCAGGGTCCAGAGGTATTCCATGGGTCCTCTGTCATGCTATTCCACCTTGGGTATAATGTAGTGACTATCCCAGTACCATAGTTCTATCATGTTAATCCTTCTTTCATTTCACCTGCGAGTCTTTTTCATTGTTCTTCATCTTCTTCCTTTCAACTTTCTTTTGCCCTTTCAACATTTCATTTCTCTAGAGGCCTTAAGTATAATTCAGCATCTTTCCATGTCTTAAAATTGTTAAATATTTCCGTTTTCAGAAAGCTAAAAAAAAAAAGTGTTATATTCTTTAGTTGAGTGAATACTCAGAAATTTATCTAGTTTTTAGAATTACTTTAATGCTCCGTAGAAAGATCAAAATAGGTGGCTGCTGAGGGTTGTAGCAGGTCTAAACAGAATTTCAAAAAGATAAAGCAAATAAGCACTGAGAAACTCACACAGTTCTTATAAACAGTCATTGCCCACTCCTGTCACTGTCAACACATGCAAATGAGCAAGGTCGTTTTTCTGGGCAGTCTGGATGTGCGTGCATTCCTTGGCCCAGGAGATCATCACATTTAGGTCAACCTGGAGGGAAGACACATACACATTTTGAGTCTATAAAGTGCATAAGCAATAGTGAGACTGTGGGTTTGGTTTTGTTTTTTCACTTACAGCCTCATCTCTGTTACATCAGACCCTATGTTTGCTCTGTGCCTTTCTACCATGAAGAACCAGCCTTTGTGCTCATGCCTGAATTTAAATCTAATTTTACTTCTTATGGAGTGAGTCTCATTTCCTACCATCAGTCTTTTTAAAGCACGGTGGATGGTTCCACCTCTCAGGGTTATGAGAATCGCATGCCTTGCGTTGTGTCTTGGTGCTTCATAAGTGCTTTTGTTATTGAAGCATCCATCTTCTATAAAAACTGCTGTTTGAAGTTTTAACCCTGCATTTTGGCTTCTGTAATGCTTGCTGGCTTAAATAGTACAGAAAATAAGACTACTCCCATTTCAGAGAGGCCATTAAACCTTCCCCAGACGAAGTTATCAGTGCTAGCACCAGGCCAAGCCTTTGGTTGAGGTCTCAAAGCCCCCAGCACATAGGGGCTCTTTAAGAACTTGCAAAGGGGACCAGAAAACCCCATATTTGAGAGACAAAGAGGGTAAGAAGGTATAAATACAGGAAACTTTCTGTGTGACGGGGCCCAGAATTGGAGAGACATTTTCC
The DNA here is from genome assembly GCF_000327345.1 of Myotis davidii. Classification (NCBI taxonomy): domain Eukaryota; kingdom Metazoa; phylum Chordata; class Mammalia; order Chiroptera; family Vespertilionidae; genus Myotis; species Myotis davidii. Next base: position 738,125 of record NW_006383009.1, read on the forward strand.
TCTGGGCCCGTGCGTAATAATAATAATAATAAATGTAACTCCTGCTCTCTAAGCGTTGCTTGGTTCTTCTCCGGTTTTCTGTAACATTATTATCATCACCATAGCTTAGCTAAATTACTCAATATGGAAACTTCTGAGCATGCCCAAAAATGGAGAGAATAGCTTATTAAATCTCAGAGTACCAGCTTCAACAGTTATCCACTCCTGCCTAGTTTGTGTCATCTACCCTTCCCCCCCCCCCCCCCAAGACATACTAAACCAATAAAGAATTAAGTACCTGGCCAGTGCTCAGTGGTTAGAGCGTAAAACAAATCACAGATTACCATGCTACTCATCCAAAATATTATAATATTTAATATAAATTGTCATATCATAATATGATATAATCTGGAAGATATTCTTTAAAAACAATAACCATAAAATATCATCAGAGCTATAATTCCTAAATATTGTCAAATATCCAGTTAGTATTCAAATTTCCCAATTGTCCCACAGGGTGTTTTTTGGTAACAGTTTGTTTAAATCAGCATTCAAATATGGTCCATATTATTTAATATTTTACTGGAAATATAACTAAGGCACAGGACAAGATTTTCCTACAACAGTGATGGCGAACCTTTTGAGCTCGGCGTGTCAGCATTTTGAAAAACCCTAACTTAACTCTGGTGCCGTGTCACATGTAGAAATTTTTTGATCTTTGCAACCATAGCAAAACAAAGACTTACATTTTTTATATTTATTTTATATATTTAAATGCCATTTAACAAAGAAAAATCAACCAAAAAAATGAGTTCGCGTGTCACCTCTGACACGCGTGTCATAGGTTCGCCATCACTGTCCTATAAGTATGTTCATTGCAGTGTTATTTAGAATGGAGAAAAAGCAAGAGAACTTAATCACAAACAGGAATGTATGACCTAGCAATAGAACATATTCAGCAACTGAAAACAATACTGTAGAAAGACTGCATGAATAGAAAAGGTGCTGGTAACTGAGAAAAGCAGGTTATATATATCAGTATTTCTACTTTCCATTTTTGTTCATAAGGTAAATATCTCATTTGCCTGTATCTGAATCGTAGGGGCACAAGCGACTTTAATTTTCTCTTAACTGTTAGAATTAAATCTCATCTTTCTCCAGCGATCACGTACGACTTGTGTAATAAAAGGTTATTACAGATAAAACTGCCACAGCAGTGCCTCTTGGCAGTGGTTTGGTTTCATGTGGAGGGAGTTGTGTTTGGCACGCTATGCTTTCTTCCGACCATGTGTTTCCTCATGTGATCTGCTGAGCACCCTCTGAGGCAAGAAGAGGCAGAAACCTTGGGCGGGCCGTGCCTTCACCGGACGCCAGCATGCAGCTCTACAAAAGTGCCTTCAGAGGGCCATTGTTCACTGCTCGGGATACATCATCTCATGGGCTCTCCACATGCCACCCTGCCAAGGTAGGAGGCAGAGACATGCAGGGACTGGCCTTCCTTTCACAGAGGGGGAAACTGAGGCGCAGAGAACCCTCAGGTTGGTCGTAGAGGCTGACTGTGGCCCAGCTGTCTGATGCTGGCCATCACCATGAGATTCTGTTTTGCATCTTTTCGGGTTTCACCATCTCAGTGTAGGTTTGGCCAAGGGAGTGCTGAATCCCGCCTCATTGTGACATACCACACCGCATTCTGCGGTTCGGGATCTGACCAAACTTGCTTGGGTTCTCCACACCCATTTAGGGTGGGATTGGCTTTTGCTGGTCTCTGCTTTCAGTGAACTATTCACTTTCTGTCCACTGTCACCTCCTCTAACCTTTGCTGCTGATGTCCGCAGCCCCTGAGTCCCGCTCAGTGCGTGTCCCTTATGCTGGGCTCTGGCCGCCTGGGGCTCTCTGAGGTCCTCGCCAGGGCCTGCCCGCACAGTCTGTTGTCTCCTGACTGCTGTCCCTGCACCGAGCCCTCCCCACCCCCACCACGCTCCTGCTTCCACACGTCTCCACTTGGCTTGGCCCCACCTGTGCCCTGGAGCTGGTCCTGATTCCTCCTTCTCAGAATTCTTACCTGTACCCGGCAATTTAGTTGTCTATTTCTTGTTTCCTAATCGTGTCTCTAAATGTCCATCTTTCTCCCCTAAAAGACTGTGGGCTCCCGGCAGGCAGACACTTGCTGATGTGGCTGTGATAACAGCTCTGGGCACTCCTCGTGTCCCAGGCCCAGAGCTGGGTGATTCACATGTTTATCTCACTCAGTGATGACAATAAACTTGTGTGATTATTGCATTTGATAAACAAAGACACTGCAGCTCTGAGAGGTTAGGTAACTTGTCCAGCGCCACCCAGCTAGAAAGTAATAGACTCTATTAAATAGAGCAAGAATTTTAACCGTATCTGTCTGTCTGCAAAGGCCATGCTTCTCCACACGGCACGTACTCACTGCTGGTTGCTTGGTTCAAATTTCCCTGCGGGTTCTTCACAGCGGCATCCACAGGGTCTGCATTTTCTGCGGATCCTTATCAGTAGGCAGTAAGTATTCTCTCTGGCCACTGTGCTCAGGGCTTGGCTCCTCTGAGCCCAGGTAGTTGGCTAGAATCCGAGCACTCCAAGCTCTGTGGGTCCCTCCCATCCCCACTTTCTTGCTTCTGCACACCCTTCACAGCCCCACGCTTCTCTCTCTTGTCTCTCTCTGCGTAAGCAGTCAGACTTTCCCCAGACCACCAGGGTTCTCTTGGGCTTCGGTAAGATAGCTCTTGATAGAGTTGGTAAGAAAATGGAGCTGTGGATTAGCCAAAGGCCCAGAGGAAAGAAACTAGACTAAGACTGATACCGCTGCCACCCCACCGCACCCCACCCCACACACTGACGGGCACCCAAACCCCATCGGAATCCTGCCCCTTCACAGCCACCCCCTCCCCCAATCAGAATCTTTGCTTCAGGCTCCCGAGCCCTTGGGCTAAGCCCCACCCTCTCCCAGCATCCCAAAGTTTGGGGGCTGCATTCAACTGAGAGATTTCCAAGGAGAGGTGTGTTGGAGGGACTTCTGCCAAGGCACGTGTCCTGGGAAAACGGGGAAGGGGGCAGCCACCGCCGCTGTCTCGGAAGACAGCCGCGTTGCTCCCTTCCAGACCTTCTGCCCTTTCCCCCTCCCACCAGCCCGGGAGAGCAGGGACCGAGCTTGCTTATTGTCACCTGACGCTGGGCAGCCACTGATCCCATTGGTGGAGCCAGATTGGGTCTGGCTCTCCCGTTCCTTCTCGTCTTCTCTGCCTCTCTCTCCTCCACATCGCTTTGCTTTTGCCTCTCCTCGCGATCGGCTGGGAACATCGCCTCTCCCGAGGCAGCAGCGCGCTGCGGAGCAGCAGGGACTGCCTGTGGGGCATGGAAGAAGCCTCCTTCGCCGCCGTGAAAGGAGCAAGAGGAGCCGGCGAGCGCTGCTGCCTGTGACCCGGGCATCCAGCCCGCTACCCCTCTGCCTGGGGAGCCCATCCACACAGAACTCTCTCCCTTCCCTCCCTTCCAGGTCTCCCTCTGCAGAGCCTGGTGGAGCCAGGTGAGTGCCCTTCCTCTGCTGTCAATCCCGAGAGGGCCCTGGGTGGCCATGGGCTAGGAGCTGGGGGCACGAGGGTCCTGCCACTGCTTGCAGTGCCTGCCTGGATCGCCAGGGCCAACGACCTTGTCCCCTTTCCCCCAGGCCCTTGGCCAAGGGGTTAACAGCTGGATCCTGTCCCCAGGGCACCACAGTTAGTCACCCCGTGACCATTCTGCTGCAGTCAGCGATGCCAACAGGGACAGTGGGGTGGCGTGTGGTGCTTTTCTGAATGAGCAGGGGCAAAAGGTATCATAGCAGTGTGTGCTCCATGCTTGGGAGGAGACTGGAGGTTTGCCTGCGCAGATAGTTCTGTCTGCATGCACTTATGTTCATGTGTGGGTTTTAACTGCTGTGTGGCATGTCTAGGAACATATGTTTCTTGTACATGTGACGCACATGTGTGGAGGGATCACTTATCTGAGTAGCCTGTGAATACATGTCAGTAGGGACAGTGTGGAGCAGCATATTTGTGGGTGGATATGTGTGTAGGAGTACATGTTGACGGAGGGTTTCTATGTGGGAGGTGCGACTCGAAGCAGAAGAGGGTAGGTAGGTGGAGAGTGTGGGCAGAAGCCCCTGTCTGTGGGCAGAGCTGCGTAGGTAGGCAAACCTGTTGGCATATAAAGGCTCGGCTTTGTCAGAGTGTGGCCAGAAACAAACATATTTTCAAAGTCTGTGTCTTTGAGCCTTGAGAAGACTTGAGGGTGAATACCAGAATATGGGCAGAGGTTGACGTGTGTGCAAACAAAAATACATGGGTGCCAGCAGGCATATGGGTTGCATGCCCTCCTGTGTCAGTGCCATGCATGCATGTTGGGGTCTACGGTTCCCCCCCTAAATTACGGCTTTGTGAGAAGGTGTGCATACATATGTGTGTGTGAGAGCCTGTGGACTTAAGCATGTGAGGGTGCATGTATGGAGGTGACAGCTAGTGGAGGGGAAATTGCTGGGCAGTCTTAGAATGTGGAGAGTGGCAGAAGGTCCCTGGGTGCATAGGGGAGTGGGTGGGAGTGAGAATGTCTGAGGAGGTGTGTGCAGCCTGTCTGTGGGCATACTTGGTGTGTGCGTGTGTGTGTGTGTGTGTGTGTGTGTGTGTGCTCGAATGCGCGCGCCTGCCTGCCTGTGGGTGTGTGAATGCTTGTTTCAGGGTGGATTCACACAGGAGTGTGGGTGTTTCTCAGGTGTTGTCTCAACCTGTCTCTCACACCCTGCCCTTCCCTGGTCATCTGGGCTTGGAGAACTGGGTTCATGCCCACCTTTGGCCCACCCTGGCTTTCCTGCTTTCCCAGTGTCACTCATGGCCGCTCTCCCAGTCTCGCGTGGGAGTCGTCTTGGCTCTCCCAGAATGTCGATGGGGGAGGCTGACCCACGTCCTGGACACCTCAGCACCAAGCCGCTGTCCTGTCTCTGGGAGACTGAGGAGGACTGAGGCAGCGGCAGGTGCCCCCCCCCCACCCCCACCGGGTAGGCATGTACTGCATGGAGACAGCCACCGAGGCCCTCCCTGGGGTGGACATATGTCTGTGTTGGTGTGTGTGGGTGCATGTGTGAGTGTGTGTGTGTATGTGGGGGCACATGCCTGTCTTGCTGGGGAGCTCTACACTGGGACCTCAGAGGATGGTATCTCCTCACCGCTTCACAACTGTCCCCAGGAATTACAAACTGGTTTCTTGTCTAGTTGTTTCCAGACACCCTATCCCGATCTGTTTTATTTGGGGGGGGTGCCTGGTAGCACCCCCATGCTTATCTACCATGAGATTCACGAGGCCCACTGGCATTTGGCTGAACCACACAGCAGGCAGGCATACACTTTAGGGTGGAAAGCTAAGATGTAACAAGGACTCAGGGAACACCCTGGGACAGGTAAGGGCCATCACCCAGATCCTTTGCCCTGTGCCTGCCACCCAGGCAGCCCACAGGTTAATTTAGAGGTGCCAGGCTCCAGAGCAGGCTCCGTTGACAGGAAAGTGTGGGTTGAATCTTCTGGAAGCTATAAATAGAAGTACCTGCTTTCGAAGGCACAAGGTACCCTTACCCTAGTGCCTGGGTGAAGAGAAGAAGAGGGAAGGAGGAGAAAGGAGATGACACGCCAGAAATCTGAGCTGTGCTGGGACTGGGCTTGAGGAAGAATCGGGAAGCATGAGCTCGACTGGGTACTGAGCAGATGTCCCAGGAGAAAGCCCAGCCTACACTCAGGTTCCTATCCCAGAGACGGCCCCTTCCCTCCCCTCTCTCCCCCCCACCCCTCTTCTCAGGGCTCCAGTGCGCCAGGCCAAAGTCAGGGCCAGAGTGAGTGCCTCCTGGCTAAGCACAGAGAGAGTGGTGGTCCTTTCCACCTGGGAGAGCAGCCAGGGGAAGAAGTGCAGGGGGAAGGAGTAGTGGGGGGTGGGGGGGAGAAAATGCCATTGCTTGAAAGAAAAGGACAGAGAAGGAAAACTAAATATTGGTAAAATTATGTGCACCCGTGCATACATACATGCCACACATGTCACACACACACACACACACACACACACACGAACACAAATTCCACCTAACGGTAAAGGGCTGAGTGCTCCAGAGTCAGACAAACCTGAGTTTGAATCACTTCTTAACTGTGTGACCTTTGGCAACTTAGTAGCCCCAACTTCAGCTACCTCATCTGGAAAATGGGTGTAATAATAATACCTGCCTATTGGGAGCTTACATGAGATGCTGTTTGTGAAATAGGCAGCACTTAGCCTGCCACAGGCGTCAAAAGTAAAACTAATTACTTAAGAGAATCAAGTGCCAGAGGAAAGAATATACAGCAGTGGGAAAAGAGTGAAAGGGAAAGAACGATAGTGGAAAAGTTACGGGTGGGGGAAGGTCTGTAGTTTGTACTCCCCCCGCCACCAGTGGGTCCATGTGCACTTGCACTCCCAGCCCTGTGTGGTGGTGACCCCTGCTGAGTGCCCCGCCCCCAGAGGAGGGGTTCTGATCCCCAGAGCCCTGCACCCTTGGCCTCCTGGCTGCTAGTGTCCTCCTCCTGCCTGCACCCTCACACCCATGTCCTTGGTGGGTGCTTCCTGTCTCTCCTGTGCCTCACACTGTTCCCTCCACCCCCACCCCTTTCTCCTTTCACGCCTGCTGGCTGAGGGCCCCCTCCTCGGCTCCATCTGCTGACAATCTGTCCCGCCTGGCGTTCTCGGCGTTCCCACTGCCTCTGCCACCTGTCAGGTGCCGTCTGCTCTGCAGACCCCTCTTAGGAGAGCCAAGAGCCCGGGGGATGCCCATCCCACCTTCATTCCTACCCTCCAGTCTGCCCTGTGCAACCTTTCCATCCGATTCGATGGGGCAGGTGCAAATAACGGCTCCTCCAGGTCCCGCCTGGAAAGGAATATTGGGAGGAGACATTCCCGAAGACTGCATGGTGGTGCTGACGCTTCCTCTCCTCTCCTCTCAGTCCCCACAGGAGCCGAACCAAAAGGGAGCATGGAGCTGCTGTCCACTCCCCACAGCATCGAGGTCAATAACATCACCTGTGACTCCTTCCGCATCTCCTGGGCCATGGAGAACAGTGACCTGGAGAGGGTCACCCATTATTTCATTGACCTCAACAAGAAGGAGAATAAGAACTCCAACAAATTCAAGCACCGGGTGAGCACGTCTTCCTCACACCTGCTCTGGAGGGCGGCAGGATGACACACGCCTAGAGCAGACAGTGGGGAGCTGGAGAGGCCTGATTCCAATCCAGGCTCTCCTTACTGTGTGATCTTGGTAAAGTTAGTTAACCTCTCTGAGCCTGAGTTCCTTTGCTGGCAAAAGGGGAATAATAATCATGGCAGCCCCTGTAGGCTTGTGAGAGGCATCTGTGAGGTAATGTTTGTGTGCCGTCTGGCTCGGGGCCCAGCACACGGTGAATACCGTTATCGGCATCGTGATTAGGACAGGAAAACCCAGGTGGGCCACGACATCACACTTGGGGGTGCCTTGTGGACTGGGTGGGTAACATGGGCTGTGGGCAGGAGTGAGGCCCTTTGCAGGGTCCTTCAGGCCCCTGTGATCCTCTCTGCCCCGGCCCTTTGGCCTGTTTGCTGGGTTTAGAAAATGCATGTGCGAGAGTCCCCTGTTGGCTGGGGCGTCCTTTTCCTGGGTTAAAGCTGGTGTGGGGGTGGGTGGGAGGAAAGCTCCCATCTTCTAAGCTGGAGGAAAGGCAGGGCTAGAGTGAGGTGGGAAGAAGCTGGTTCCCACGACGACAGCATCATGTGGGTTACTCACCCTCTCTCTTTGGAACTGGCTCCCCGTTCTGGGTGTCTTTTGGCAGGCCAGTTGCCACGGTGACGTGAATGTTCAACACCACCCCCTTAACCTCCTCCCCAAAGAATAAGGCATATTTTCCCTTCCTCCCTGGCTTCTCAGCATTGGCCGTTGCCGTGGAAACGGCACTGCAGTGTGCAGAGCTCTCGAAGTCTCCCTCGAAAACGGAGGTCTGGCCGCCCTCAACTTTGTGGGCTTCCGCCCCAGTGGCCTTTCTCCTTAGCTCCCAAGAGAAGGGGCATCAGGCAGTTAAGGATGGCGGAGGCTGCGGAGTGTCTGTGTGGTCTTCCCCATGGCCACTGCTTGCTCCTGCAGAGCCTGGTGGCTAGGACACCCGGCATCAAGTCACTGAGACTCTGGCCCTCTCCAGGAGGCACGGGGTTGGGGGGAGGTCTGAGGGAATGCCAAGGTTGGGCATGACCCCCAATTTGACTCTTGGCTCTCGGTCTGCACCCTATGTCTCAGGATGTCCCCACAAAGCTTGTGGCCAAGGCTGTGCCCCTGCCCATGACGGTGAGGGGCCACTGGTTCCTGAGCCCCCGCACAGAGTACAGCGTGGCGGTGCAGACCGCGGTGAAGCAGAGCGACGGGGAGTACCTGGTGTCCGGCTGGAGCGAGACAGTCGAGTTCTGCACCGGAGGTGAGGCCCGCCGGCCTGTGCTTTTGTGCATCCGGTTTAGTTATGGTCAGGAGGGGGCTTCGTCTTTTTAAAAAATCTTTTATATATCTGTATCTATATCTATGTCTACGTCTATATCTACTGGTATACCTCTCTCTCTATCTCTCTATCTCTCTCTCTATATATGTAGATATTAATTTCAGAAAAGAAGGGAAAGGGAGAGAGAGAGAGGAGTCAATGACAGAGAATCACTGATTGGCCGCCTCCTACATGCCCCCCACTGGGGATTGGGCTCAAAACCCGACATGGGCCCTGACTGGAATCAAACCGTGACCTCCTGGTTCAGAGGTTGACGCTTAACCATTAAGCCGCACTGGCTGGGCAAAGGGGCTTCGTCTTAACATAGCAGATGCTGTGACCACCTGCTGTACACCAGCACCAGGCTTAGGCCTTCAGGGAAACACAGGTAGATGAGAC
>NW_006383009.1:747140-753242 GCF_000327345.1 Myotis davidii
ATGTGAGCACTACTAATCATGGTGATGACGTCATTTCTATAAAGGGAAGGAGTCACTTTTCTGGCTTGGGGCAAGCATGTTTTTCTGAATTGTGGTAAAATACACATAACATAAAAGTTGCTATCGTAACCATTTTAAGTGTACAGTTCAGTGGTATTAAGTACATTCATGTTGGTATGTAACTAATCTCTAAAACTTTTCATCTTCCCCTACTGGAACTCTATACCCACGGAACAACACCTCCCACTCCCCCCTCACTGCAGCCCCTGGCAACCACCATTCCACTCTCTGTCTCTCTAAATTTGACCACTCTTGTGAGGGTAATCACGTAGTATTTGTCCCTCTGTGACTGGCTTATGCACTTAACATCATGATCTCAAGATTCATCTGTGTTGTAGCATGTGTCAGAATTTCCTTCCTTCTTTTTTTTTTAAATATATTTTATTGATTTTTTTACAGAGAGGAAGGGAGAGGGATAGAGAGTTAGAAACATCGATGAGAGAGAAACATCCATCAGCTGCCTTCTGCACACACCCCCTCCCCCACTGGGGATGTGCCCGCAACCAAGGTACATGCCCTTGACCGTAATTGAACCCGGGACCCTTGAGTCTGCAGGCCGACGCTCCATCCACTGAGCCAAACTGGTCAGGGCAATTTCCTTCCTTCTTAAGGTGGAATAATATCACATTGTGTGGCTAGACCGCGTTTTAGCAATCACTGGTTGCTGGATGCTTCGTGGAGCAAATCACATTTTGCTCATCTTGAGCCTCCACTTAGCCTGAGAAAATGATCCTTATTCAGCAGTCCCACAAACTCTCATAGCAGAACTTAGCTTGGAAATTCCAGCATGAACAAGCAAAAAACCAGGCTCAAGTGTACTTGGTCACTGATGACCCAGGTTCTGTCCCCGCAGTATTCTATTCTTTTGGTGTCCATGGTGAGAACTGCCCCAGATCTCCCTCTGTCACAAGGAAGGGGCAGGGGACAGTTTTAGCCCTGGGCCTCCGAGGCGGCTGGCTCCACCCTCTGCCAAGGTCTGTGCCCTTTGCTGTGTCCTTGAGCTGCTGTTCTCTTTTGAGTGGTGCTTTCTCTTAGCTCAGCTGCACACCCCACTCTCTGAAGGTGCTCCCTCTCGCCGTGGGGAAAGCCTCTTAGTTTACCCCAGAACTCCACGTGTGGTGGGAATTTAATTCAAACAGGGGAGCTGGGGGTGGCGGCAGTCCAGTCGATATTCCTCTTGCCAAACCCAGCACCCTGGCCAAGGCTGCATCAGCAAGGAGGAAAGGGCACCTTTTCTAATTTGCACAAAGGCACTGTCGAGGCTAGCAGCCCTCTGCTGGGGCCTCTGGGCTCTGGGCTCTGGGCCCTGGCCCTGGCCCGGGGGAGGGTCCAGTTTCATGCATGAACAAGCAAAAAGCCAGGCTCATGGAAACACTATCTTGTTTCCATGATTTTCTGCTTTTCCTGGGATACGAAGTAGAGTCCTCGCCCCAGACCTGGTCCACCTAAACACTCACCTCAGGTCTCGGCAGGCTCTCCAGGAGTCTCCCCTGTAATGACAACTCGCTTCCCCCTGAGTGGTGTGGGCAGCCTCTGACCTGCTAGGTTTGAAGGCTCTTCCTAAAGGACCTCAAAACCTCCCCCTCTCAGCCCTTCATCTGCCTGCTGGTCCTTTCACAGGAGGCCTAGGACAGCCTGGGATGACAGCCCCAGGGGCTGTATTGTATAACAGGCCGGCCCTTGTCTGAGCAGAGTCCCGAGCCTCTGGCACTGAGGGTGCAGAGGTGATGAGGACAGACAGCCTCCAGCTGGCCCATTCCCACGTGGTCCAAGATGCTGTGAACGTTTGGTGTCCCCTGCTGCTCTGAGCACAGAGATGGGTTGGCATTCACACTGTGGGTGAGGGAGGGGGAGGGGCTGTGACCCTGCCTGGCGGCCGCTCACCCATCTACACTCTTGCAGATTATGCCAAGGAGCACCTGGCGCAGCTGCAGGAGAAGGCGGAGCAGATCGCAGGCCGCATGCTGCGCTTCTCTGTCTTCTACCGCAACCATCACAAGGAGTACTTCCAGCACGCCAGGTGTGTGCAGCCCTGCAGGCCCCCAGGTCCCTCCTCCCGCCCCCAGCTCTGCCTCAGCTGCCCAGGCTATTTTATGAGACCCCAACCTTGTCACCTGCCAGATCTTCTGCACAGAGTCGCCATGCCCTTCCACCACAGGCTGAAAAAAAAGGCTTGGGATTGAGCTCCAGGAAAGCAGAGAGCACTCAGGATAGAGCTGCCTGGGGCACCTGTGAAAACAGGCCTGGGCGAGTGATGACCCAGGTGGGATCCTCCTTTGAGGCAGTTCCTGTCCTGTGAAAGGCAGGTATCTCTCCAATTCAGGCCCTGGGTCTGAAGGGGAGGTGGTGGTGGGGGTGGGCACAGAGTGTGAGCAGATTCCCAGTATGAAGGGTTGTGCTCTTCACACTGTCTGCTGGGGAGCCTGGGGGTTCCAGGGTGTGTCCCAGGCAGCCCTGAGGGTGGTGCTGAGGGGTCATTGAGGAACTGCAAGGTAGACCTCACCCCTATCATTCAACCTGGGCAGCATCAATTTTACTGCCTACGGCCCGCCTATGTATATAATTCCCTTTGGGGGAAAAGAGAGAGGTTCCACATTTAAAATTCTTGATCCAACCGATGATGTCATCTAATACCTTCAGCCGACACATGGGGAGCCTGAGACCCAGAGGGCCAGCAATTCACTAGTCATTTAGGACAGCCAGAACCAAGTGAGGCTGGACCAGCGGTTGCCCATCCCCCTATGACTACTGACACTGCTCCAAGTCCATGTCCTAAGGCTGGGCCAGGACAAGCCACCACCAGTATTGTCTGTCTTTATCATGGTGTCATTCTGACCCTACCCCAGGGCTGTGGGGGCCTGGAGGGCCTCTGGTGTTTGCACTAAAGAAGAGAGGCAGAGAGGTGAGTGGTTAGGGCACTGGCCCTGTTTGGGTTTCTCTATCAGAAAGCGGGCAAGAGACAGAGAGCACCATGTGTGCCAGAATATAGAGGACTAAAGGCAGAATCCCCTCGAAACCCTGTCTGTTGTGGGACAGTGCGGACAGATGGAATATGATCAGTGTGTGTGATTCCTGAGTGAAACGCAGTGTCCTGCACATTGTAGACAATCAAAATTTTGTTGAGTGCAAGTGCCTGATGTTCCTGGAAGGTTTTAGAGAGAAAGGAATACCGATGCTGGGCCTTGAAGGATGAATAAGTGTTTGCCAGGCCAGGCGGAGAAAGTGGGAAGGGAAGTCCAGGCAGAGGGCAGAGCCCTGCAAATGCAGAGGCAGGAAAGAGCTGGGGTGGCGTTCCCCTGTGGCTGGAGGTTGTCACCTGTGGGTAGGGGTGGTAAGAGGTGGAGCCAGAAAGACCAGATTGTGATGGCCTTGCTTTTCCCTCAAGCTCCAGCAACGGGCTTTATGCGGGGAACAGCAGGTCCAGGCAGCTCCTCTGTGAAAGAGTGGGCTGGATCGGCCCATCTCCTCCCCGCTCTCGCATTCTGGAACGTTCTATTTGTGATGGGTGGAGGCGGTGGCTGGTGGGAGAGCTGGGAACGGGGCTGGCTCCCTTCTTACCACACACAGCAGCCAAGCCTCAGCCCAGCTAACCAGTGGCATTTTCTCTTCCCTTTGGCATTGTCCCTGGAATGGGTAGGACCCACTGCGGGAACATGCTGCAGACCTACCTGAAGGACAACAGCGGCAGCCACGGCTCCCCAACCAGCGGCATGCTCCACGGCGTCTTCTTCAGCTGCAACACGGAGTTCAACACAGGCCAGCCCCCTCAGGACTCCCCCTACGGCCGCTGGCGCTTCCAGATCCCTGCCCAGCGCCTTTTCAACCCCAGCACCAACCTCTACTTTGCGGACTTCTACTGTATGTACACAGCCTACCACTACGCCATCCTGGTGCTGGCCCCCAAGGGCTCCCTGGGGGACCGCTTCTGCCGAGACCGCCTGCCCCTTCTGGACATTGCCTGCAACAAGTTCCTGACCTGCAGCGTGGAGGATGGGGAGCTGGTCTTCCGCCACGCCCAGGACCTCATCCTGGAGATCATCTACACTGAGCCCGTCGACCTGTCCCTGGGCACCCTGGGGGAGATCAGCGGCCACCAGCTCATGAGCTTGTCCACTGCTGACGCCAAGAAAGACCCCAGCTGCAAGACCTGCAACATCAGTGTGGGCCGCTAGGGACTCCGGGAGAGCTGGGGGGCTAGGGAGAAATGACAGGCGGGTGGTGGTGGGTGACGTAAGTTCAGGGAGCTGGCTTTCTCCTGCCCCCCACCCTCTCCACACTGTTAGCTCCCCTCCCCCTCCTCTTGGCATTAGAGGTAACAGAGGGTGGTCCCCCTGGTAGGCGTGGCCCACCCATGCCTGGTAGACTTGAACAGGCTCTTGGCTTCGGTAGGTTGGTGGGGGCAGGGGCTGGGTTCCTGGAGACTTCCTCTTCCCTCTGATGTCCCCATCCTGCTATTTCTCGCTTCATTCCAGGCCTCCATCTCACAGAGACTTGCGGCCTCCGGGCTCTTTCGGGAAAGCCTCTCTAGGCCAAAGCCCACATGTAGCTTGCCTGCCTCCCAAGGGGACACAGAGCTGTGGGGTGCCCTTCCTTAGCCCCACCCACCCCACTCAGGACCACCAGAGGGTGCCCCTCCCTGCTCAGCTGGGCCTGGGGACTTCCTACTCCAGACCTGGCCTTCCCTCTATAAATAGTTGCCTGCACACCCATGTCTTCCTGCCCCTCGGCACCTGCATGGGGAGAGCTGTCCCCCGCACCTGCGCTCTAGAAAGGGGCCCTCTTTTTTCTCTTGGCTTTGGGGCATCCAGGCTGTTGGAATTTGTCCTTTGTTCTGGAGATAGCATAGATCCTAGAGGACCTCCTCCCTTACCCTGAGCACTGGGGTCTGGAATGGCAGCTACTGGGGTCGAGGAGGGGGGAAGAGACCCCTGAGACCCAGAGGGACCCCTTTCTGAGCTGGGAGTGGGTCGCCTCTTGTCCTGAGGGGCCTGGTGTGGAAGTAGACCCGAGGGCTTGCCCACAGAGCCTGGCACCCACCTGGCTGTGAACTTGCTAGCTCTCTGTGTGTGATCTGGACTGTGGTTTCCCTGCCACCTGCCTGTCGCCCCCGCCCACTGGCACTGTCTGCACTCCCCCTTTAGCCTATTGTTGGAGAGTCCCTTCCCTGGGGAGCTCCTGTTGAAGACTTTCCTGGACCTAACAGCATTTTTACCTGTTTTCCTACTTTTGTACGGGTCACCACGGTGGTGAGGGTAGACCCCCTGAGACAAGCAGACCAGGTGCGTGAGGAGGGGAGGTATTGATGGAGGCAGCTAGCTGTTTGGGGATGATGGGGGTGATGTCAGGTGGAGGGAAACAGCCTCCATAGTGACAACCCGGTTTCTGTGATGAAGGACAGAAGGGGCTGCAGGCCAACAAGGCCATGTCTCAGTGAGGGGCAGGTGGGACAGCTGGTCGCCTCCTCTGTAGCCACAGGGAGCGGTGTGGTCAGCTGTCTCTGTGGCATGGATCAGGTCTGGGGGCCTGGGAGATGCATGGAGTAGGAGAGGACATGGCCCTCAGGCCCTCTCCCCCTCTGCTGGCAGCATCACTGTGCGGTGGCCCGCTGCCCTCCCTTGGCCCCGTGTCTGCCCTGAGCTGGGGCACGCCTGCCTGTGCTGTGCTTGCGATGTGTACCAATAAACAAGCCACCATGGCCTGAGAGCCCCACCTCTCCTTGGACTCTGGGAGTGCGGGTAGGCAAATCGTACCGTCACGGAGGAGCTCACGTGGGCCTGCCCCCAAGCACAGGCCGCCGGGAATTGGCTCCAAATCTTGCTGCGGGATGCGGGGCTCCGGAGGCAGAGCCACATCTCCTGCTCGGAAGGGACCTTAGAGGTCATGTGGAGTTGCCCTGCATGTTGCAGAAGGGGAAACTGAGGCCTCTTAGGAGAGAATCTGTACCAATCTGGAGGCCTAACCAAGGTGCCCAGGTCCCCCATTTGGAGCCCTTCCCACTGCAGCGTCGGACCCAAATGCCACTGAATTCCCCCACCCCACCCC
>NW_006383009.1:753344-755073 GCF_000327345.1 Myotis davidii
CTCTTTGGCAGATCTGAGTCACCTCTGTGTCTATTATTATGGGCTTATTAAAATGATCCTCTGCTGGAGTGGAAAAGCTCCAGAAAAACCAGTCACCTCCCTGACACTGCCGGACTCAGGGCCCATGAGCATGTGTCACCGAACCGCCTAAGGCTAGGAGGGAGGGCAAAGACCACTTCCTGAGGGCCTACTGTGTGTCAGGCATCTCGCCAGGTGCTTTCCTACATCAGCTTGTTTAGTCTTCACAGTGGCTCTGTGCCGTATTCACATTTAACTGATGAAGAAACTGAGGTGCAAGGAATTAAAAGGCTTGCCCATGTCTTACAGTCAGTTGGTGACAGTGGCCAGGATCGAATCAGAACCTGGCATCTTCTCATGTCACTGCCCTGTGTCCCCTATTGTGTGCCAGGGTCACCTGAGACGGTAAGACACAAGCAGGGCGGGCTCAGACACAGTGGCCCTGGCAAGGATCTCCTCTGGCCGACCAAGGCCGTCCTAATTCCTGAAAACACCAGGGGGGGCTGTGGAGTCGAAAATGCCCAGGAGGCTTATTTAAAGGGCTTGGGCAGCAAGCAGCTGGAGTCCGGAATTCCCAGGACAGGAGTGAGCACCGGGGTCCCTTTCACCTCTGAGCGGGAGCCCCTACCTCCTGCCGGGAGCCTAGGGGTTTTCAGCGTCCTCCAGAGGCGAGGCTCAGGCTTCGGTCTTCCTTTTGTGACTCCTCCTGGGTTTCTTCGGAGGAGAGGTTGGCTTCCAGCGTCCTTTTAGTGGGAGTGCAGGTGGCCACCTGAGGCAGGGTGGGCGGGGCTAGGGAGTGCATGGGCAGGCTTCCTCCAGATAGCTGCTCTCCGCTGCGCCCACCCTGCGCTGCTAGAGGTGCCATCAGACCACGCTGGGCCAGGGCATCTGTGGAGTCTGCACAGAGGCCTGCACGGGAGCACACACACACACACACACACACACACACACACACACTCACACTCCCTCCTTGAGCTGGATTGATTTAGAAGACAGCCTTGCTGGCCATAGAGAGCTGAAAGGCGAGGGACAACCTTGGGCTGCAGTTGCCTCTGTATACAGCAGGGCCCTGAGCTAGCCCTGCTCCAGGGGAGAAAGGGAGGGAAAATGAGGTGGTGGCCACCAAGGGGCACCTCTGACACAGCCAACATATACACATAACCACATGCACTAGCGCTCCCAACACACACACACACACACACACACACACACACTCCCAGACATCTCCTTCCCTGCCCATTCCTTTCCTCCTGGGCCAGCATCTTTCTGTGAATCCTGGATGGAGTCCAGCCCCCACACACATAGTGGAAAGGGATGTGCCTGCTCAGAGAACCCTCACAGTTGCATCTGGCTTCAGTATCTGTCTCTTATCCATGTTGGGAAAAGAGGTGCTGGGGTCCCAGGGAGAGGGACAAGAAGGGACCATTCCCCAAAGTGGAGGCCTTCAGGAAGCTGAGCTGAGGTGATTGGCCATAAAACAGCTTGGCCACAGCATCTGGAGGAGATTGGAACCAGATGTTCCTGGGATGGGGGCAGGGAGGATGTGGGGCTGGGAGGGGGCTGGAGCAGGAGAAGGGGGCTGGTCAACAGGAGGCTGGGTGAGGGGCCTCGTGGCTCTCTGGGGAAAACATCTGGCTGCCCTCTGCCCCTTTCCCCTTTGGGCACTACTATTGTTGCAAAACGGAGCAGCAAACCTTTTCCAGGACTCCAG
>NW_006383009.1:755143-762034 GCF_000327345.1 Myotis davidii
AGGCTAGCCAGAAATATGTCCCCTGCTCTGTGAGCCCCGCCTTGCTGTGGGTTAAGCATGGTCTTTTCTGACAGTAGTTCTGGGCTACGCTCCTGATGCCCAACTAGAAACCTGTGTGCCAGAAGTCTCCTTTTATCATAGGAGAAGGGTGGTCCGGGAACCGGAAAATTGTCCCGCAGAGGAAAGGAAAAGAAGGCCCATCTACAGGCTGTCTTCAAAGGTTATCTCATTCCCTCCTTGAAAGCCTGTGAGGTGTCATCATCCTCTGTGTCCAGATCAGTGATGGCGAACCTATGACATGCGTGTCAGAGGTGACACGCGAACTCATTTTTTTGGTTGATTTTTCTTTGTTAAATGGCATTTAAATATATAAAATAAATATCAAAATTATGTCTTTGTTTTACTATGGTTGCAAATATCAAAAAATTTCTATATGTGACACGGCACCAGGGTTAAGTTAGAGTTTTTCAAAATGCTGACACGCCGAGCTCAAAAGGTTCGCCATCATTGGAACCCGAGGTTCAGAGCGGTGAAGTGACTCACCCAGGGGCACAAAGCCACCAAATGGTAGAGCTTGTGTTTGCATTCAAATTTGCTGGGGGGAAGGGGAGTGGGGGTGGGGATGGAATCAGAGAGAAAAAGGAGGGAGGGGCAGTGCAGGGTCAACAGTTAGCCCTACAAGCCCCCCGCTGCTGCTGAGGATCCCAGTAGCCTCAGGAGCCTGGGCCAGTCCTCTGGCTGCCCGGAGCCTGGGCCCTGGGTTTTCTCCTTGCCTGTGGCAGGAAAGGTTGCTGGGCAAAGGCAACAGGCTGGGGGAGCAGAGGCCCAGAGAGGGGCAGCTGGCCAACGTCACAGGGCAAAGCCTGGCAGAGCCAGGTCTGCTGACTGCCGGCTCGTGCTGTCATCCTGTCCTCTCGGGCCAGAGAGGTGCTCCCAGAGGGAGGAGTCGGACGCTCCAGGCTATGCGGTCATCTCAACCTGGGTACCAGGGTTGGGAGCACAGTCCGGGGCAGGTCCATCCTCGCTCTCTCACTGGTCGTGCACTCAGGATCCAGGGAAACCCAGGGTCCTCGGGGGCTTGGAGACGGTTGGTAGAGCGAGGGTGCCTTCCTCCCACGTGGGACCGTCTGAGTGCATGGGCAGCTGCACTGAAGCTGGTCCAATTTGGAACCCGAAGCAGCCAGAAGGGGAGGGTGAGCTGGGCCCTGAGAACACAAGTTGTGGAGTATCAGTGGCCTGCAGGCAGCTCCTAGGCAGCCTCCACTGCCTGGTGGCAGCCTCTGAAGATGGGCCCAGGGAAGACTGGAGAACCTGCCAGCCTGAGCCCCTGAGCCATTATAGGGTCCGAATCGATGGTGATGGTTTCGGGACTGGTGCCCAGGGTGGCTGCAGAGGGCGATCCTGAGCTGCCCCAGCTGTGGTGTTTATTCAGAGGCCCTGTTTGAGGTGGAGAACAGGGACTCTGTGGGCTGGAGCCCCACAGTCTAGACGGAGTTATGATCTCGGTTCCCTCTGTACCTGTGGCTTGTGACCTGGGAGTGCATCCTCCGAGCTTCAGAGGAACCCGGAGGGCTGGTGAAGGGAGCTGTGACCACTGACTACAAATTTGGCCGTGGAGGAGCTGATGCCAAGTTGGCTGGCAAAGTGTCTGGGTGAGATGCCCAGGCAGCTCCAACAGTTTGGGGGGCTTGCCATCTGCTCAGCCCTGTCCACCTGCGGTCAGGGCTGGAGGACAGGGCTGCACCCTGACTGTGGGAGGGGGAACTGTATGCAATCAGATGCTAGCAATGGGTCTGGTTCCCACTGCTGCTTAAAGGGCCAGTGTGGGGTGCACCATGCCATACTGCTTCCTGGGCATGGGTCTCCGCGCATAGTCCCTCTATCTGGCACAATGCCTGCCCCTGCTATATATAGGGAGGAGCTCAGAGCCAGTGAAAGAACTACAGCCCCACTGAAGGCCCTCAGGGAGCCCTGGGGCCTGGAGCAGGCTGCCGATCTCCCCAGAAGCTGAGGGTGGCAGCCTCAGAGTAAGAACCTGGGTTCTCCCTCGGTTCCTTCCCCCTGAGATCCATGTAGACAAAAGGCAAGAGAGAGACTCCTTTGAAGGGAAGGAGCAGGGATATGGTTTCTCTCCCTCTGGCCTCAGGGAGACAGGTTTGTGCCTCTGGGCTGGCTGGGAGGGAGGCAATGGCAGGAAGGAGGAGGCCAGACAAGACACAACCTTGAGAGTCGCTGCGCTGCGGGAGAGGGGGCCAGAGCTGGAATGTTTGCTCAGCGTCTGGCTCTTGTCTCCATGACAAGAGGACCCACGCCTGACCTTCAGGGTGGCAGGCTCTAGTTAACGGGTCTGCTCTGGCTGATGCCAGTTTTCTGGCTCCTGGTGAGGTTCCCTGGTTGGACACCCTCGCAGCCCACACACCCCTTTCTTAGACACAGAGACAGAAAACCCAGATGGACACCGGATGGACAAACACACGCTTCTCCCCTTTTCCGTACCTCCTCCCTCTCCACCAAAGAGCCTTTTACAGAATGTTCCACCCCTCCCGTTGTGTGGGAGGGCTGTGCAGTGTGTGCATTTGGTGCGCCCGCCTGCAGGCTGAAGTGTGCGAGGTGGCTGTGTTTGTGTGTGCCCAAGTGTGAAATCACACCCGCAGGGGTCCTAAATAGAAGGGAGGAAGGGCAGCCAGGGAGGCCAGATGTCCTGGCAGTGGGCCACTCCAGCAAGCCTGCACATCTGGAATGAGACACCCCCACCCCCTCCCACCATGTCCCAGACAGCATTTGGCACAGGATACTGGCTGTAACACTTTCGGTTTATTGGCTGGGATGCCCTGGTTGTGGCCGACCAGCCACTGGGCCTGAGAGAAGGCCTGTCTCCTTCCCCACCCTTCCCCTTCCGCTCCCCACTGTGCTCCCGTGGGACGCGTACGGAAACTCATGCCCCAGGAAACAGTGGGAAGTGGAGGCTCAAAATAAAACCAAGTGAGGCCGGGGAAGGGCCGGGACACGGATATTACAATGAAGATATGCACCAGCTATACACAATCCAGCACGCAGAGGTGGGCAGGACAGGTAGGAGGGTCCCGCTGACAGACCCTCCCCCCCGCCGGCCGGCCCCCACAGAGGAATGGCCACTTCAAGTGTCTCAGTGAAAGCTCTGGCTCCCCGGCCCTGGGCCCTTGCTCAGGTAGGGCCAGCGGGGGAGGGATCTGGGGAAGTGGCTCATGAAGGAGTCCAAGTCCCTGCCTCCTGAGGACAGCCGCATCCAGACCATCGGAGGGTGGGGACGGGTGCTCCCACTGTCCAGTCCAGGTGACAGGGGCAGCGGTCACTTCCTGCTGTGCAGTGTGTCCTGGAACTTGGTGCTGGTGTAGCGCAGGTGGAAGCCTTTTTTGGTGATGGTGTCGTCGGAGTGGAACCTCACCAGGACAGAGTCTCCCGCCGAGTACACCTCCTCAGGGGGCTGACGGAGGAAGGGGATGTGTGAGGCTGAGGACAGGCCAGGGCGGCGGTTTTCCCTCCCTACGGCCCTCTGCTCTATGGAAGGCAGGCTCCGACTTCCACCAGGTCCCCCGACCCCTTGAAGAAGGAGACTCTTCTAGTGGCCGTTTAAGGGGTGCCTGGGGGAAGGGAGAATGCAGGGGGCAGAGGAGCTTGTCTTAAGTCCAGAGTAAAACGTCCATTCTCAACCGGCTCTGTTACTAACTAGTTCGTTGTGAAGTTTTGGCAGTGTACTACCTTTCGGGACCTTGCTTCCCATAAGTACAAATAGGACCAAAGGCTATCTGCCCTCTAAGCCTAGAAGGTCTGGGGGAGGGGGCACATGAGCAGGTGGCTGTGGAGGGTTCTGCAAAGGAAGTAGATTCTCTGAGTGGCTGCCTTCTCGCTGCCCAGCTGTCTCCTGGAGAAGACTGGACAGCTGGGTTCCCCGGACCTGGCTCGGCCAACTCCCAGCCCCCTCCCCCACTTCTGGCCATCGTCAACGCCAGGTGATGCCCCTTCCTAGGCTCCTGCCAGCCCCTCCTCACCTCTGTACAGACCCCCAGAGTGAGAGCCACCCGTAAAGCATCAGCACACAGATGCCCTGCCCTGAAGGCGTAGGAAGGATCATTTCTTAGAACCTTAGGGACATTTCTGGCAACCATGCCAGGAAGCCCTGATGGGATTGGGCTCCTTCCCCAGGTCCCCACCTGCTAGCTTCTGTCTGTGGAAATCTCTGGAAGAAGGCACCTAGGGCACCCGAATGTGCCAGATCAAGGAAGTGACAAAGGCCAAAGTGTATGAGGGGTGCCCGTTTGGCAGCCAGGGGACTCCCGAGCCTCTAGCAGGGCAGGCAAGGGGACTGTGTGCCCCGCTTCCCGCTCCACCTCCCGACCCCTCACCCTGCCCAGCCCTTGCCATTCAACAGGCTGAAGCTCTGCTCGAAAGGAGACTTGCCACAATGTTGGGTCCAGCGGCTGCTCCAGCTCTGGGAAGTTCACCCTTCCTGGGGCTCCCAGGTGGCCTGGAGCACGGCCCTGAGAGGCGGGGACCAGGAGGTGATGGGAGGACAGTCTGGGTATGCGCATGAGGTGAATGAAGGGAAAAACTCTGAAGGAGGACAAGATTAAAAAAAGAGAGAGAGTGAAGGAGCCACAAGCTCTGACTGGGGAACATAGGTCCACCTTTGTGGTTTTCCTGTGGCCTCAGTTAAAACCCTATCGAGCACACTATTGCCACTGCCTCTAAAAGGCCAAGAAGTGGTGCTCAGGGCCTGCTTGGACAGCAGCAGCTTGGAACCACTGTCCTCTCACCAAGAAGGGAAGCTGGCCATGCGAGAGGAGGGTGTTTTCGTGGCTCAGCCTGAGCGGCTGGTCAGCACAGCTCACTTAGGCGCTGGTCCCTGGCTCAGGCCCCCACCTCTGAGTCCTGGTGAGCTGCCTTGGGCTGGAGCAAGGGATGGGGTTGGGGCATCCTCCTCCCCAGGTGCAAGCTACGGTGGAGGCCCAGCCAAACTGCGGAGGCTTGAGTCAGGGCAAGGCCCATCCCAGAGGCTGCAGGAACCTCTGTTTTGCCCTAAAAGGACCCGTTGTCCCGGGTGGGGATGGCCCAGCGTAGGGCAGGCCTCTGTGATCAGCCAGCCAGCAGGTCTCTGGGCCTTGGCCAAGGGCCAGTAAAGGCTGCCACCCACCATACCGGCACCCCACGCCTGCAGAGGCACTGGGCCTCTGGATTGGGCGAGAGTGGGACCTCACCCCGGAGCCACAGTAGCGCCCCAGCCTGGGGGCTGTGCTGTCGTAGCCATCAAAGAGCTCCATGTAGTCGTAGCCACAGTCTGTCTCCTCTTCCACCTCGAAGGTCTGGAACACGAGCTCCACACCGTAGCCTTCCTCTGCCACGATGACCCACTCGCAGTCCACCCCCCCGGGGTAGTTGTTGTCGCCAAACTGGGCATGGGAGTAAAGATCCTTGGACTTCACCTCGGCTCGCACCTGGCCTCCGCACTCTGTGGGGACAAGATGGGCCATGACTCGCCGAGCTCGGCCGCGGCGGCCTGCACCCCACCACGCAGGCCTCCAGGCCGGCTGCAGGCCCTGCGAGGCCGCATGGCTAGGGAGGGCTGGGTTTGGGCCTGGCTCAGGACTTGGCCCAGAGCATGGGGGCCGGGGGTGCACAGGGTGGGGCGGCTCAGAGCAGAGGCGTGGTGGAGGGCATGCTTGTTGAGAGGGGACATGGCTAAGTCCTCCAGTTGATGGATGTCATGGAAGAATGTGGGCCTGCGCTGCCAGATTCTATTCTTAAGAGAGAATAGGATCATCCAGATTTTATGTGAAAACTCCTGATTTTTAAATGTTGGCTCACATTTTTAAAAAACACAGTGTGGGCCAAGCACTCTGACGGCCAGATGGGGTTCCGGGCCTCTAGCCTGCGACTTCTGTGCTGGGAGGGGAGAGCATGCAGGGCAGGGCCACGGGCAGCTACCTCCTCCGGACGCCCTCTGGCCTCCAGGACACCTGGTGCTCACCCTTCCCTGTGGGGTGGGGCCTGGGGGGAGGCCTGGGGCAAGGACTGAGCTGAACTATGGAGGGGGGACTGTGACACACCCGCTCTGGAGAGACCCCAGCAGGTGGCTGGAGACCCACAAGGAGCCTACAAAGCCCTGATCCATCGCCCTGGGTCTGACAGACGTTCTAGGCCTCCCACGACTGGCCTCCAGCCTTTCTCTGCAGCCAATGCCCCCACTTCACTGCTGGCCTCACACATCCTTGCTCTGGCCAAGCTGAGTGATCTGCTAGCACCTGTACCCACTCAGAGCGGCCTGGGCTGGGCTGGGCTGGGCTCCTCCCCTGTGACCCACCAGTCACACCCTGAGCGATGCCCTTATCATGTTTTGTCTCCTGCTGTAATCACCTACGCAGTCCGCTGCTCTCCTAGACTGCGAATTTCTGGGGTGAGTGGGGTGAAGGGCTCAGGTCCGAGGCATAACCATTGTCCCATAGCCTTCTTGCTCATGACCAGAACTCGGTAAATGGTTGTTAAATAAACGAACAAATGAACACAGAGGAAGCCCTTCAAGGGCTGAGTTGTTTGTCTGCTTCATACGTTTTGTGACCCGCACTTAGAATGCTGCCTCATACATGTTACGTGTTAGTAAGCAGGTACTGAATGAATGAAGAGTGAATTTGGGGACAAAGTCCAGTGTCCTAGCACTGGGAAATCTGGGGATTCCCTCCCCGACCCGGATTCCCTACCTCCTGTCGTCACTGCCCTCCGAAGGGCCACCTCCCCAGCCCCCAACCAGAACTTCCTCTTCCTCGCCCAGGAGGCTCCCTCTCTGCTCCTCTGGCCTAGTCCTCAGCACACACCGTCTCTCCAGGCAGGCCCAGGCTCGGTCTGCCTTCACCGGCTCTT
>NW_006383009.1:762047-770758 GCF_000327345.1 Myotis davidii
GACCGGGACCGGCAGATGCCTCCAGAACAAATGCTGGCGCTCGGGCCGGCTGCCCGGGCCGGGGGCAGGTGTCCTTACCTGTGGAATGGGCCGCCTGGAAGCCCTTCCGCTGGACGGAGTTGTCCGAGTAGAAGCGCAGGAACATGCGACTGCCCGTGGCCACGACCGGCTCGGGCTTCTTGCTCCCACAGAAGCGGCCCAGAACCGGGGCCTTGGCGTCACGCCCGTCGTACACCTCCAGGTGGTCGTAGGCACACTCGGGCTGGGACTCAATGTCCATCTCCAGGAAGGTCTGGGTCATGGGAGCAGGACAGTGAGCTAGGAATGTGGTGGGGGCCAGTGGGGTGGGCAGCAGGTGGCCCCAAACTCAGGCCTCCTGACCCCTGCTCACAGAGTGGCCACGGTTGGTGGACGGCAGTGAGGGGGGAATCCAGGAATGGGGTGATGGCAGGAACACCCCCAATGTACACTGAGGAAGGGCCTCTGTTGAGACCAGCCTGGGCTTCTCCCAGGATGGCAGCCCTGTGGGCTCAGCCAGGCCATCAGCCTGCAGCCTGCCCTGCTCTGGGCAGTAACTCTAAGTACCCAGGGCTTTGGAGCTGACAGGAAAGAGGTGGCGGCTTCGTGGCATGGGGAGCAGAGTGCCTGTGCAGGCGGGGGTGTGGGCAGCTCACCAGCTTGACCCGGTGCCCGGGGGTGCTAGAGATAGCCCAGGTGCACTCCTTCTTGCTGGGATACTTGTCAGGCCAGTTGGGGCTGGTGATGGTGCCGCTGGTGGATGTCACCTTGTGGTCACAGCCGGCTGTGGGAGGTGAGTTAGGGGAAGGGAGTCATCAGGAACCCCAATGCTTCAATGCCCCTCGGAAGCAAGGAAGCCACTCCCTCCCGCCCGCCTGCCTTCTTTCTCTTGCTTCCCACATAAAAGCTGACTGCACTTCTATCGCTTGTTCCCACTGTACCCACACCCTGGGAAACCAAGCTGCTTGGTTCCAAGTGCAGCCGCACTGGCAGCATCCCTGGCACCACCCCCTCAGGCGCCCTGAGCAAACCCCTGGACCTTTGAGGCCACCTGGCCACACCTTCTCTGCCCTCTGAGACGCTGGCATCCTCTGACCTCCTGCCACGCCTCCACAGTCAGAGACTTTGGCACCTGACTCAGTTCTCTCCATCCCACTCCCGCTACCGCCGTCCGCGGTGATGTCAACAAACACGAGACGGTCCACGCAATGCCCTGCCCTCAGCTCCACTGGGCCTTATCTCCGTCCTCCTGAGGTGACCTCACCCCAGCCTTTGCCATCACCACCGCGTCTCCAGGCTGCACTCACCACCCTCTCTGTGGCCCCTCCCGTCTCCCAGGGCACTCAGGCGCTCATTTCCTGTCCCCCTTCTTCAACTTTAGAGAGACCTCCACGCCGATCCCTCCAGTTTCTCCCAATATCCCTCCTTGTTGACTTCCTTCCCTATCCAGCCGGACTGCAGGCTGAGCCCCGACTGGTCAGCCAAAGTGGGCCCCAAACCACTGGATACTCTTGGATTTGTCCTTCACCAGCGCCATCTCTCAACTCCTCAGCAACGGCTCCAAACCTTCAGCCCCCTCCTCAACTCCCAGCTGACCCCCTCCCCTCCTGCCTCCCTGAGAAAGTCGGGGCCTCAACGATGAAGGACTTCAACTTCCTGACCTTACCTGCAAACTCACCCCCTCACCTCCACTTCCCTTCCTTCCCAGTCTCAGAGAAGGCGCCACTCCTCTCGGGCAGGAATGATCTCCTTCTCTGACCTGGGGACCCTGGGAGCACACATTTCCCACCCTCCCTCTCTCTGCCAGCCTATGAGCCTTCCTGAGCTGTGCCCATCCTAAGCCAGCCCTCCCACGGCCCAGCCTCTCTCCTTCTCTGCTCAGCCAACCTTCAAGACAGCTATCACCACCTCCTCACTGCTTGTGGCTCCTCGATCCCCTGCAGTCTGCTTTCTGCCTCTGAAAAGCGTGGCCTCACCAACAAATTTAAAAGCCGGTGCTCATTATTCATTACCATCCGATCTCACAGGCCCCTTGAGGAAAAGTGGGCAGAGGTAGACTCCTGGGCTGGGGAGGAGAAAGGGATGGGTGTGTATATGGGGGGCGGGGGTGGGACAGGCTGAATAGCTGTGCCTAGTCAGAGACTCAAGATGGGACAGGCTGAATAGCTGTGCCTGCACGGTCGGGGGGACCTGGAGAAGAGCGGCACCTCACAGGCCAGGCGGGTGGAGGCAGGCGGAGCTCCTGGCCCTCCCAGCTGAGCTACGAGCTGTCTCATTACCCCTCCAGGATTTTCCCATGTCTGCAGGCACTGCCCTCCCCCGTCCTCCCCTGGTCCTCATGCCCTCGAACATGTCCTTGCACACCAGCTAGACTGCAGTCTCCTGGGCAGCAGGGGCTACAGAGCCCTGCACAGCGCTGTACCCGCAGGGGGCACCCTCTGACTGATCTGTAATTAGCCCATCCTTTAAGCGAGTAAGGAACCATGTGCTTCTAAAGCGAATCAGAGCTACTGCATACAGGCCACCTTCCCAAGAATTTGAAACCCTCCCCAGCCATCTCGTTGATGTTGATGCTGAGGGATCTTTAGCAAAACCCTCTTTTTCATGGAGGGTTGATAAAAACGCAGTTTGACAGCATCAGAATTAAGTCCCCTCTAGCTAAACGATAGGGAGGGGGGCCCCAGGAGTCAGGCCTTCATATCTGGGGAGCCTGAAGTGACCGGGTTGGACGTCTTGGAGTGTCTGTTGGGTCGCTGTCGGGTGCTTGGGTCCTGTTTATTCTGGCCAGCAGTTTGTTTGTACCTTGGTTGTCCATCTACTGATGGTGAGAAGAGGCATTTGCCAGCCGCTGTGCTAAGTGCACAGAGCAAGTTCCCTGAAGCTTAGTGCCCTGCAAAATAGGCACCATTTTCAAAAAGCATCTCACAGGTGAGGAAACAAGCTCGGGGAGGGGAAGTGACTCACCCCAGGCCACACAGACATTCAGTGGCAGAGGCGAGTCTGTGCTGTGCTGGGGTTAGTAAGTGCTAACAGGCGGGTGCCACAGTGGGGTGAACGCCTTGGAGAAGGCCAGTGCTGTGCAGTGCCCAAAGGGGTATTGGATGATGTCAAGGATGACGTGAGAGCTGTGTTCAAATATCTGCAGGGCTTCAGTTCCTGGGAGGCAGCGGCCCTGTTCTGAATGTCCCCGGGGTCAGCAGTGTGACCCCAAACGGTGACATGCATGATGGTGCTGGCGATGAGCCAGGTGCTGCATGGAGCCTTCACAGCCTCACGCCTTTACAGGGCAGGTGCTGTCACCTCTACATGTCACATGGAGCAAACCGAGGTACAGGGAGAGGAAGGCATGGGCTCAGGGGCACACAGCTGGCTGGCGGCTGGCTGGCAGGACTGGATCAGGCAGCCCGGCTCCAGTCTGCGCTCTTAACCGAGTCCCTTCGCGCCTCTGCCAGGGGGAGTCGTTACAAAAAGAAGGACCTGGACATGGATTTGAAGAAGCACTAACTACGAAAACAGCCCAAAATGGAGCCTGGGGCAGCCGTGAGCTCCCTTTCCTGACACACAAGGAGAGCCCGGAATCGCATGTGGCTTGGATGTGCCTGGGCTGGGGAGACCTGTGCGCCAGGCACTGGTGACATGAGGTGACCCCAGGAGTCGCTCAGCTCCCCGAGTCTAAAAACTGACCAGTGGGGAGGGCACCTCTGACCTGGTGCTCCCCAGCCTTCAGTCCTGCAGGTCCAGTTGCTGGGGGGATGGGAAGTGCCCGGTGGGCCTGGGAGGTGCCGGGCGGGCAGTCGTGCAGGACGAAGCCGCTGCGGCACAGGCACTCGTAGCTGCCGAAGGTGTTGGCGCAGTCGTGCTGGCAGCCGCCGTTGTCCTTGGAGCACTCGTCCTTGTCTGCGGGGGAGCAAACAAGGGCAGACCCCGGGTCTGTGCAGGGCTGAGGTCCCGGCGGTCACCCCAGGGGAAGCGGGAGGCCTGGCTGGGCTTCCTCCCCCCGGGAGCTGCGGGGGTGGGGGGGGCGGGGGTGAGAGTTCAAGACGATGGCAGGGTCCGGCTGTGGGGAGAGAAAGTAGAAGTGGGGTGGAGGGAGGGCTGGGTCTGGAGCTGACCAGCATGAGGACCCTCTACCATTACCTGCTTACTGGACAGACGGACAAGTGGAAAAACAGACACACGGACAAGCAGACTGCAAGAGAAAGGAGCAGGACGCAGGGGTCCCTTTTTTACTTCACAACAGGAAATGTCACAGACACCACCAACATGGGAGGGTGTGGGGGTGGGGAAGGTCCCCTGTCCATGTGAGGGGCACGCGGGGAGGAGGAGAGCACCAGTTCTGTCCGGCCAGAGGGAGGCAGGCCGGAGTGGCAGAGCGGAGGTCGGGGTGGGTGGCTCGGGAGCCCCCAGCCCATTCTGTCCAAGGTGAGGTTCCTGAGTAACAAAGGGTCCGGGAGGCCTGGGGGCCTCACTGGGGGGTCCGGTTTCTTTTCTGTACTCGGAATTTGAGCTGGTGGGGTCGTCCCCGAGGGGGCTGCAGAGCCGGCCTCTTTTCTGAAACGAGAGAGAGAGAAGGAGAAAAGGGACCGAGGGGGTGGAGGGTGGAGGGCAGGATCAGACAGGGAGAGCAATGAAAACCAGACCCGGGCCTCGAGGCAGAGCCACGGGGCAGGCGGAAGGCAGGGGGCACACACATGCAGGAGGCCATGTCTGCGCAGCCAGGGCACCGAGAGGTGGCAGGTGGGAGGAGCACAGCGACAGGGATGGATGGATGGATGGATGGATGGATGGATGGGGAGGAAGCCTGTGGCAGGGAGAAGGCCTGCAGGGCTGGGCACGAGGCCCATGCACTGGGGGAGAGAAACAGTCTCAGGCAGAGGGGCTCAGTCCAAGGAAGGGGGGGGGCGGCTCGGGGAGAGCTCTGCTCTCTCACTCTGGATGCTGCAGCTACAGAGCATGTTAGACACACACCCACACCCACAGGCTCCCCTCATGATGTACTGTCGCCCCAACATGGCAGTACAGACACTGACCCACAGGCTCACACCTATGTGTGCACAGGATGCATGTCACACACAAACAGGGCAGACAGATACCACACGCGCACACATTATCAGCCATCCACCCATCTGTGTACACGTGCACACAGAGATACACACTCAAGGGTGCCCACTGACAGACACATGGTCACAGAGGCATGTGTCGGTCACACCCACATGTTCGTGGTCACTCTGGGGACCATGTGCCTGGCACTGAGGTAGGCATTCAGGAAGGTGTGTGGACTGAGTGGGCACCCAGAATTTCAGAGATGAACCCAAGGTAGAAAGATGCCTGTTGGCATTCACATGGCCAGTGGGGTCTGTGCCAAGGGGAGCCCTGGCTCCCTCAGGAGAGGGGCCCAGGGGCTGGAGCCCTGGCTCCCAGGACTTGCTTCTCCAAACCGTTCTCAGGTGGGCCAGACTCTTTGGGGCCTGCAGGAACCCAAGGCAAAGAGGTAGAGTCTCTTTGAAAGGCTCCTTCTCAGAACCTCACTGAGACCCTGACTAAGGGCCTGGGGAAGCTGCCTTTGCATCCGCCCCCGCAAGAAAGTGGGGGTGATGGAGACCCGATGACCGTCATGGGGTGTCACCGAGGAACTCACCGGTGACTATGCTGGGAGCTCATGGACTGAGCAAAGATTTCTCTGAAATGTTTTGACCACACCT
Organism: Myotis davidii; assembly: GCF_000327345.1. Lineage (NCBI taxonomy): Eukaryota > Metazoa > Chordata > Mammalia > Chiroptera > Vespertilionidae > Myotis > Myotis davidii. The sequence continues at coordinate 767,768 of NW_006383009.1, forward strand.
TCCTCGTATTTGCACCCCAAACACCTAGTATAGGGCCTGGCAGACAGTAGGAATAAAAAACACTTGCCCAATGAATGAGTGAATACGTGAATGGCTGAACAAATGAATGAGGGAAAAGTGAATCCTGAGGAAGACCTGCTCTTGCATCCCTGGGTAGGGCCCTGGCATGGTGGGGTGTGGGTGGGCAGCCTCCCCTTGGAGCCAGGGGGGCAGGTCGCAGGAGGGGCAGGAGCAGGGGGGGTGACATGGGCCCAGACAAGAAGATGGCACTCACCCTCCAGTGCCAAATGCCCCGGAAGGTGGCTGAGATCAGACTGAAGTTCTTCAGGCTTTTTCTTCTCCTTCTTGGCTTAGAGTCTCCTCGCTCGGTGTCCCAAAAGTCCAAAGAGCCCCCCTCCTGGGCGGCCAGAGTCAGATGCCCCATGCCCTGAGGGCTGGACCTTCATGCCCACTGGTGAGGGTCCTTGGCAGGTTTCTTGTGCGATGGGGCAATATGCACGTGTGTGTGTGTGTGTGTGTGTGTGTGCGCGCGCCCACATGTGTGTATGGGCATCTCTGTGCGGGACTGAGGGTGGGTGGGCACAATGCCATGCCAGGGCAGGGCAGTAACCATCGGTGGAGAGCCCTGGGCTCTAGGCCTGACAGATGTGGTGTCAGTCCCCTCCCCCCTCCACGACTGGAGCGACAGAAGGGCAGGAAGAGACGAGAGTAAGCAGGTAATGGTTTCCCTGGGGCCGAGCCCACACCTGAGTAGGTGTTATGTCCCCTCAGCCCTCTGGTGAGCACCTCGTAGGAGTTCCAGGTGGGCGCAGGGAAGAAAGGGGTTTGCACGGAAAGGGGAGGGCCTCAGCAAGCCAGGGGCAGGGACTATGGGCACTTTAAGCAAAGCGGGGTGGCTGGCAGTGCCAAGCAGGGAACCAGTGCACAGGGGCAGTGCATGGCATCCAGGTGGGGCAGGCAGGGATGCAGGGCGGCCACAGAGGGGCTGGAGGATGCAGGACCCTGGGCAAAGGAGGGGAGAAGGAAGGCAGCGTGGACAGGCCGTGGGCTTCCTGCCTTCCTACCGCCCGTGCCCCACCCACCAGGTGTGCTGGGGGTGAGGACCCCCAGCTGCCCCCCACAAAGCCCTCCCCCTGCCCTGCACTGTCTGGGTCCCAGGTCCTACATGCCTCAGAAGGACCGCCGGCCACCTCCCAGCCTGGCCCCAGAGTCAAGGGCAGAGGGGTTAAGAAAGCAGGGAGAGGTCTCCAGGGACCCCTGGAGGTCCAGCTCAGAGGCTGGGCAGGGGCTGTGACTACCTTTTAGGTCACCTGAAGATGGGGCCATCAAGGGGACTCAACCCCAAGGCAACTCTCAATAAACTAACTAAATACATACAGATAGTACGTATTATATTATTAAGTAAATATAATAATATCATAAATAATTTTAAATTAATAACTAATCAAAAAATGCTGGCTGAACCTGAGTCCCTGACCTGCAGGCTGGGGGCAGAAAGGCTTTGGTGTTGGAGGGAGGGAGGCTGCTTCCTAGGCATGAACCCATCTGGAGCCTGCAGGTCCGGTTAGCAGCCTGGCTACAGCCACCCTGTCCATGCAGATGCCCTCCTGCTCTCTGCTCGCAGCTCCTGTCCTCCAGCCACACTGAACCGCCTGTCCCCAGGGCCCGTCTGCTCTCAGACTCCTGACACCTGGCTCACCCGCTCCCTTCATTTCTGCATCTCTGTGTCCTGCCTGTGTCCTGCCCGGCCTCAGGTCAGGGCTCTGGAATAATGGGGTTCAGGGCGGAGGGGCTGGCCTGGTGGTGGAGGGCCAGTGTGGGAGCAGGGACAGACCCTGCTGCAGGTACCAGCAGGAAGCAAGAGAGCGGCACGGAGCTGGGGAGTCCATGTTACCTGAGAAGAAGTGGGCCTTGAAGCCCTTTTTGGAGACGGTGTTGTCGGACTTGAACTCCACGCGCATGTTGTTGTACTGGGAGGTGATGACCTCGGGCTTCTCAGAGCCACAGAACTTGCCGTGCAGCTTGGAGTCAGCCGTGAGTCCACTGCGCACCTCCACGAAGTCGTACTTGCACACCTGCAGGGTAGTGCGGCTCCAGGCCCACCTCCTCCAGGAAGCCTCTCCTGACCACCCGGCCCAGGAGCCTTCCTGTTCTGTGGGTCCTTTCTCCTGCAGTTACCTGCTTTACCAAACCTAACAATTCAAATCGGTGCCACCCTTCTGCCATCAGATGGACCCAGCCCTGCCTCCCTCCACAGGTTTCCAGACCCCATGTCCTTCATTCCCACATGCCATGGGCTCCGGGGTCTTCCCACCTCCCCTGAGCGGCCCCTGCTTCCCTGACTCCCTCTCCCCTCTACATTCTGGGAGTATGTTTGTTTCAGAGGGTAGGAAGCAGGCATCCAGCCAAGTTCCCATGCCTCAGACCTTCCTCCGTCTCCTCAGCCCAGCAGCACTTACGTCATTGCCCTCGGTCTCGAAGAAGTCGAACTGCAGGGAGATACGGTACTGGGTGGGGGCCACCAGCTGCCAGATGCAGTTTTTGTTGGGCGGGTACTCCTTGGGCCAGCCCGGGCTGGTGATGGAGCCGTTGAGCTTGGTGAGGAATCCGCCACAGGCAGCTGGGGGCACAAGGGAGTGGCGTCACCCTCCAGGGGCCCCCGCTCTAGGGAAGGGCACCCGACGTGAGCTGGGGTGCATTAAGGGTCAGGTGGGGGCCTTGGCCTGGTCTCTCTAGGACAGAGGGAAGGAGGCATGGGGTGGGGTCAGGGCACCTGCTGAGAGGGAGGAGAAAGAGCAAGGGGCTCAAGAAAGGCAGTGTTGGTGGGCAGTGAGGGCGGTGGGCAGTGAGGGCCGGTGGGCAGTGAGGTTGGTGGGCAGTGAGGGCGGGTGTGCAGTGAGGGCGGGTGGGCAGTGAGGGCAGGTGGGCAGTGAGGTCGGTGGGCAGTGAGGGCGGGTGGGCAGTGAGGTCGGTGGGCAGTGAGGGCGGGTG
>NW_006383009.1:771591-780845 GCF_000327345.1 Myotis davidii
GTAAGGGCCGGTGAGCAGTGAGGGCCGGTGGGCAGTGAGGGCCGGGAGGAACCGGGAGGGCCTGCCCAGAGGTGAGCAGGGAGAAGCCACTCGGCAAGACCAGGCTGAGCGGGAGCCCGTGAGCACAGAGCGCCACCACCAGCCTCTCGCAGCGTGTACAGGGAGAGGCTGAGGCTCAGTGCCTGCCCCAGGGCAGGGTTTCCAAATCGAGGATCATGACCTTCCCGTGGGTGATGAAATCAATCAGCAGGTCAAGATAAGCATTTAAAAAACATAGTAAGAATGAAAAACACCAACAACACAAAACCCGAGTACATCAGCCCTGGTCACAGCGTGTTCTGGGGATTAAATTATGAAATGTATTCCTTATCCACGTGGTGAAGAAACTTCTAGGGAGTCCTCGCTGTTCCTGGAATGGTTCTGTCCGGGGGCATAGAGATCTGGCTGACGGTTTGGGGTGAGGGAGGGGACAGTCATGGGGCAGTCTGGGGACACTCACCCTCACACCGGCGCTTGTCAGGGGCCAGCTCGTACCCAGGGTCACAGCTGCACTTGTAGCTGCCCAGGGTGTTGAGGCACCGCTGCTCACAGCCCCCACGGTTGGGCCGAGAGCACTCGTCCACTTCTGCGGGTAGGAAGGAACGGGTATCAGTGACTCCCAGGCAAGAAGAGTCCCTCCTCCTCCTCCTGCTTGGGAGTCACATCCAGGGTCCTGTGGCTTCCTGTGATGGCCCCCAGCCCCATTCTACAGTGGGCAGTCGGTCGTGAGCCACTCAGCTGGGAGGCCGTGGCCTTCTGGCCACACCCAGCTCTCCATGGCACTCAGGACCCACTCAGTCCCCAGGGGGTACTTCTTATGAGAGCCTCAAAGGGACAGGCAGTACCCTGAAGCAGGGGCAGGGGGACCTCACAGTCTTTTCTCTGACCACACCGTTTACCGGTGCCTCAGGCAGAACACCCTGTCCGAGGTCACATGGATGCCTCCTCCATGCTGCCCTGCTTCCTCCCTGAGCGCCAAGGTGCTTCCTGCCTCGGGCCTCCTCTGCTCTCTGTACAAACTTCTGGGTGTGAAGGCAACGCCTGAATTGTCATCTCAATTCATAGTCGAGCGTCTGCCACAGGCCAGCTCCTTGTGCTTGCTCTGTCATTTACTGCAGTTTTTCTGAGGGGTTGAGCTTTTCTCCCCATTTAGGCCATACATTCCAGGGCAGGGCGCTAGGTCTGTGTGTCCCTCTTTGTGTTGAATGAGTGAATGAAGAAGGAATGAAGTCATCACAGCACTGTCTACAACAGCCAAGATGTGGATGGACACAGACTAAAGGTCCATCAGCAACTGTGCCTGGGGTCAGCCATACTGTACTGTACACTTAAAAATGTTCAGAGGGTAGTTCACATGCTAAGAGTTCTTATCCAATAAAATACGATTTTTTTAAAAAATTAAAAGAAGGAATGGAGAAGACGGATTGGCTGTGGAAGTGGGAGGGGGAGGGACCCGGGAAGGCGGCACCTTTGAAAAAGTTGACAGCAAAACCGGCTTTGTTAATGGAGCCGTCAGAGACGAACTTGAGCCAGAGGCGGCTGGAGGTGCTCTTGATGTCATCAGGCTTCTCGTAGCCACAGTAGCGCCCGATGAGGGTGCTGCTCTCACTGTGCCCGTCCCGCACCTCCAGGTAGTCATAGGCGCAGCTGTCGTGGCGCTCAATCTGGGGGTCAGGGGCCCAATCAGCGGAGGAGCTCTGGTGGCCAGCACCCAGCACCCGGAGCCCATGGAGAGGTGGGCGGCCCTGGGGGCAACTGGGGCGTGAAAGGGTCACAGGGCCTCTGACCTACCTCGAAGGACTGGAAGGTGAGGCCCACATGGAAGCCCTCGGACACCTGGATCCGCCAGATGCAGACTTTGCTGGGCCGGTAATCATCTGGGTAATTGGGCGACTGGATGTGGCCATTGTCCTTTTTCACATCTCCCCCGCAGATGGCTTTGGGGACACAGTGTCAGGCGGGGAAAAAGGGAGGTCAGTGAGAACACGCTCTGCCTTGCCCAGGACTCCTTCTCCCCCCTCCTCCAGCCCTTCCCACATCCCCCCAGCTTCCCAGGGCCCTCCTTCCCCTCCCAGCCAATCCCATGGGATCTCTTCTGGTGCCAGGAGGGGGTGGTTCTAGGATGCCAGGGACCCCATATATCTGACCACCCCCCACCCCATTTTCACCCTCAGTACCTTCATAGATTGCAAAGAAGCCCTTCCCGACCCAGTTGCTACTGCTTCGGAATTCAACCCAGAGGCGGCTGTCCGTGGAGACGATAGGCTCAGGGAGTTTGCCCCCGCAGAAGCGGCCTGTGAAGATGGTGTGGGCAGAGGGGCAGTGAGGCCCGAACTGAGCCCCCCTCTCCTAATCAAACCAGCCTGTCCCTCCGGAAGCCCCACCTCTCTGAGGGACGCAGGGGCTTGGGCTCCGGTCTGCACTGGGCACACATTCCCAAGACCGCACACCCTCCAGGGGGCCTGTGCCTGGTCCAAGGGCCAGCTCGGCCTTGAAGAGCCAGAGAGAGACCTTCTAGAGCAGCGGTCGCCGACCTTTCGGACCTCACGGCCACCAGTGGTCCACGGACCACCGGCTGGCAACCGCTGTTCTAGAGGATTTCACGCACTTGACTGAGGGATAAGATAGGAGTCTTTTTCTGGGAGGAAAGGTGATTCCGCACAATAACCAACTGAACATGTGTTTTATTTACGTTTTTTTCTTTTGTTTCTTTTTTTCTTATCCTGCCTCCTCTCCCCGCCCCCTCGCCAGTATTTACGTTTTCTAAAGAGCACATTACCTTTGTTATTTATTTTTTCTTATTTGATCTCCATGTAAACAATAACCGAGAACCAAAACAGTTTTCCTTGTACGTTATAAACTGTGTCATTTGATTCAAAGCAGGCATTGCCACAGGACCCCAGATAAATCCCGGAATCCGGAGACTGGTTCAGAAAATGCTCCCCTTGAAATAAAATCCGACAAGAACCCCCACAGGCAGATGAGGCTGCCCATCTGTGGGGTTCTTCACAGGCAAGGATCAACCAGGGATCTTCCTGGTAAGTGGGTGTTTCCCAGCTTTCAGCAAGGGACAGAGGGCGTTGAACTAGGAATGTAAGTTATGAAAATAAACGGCAGTCTTGGCAACGCTCACATGTCTGCAGGACAATGTGTCGTAATAACAGCTGCTTTAGGTAATGAATAAGAAGTTTCCAACGCCAGAGACTGGGGGGAAGATATGGTAAGCAAGGATTTGTCAGCCCGCTGGAGGCACGGGCTGTGGGACAAAGGTCCCAACGCTAACAACTGGTCCCGAGCGGCCTGGGGGCCCGCCCACACTGGAGAACAAATCTCACAGCTCCTCAGGCTGGGCGCCAATAGCATCTCATTATGCCTCTCTTCAGCCTAACTCCGTACAGTGGGGCCTTGACTTGCGAGTTAAATTTGTTCCATGACGGAGCTCGTAACTCAAATTACTCATATGTCAAATCTTAAAGTGAACAAGTGAGACACATGATGCTGGGCTGATGTTGTGGCGTTCACTGTGACGTTCGCTGCGCCAACTAGCGGTGGGATATCTGAAGCTGGCTCGTAACCCGAATTTTAGCTCGCAACTCAAAGCAAAAAATCGGCCGAGAGATGGCTCGTATCTCGAAAAACTCGTTAGTCGGAACACTCGTAAGTCAAGGCCCCATTGTATTTACTTATTTATTTTGGTTAATCCTCACCCAAGGATATTTTTCCATTGATTTCTAGAGAGAGAGGAACATCGATGTGAGAGAGACACATCGATTGGTTGCCTCCCACATGTGCCCTGACTGGGGATTGAGTCTGCAACCAAAGTACGCGCCCTTGACTAGGATCAAACCTAAACCCTTCAGGCCGAAGGCTGATGCCCTACCCACTGAGCTGAACCGGCTAGGGTTGACCGAACTCTATGTCTATTAAAGCACCTCTGTTCTGCGGTTCTGGCCCACTCATTTCCTACTTACTCATCCCCCCTCAAGGAGAAAAGCACCCTCTGCAAATGAGTGTGGGTCTCTGCTACGTGGGGTGGCCCTCGTGGTGGACCAGGCAGCACCGTGGGCACCCTCAGGCCGGACCTTGCAGACAGAGAAAACAAAGCCTCTGAAACTGCCCAGGTGAGGAAGGGAACCCGGGACTTGGGATGTGCAGAATAGCTTGTCCATTTCTGTCAACTCAGATGCCTCCCTGATCCTTACATTGACGGCCACCAGGAGGGGGGCCCGGAAGCCTGTACCAAGGACTGTGAGGTCCAGACTGGGAAAGGGACTTGCCCAAAGTCCCCCGCTAGTTAGTGATGCAGCCAGCGGGCCGGGTTCCCGCAGGGTGTCGCCCTTGGCCAGGCGTTGGGTCCCAGGGGGGGATGAGGTAGTTCTAAGGAGCAGTCAGCGGACGAGGAGGCCGGGGTGGGCTATGCGTTACCTCGGAGGGGCGCCTTCCTCCAAAAGCCATCTCGGACCTCCACGTAGTCGTACCAGCACAGGCGGCTCCGGTACAGGTCCATGGATGTGAAGTTCAGAATGATCTAGAGGAGAAGGGAGGAGGGAGAGGGTTATGTGGCTCCTCACACCTCATGGGCCTCGCCCTCCAGCCCCAGGACCGCTGTCCTGCTTTTGTGAGGCGGTTTGCTCTGGGTAATAAATAGTTAAAGGTTCCAAAAAGGAGTTTCTGGCACAGAAATATCACCTCTCCCCAGCCGTTGGCCTGTGTCAGTCAGCATTCTTCCAGGTACCACAGGCCAGTCCTCACTTAAAATGCATGGCCCGGTGAGCATGTGTATGAGACCAGCAGGCTCAGCTTCCTGGTTCCCTCAGGGAGGAGCCGTTGCTTGGGGTGGCACCCAGCTCTCCCTGTGGTCAGCTTACATCATCTAAATCACAGCACCTTTAGAGGGAAGAGGTCTCCTCAGTGAGAGGAAGGGCCCAGGCGGCAGGTGGTAGTGGGTGTCTGAAATGGGAAGGAAGATTCTAGAGAGAAGAGGCAGAGGGAGGACTGGCAGCCCCCCATACACAGTATCCAACACTGGTTCTGGGCAGGGGGTCATGCTAACTGCAGAGGGTTCCCTTCCAGGTCTGAATCCTTCCCAGAATGAGTTTAAGAAGCGTCCCTGTCAAGATGCTTAAGACTTAGAAGGATAAAACACAAATGCATGGAAAGATCACTTGGTGACAAAACTCAGACTCCAATCACACAACCTGGGTTCGAATCTCCCTCAGGATTTCCTGCTGTGAGTCCTTGGGTCAGTCACCCAGCCTCTCTGAGCTGCAGCTACCTCGTGTGTAAAATGAAGAAGAACATCTCGGTACCTCACAGGTCCAGGCACTGACAAGTGTCTCCCACTCACGAACTCATTTCAGCCTCTGAACTCATCACATGTTCACCTAATACTGGAGGCATGTCTGACACCCTGCTAAGTACCAACTCTCCCAGCAGGAGGCCACATTTGCCCCTAGAGAAACACACTTTTCAGGAGGGAAACGGCCTCCGTGGTAGTTTCCAGAATGAGCCCTAATGCCTGTTGTGTATTCTCTGTCCAACAAGCAGAGACTCCCGGGAACCGCTCCCCGTGACCGTGAGGCGTACGCAGTGGGCGCATGATGGCCCAAGAGGCCCACCTGCTAGGTGCCGGGGGGGTTCCCTGCTGGAGGGAAGGGGACCAGGAGGTCTGTCCCCGTTCTGGATCACTGCAGAGTTTCAGGCCGACGGAACGGAAAAAGGCCAGAATGAGAAAGATCCCAAAGCAGGTGCTGGGACTGCTGTCCGCAGCCAGCGTCCAGCTGCGACCTGTGGCCGGTCAAGGAAGGGCTTCTGGATCACGGTCACTCTCTAACACTGACCCCGTCAGAATTCTTGGTGATTTCAGTATCCACCCAGATCAGTGATTTTCAACCGGTGTGCTGCAAGAATTTTTAAAACATGCAATAACTGACTATTTAGTCAGGGACACTGACCTCTATTCCTAGATTGTCAAATAAAAAAATAGCAACAGCCAACACAATAGCAGTACGATGGGAATGAATAAAATTATACCTATAAAAAGTTATACTTATATTTTGGCAGATTGGCAAAAAAATACAATGTTTTTGGTGTGCCCAAGTTCAGGAATTAGCGTATGTGTGCCATGAGATGGAACTGGTTGAAAATCGCTGACCTATGTGATCCTTCGCCTGTCCTGGCCTCTCTGCTCTGTGACTGCCTCTCTCTCCCTCTCTATCTCTTCTCAGCTATACAGAGCACAGATCCTAGACCTTATCACCCATAATCTCAAGTTCAAGGACTCCACTCTCCATCCACATGCCCCGGTCTTTCCTGGCTCCCTCCCTCTGTACACTGAGTCCAATCATCCTTCCAGTTGACCGCGATCTTCAATCCATGAGCCTGTGGTGTCTGACTTACACTGCTAGGTGCTCACATCCCCCCTTCCCTAGATAGTCCATCTTTCTTCTTTTCCTTCGATTTATGAGTTTCAGTATGTTTGTGCTTGGGAACCTTTTATTAAACGCAGTACTCTGAGATGTTATTGAGTGAATCCTGTTTTATAAAGTGCACTGATTATTCTTGATAATTCTTAATCATCACTGAGAGTCTTACTATAAAAATGTAAGTCCTAGCATACTGAAAAACTGAAGTTGAAAGTCCATTCTAGCTATGGAGCCAGTGTCTCATTACCCAATATTTTATCTTTTTAGAAAATGAGCAAATAAGATCACAGAGGAAGTTTCATTCACTACGCAATCCTCGGGGCATAGCGTGTAGTAGTTAATACATACTTCTTGAGTAGCATTTTGCTTTTAGGAATCTGTTCTACAGATATACTTGTCCCAGTGTATAATGTTATGTCTCAAGATATTTATGGTAGCATTTGTGAAAACTTGGAAAAACCTAAATTAATATCCATCACTAGAGACCTGCAGGGGATGATTGAATAATTAAGTTAAGGGACACGGAGATGGTGGCATGCTGAGCAGCCAGGAAAATGACTGAGGTAGACCTCTGTGTGCTGACATGGAATCATGACCATGATGTACTGTTGAGTGAAGGGCAAGTTACAGAAGACCATACATATACACGAGTATCTAGAAGGTTCTGGAAGAACATCCACAGTGTTACCAATGCCTAGTCTCCTCTGAGGAGTGGGATTTGGAGAAGGATCAAAGGAGAATATTCACTTTCCACCCTAGTTCTACATTGCTAAACATTGTACAACATGCATGTGTTGTATCTAACGAACAACAAGAGTCTCTTAAAGAGTTGCTGGATGGAAGAAGAGACGCAGAGGGCCGAGTGGGGGCACTCAGGCCTCTAAACTCACACCCCTAACCAGCACTCCATGCCTCTCTGGGCCTGCCAATCAATTCGCTCAGCAGCTGCACTAAGAACAGCAGCCACTGCCCCCTCCCCCTCAGAAACAATCCTGCTCAGTCCAGGGTAGATCAGTTCAGACCCTCTGAAGAAGAAACCACACAGGCCCAGTCGGGGAACCCAGAGGGCCCGCCCAAGACCTCCAACGTGGCAGAGAGACCAGAGGTTGCCCACACAGGAGGCCGAGACCTGTGCTGGCGGTTGGGGGCATCCTACGGGGAGGTGCACCCTTGGCTATATTGAGACCGGAGGTGTCTAATTAAATGTTGTAACAACTTGTCATGTGGAAACAGCTGCGCTCTAGGGGCAGGGACACCGCCCGATGCCAAAGAAACCTGGCCAGCTCCACCGCTTCCTGGCGAGTGACTCTGGGCCCGTGGCCCGACTTCTTTGTGCCTCAGTGTCTTTGTCTGAAAAACGGAGGTGACCCTAATGGCTCCACTGGGGAGCTGGGAGCTGGGAGATTAAATGGGAGACGGGGTGCAGAGTCTCTGGATGCACCCCAAGTGTGGGAAGTACTCCTCATGTTTGTTGGATGCTCTCAAGGAGGAATTGGGAGAACACATCGGCTTTCAGGAACATGCAGTCTGGCTTCAGTATGGCCTCGACATGCAATCTTAGGCCCATCGTTTAACTCCTCTGTGCCTCCATGTCCTTATTTGTAGGATGGTAATGGCAATAGTACCTCCTCATAGGACTAAGTGGCAATATAGGTGATTAATTGAGGTCAATTAAATCAATATAGGTAAAGTTTCCAACAGTGTCTGACACATGTATGTGTCATACATACAACACACACACACACACATATATTGCACATACATACAACCATAAATGTTAATTTCACTACTGGAGTGGAGTTTGCTTGAGATACTTTGATATCTGAAATCCTGGACGTAAGTCCAGAATCCTGGAAGTAAGAGGGGGAAGTTGGCCAGGGCTCGCTCATTTAACAGATAAAGAACCAAGAATGGTAACAGCAGCTGATGCTGACTGCACTCCTACTACGTGCGAGGCAGAGTTCTGAGCGCGTTATGCACATAGCCTCGCTTAATCCTCATACCAACCCCAGGAGGGAGGGACTGTCACCAGGCCCGTTTTACAAATGGGGAAACAAAGACACAGAGTTTAAGCAACTTTCCCAGGAAGAGCACAACTGGGAGTCAAACTTGGGTACTCTGTCCCTGAAACTTACAACCTTAACCACTATTCCATGTGGCCTCCTCAGGCCTGCCAATCTATTCTGCCCAAAAGCTATGCAAAAAAAAAAAAAAAAAAGCATCAACGTTCCCTCCATCCTCAGTGCTCCAGACCCTTCAGGGCCTGAGAAGCAGGACTTAGAGGAAGGCCCAGCAGAGGGAAGGGTCATCTGCCCATTAGAAGACAGAAGGTAGAGGTCAGGGAAGGCTTTGCAGAGGAGGGAGAATTTGGTTTAGACCTTGAAGAACAGGCAGGATATGAGAAGGCAGGGATGGGAATGGGGGTGGTAAATCCAAGAGGCCTCTTAAGTTTTTATCTTCTTGGCTCCTCTGCAGCATGTGACCATGACCTCCTGAAATCACTTTCCTACTCCTACAGGCTGGCTTTGTTGCTTGGAAAACACTGTAAATCCTCTCTAGGGCAGCTGCTAACTACGTGCAGTGCAGAGACGTGGGGACCCTCAAAGAAACTTTCCAAAGTGGCTCTTTCTGTTTGACGCACCCCCATGAGTACAGTTGTATAGGATAAGCTCACATTTCTGGCCATGAGCGGAGAACTGGGAAGACAGTGGAAAACAACCTCTTAGCAGCCAAAGAGATGTCAAAGTCCATCGGCTAACACAGGTGGGTTTATTTAAGGTTTGCTGTTGA
>NW_006383009.1:780890-796815 GCF_000327345.1 Myotis davidii
GTCCTGGAATCGAGCGCTGATTCCACCACGACTACTGTGTAAACTTGGGCAGATTTACTCACGCCCTTTGAGCCCTGGCTCCCTCATCTGTCCAGTAGGGATATTGGACCCACATCCCAAAACCGTGGTGAGGAGTAATGAAATCTCTCATGTAATATGCCTGGCACATAATTGTTAACAAAGAGCAGCTGTTATTATTGTATGATGTCATCTTCTTCCAGCTCCCCAACCCCTGTGAGCCCTTTAAATGCTCTATCCCCAGGGTTCATCTTTTTTTTTTAATAATATATTTTTTATTGATTTCAGAGAGGAAAGGAGAGGAAGAGAGAGAAACATCAATGGTAAGAGAATCATTGATCAGCTGCTTCCTGCACGCCCTCTACTGGGGATTGAGTCCAAAACTTGGATCAAACCTGGGACCTTTCAGTCCACAGGCCAACACTCTATCCACTGAGCCAAACTGGCTAGGCCCCAGGGCTCATCTTTGATTCTCTTAACAACTCTAACAATTCATCCAGGGCCATGGGTGGGTTTTATTTTTTGAATTTCTACAACCATGCATTGATTAACCTGAAATTTCTATCTATAGACCACATCTCTCCCTGGACCTACTGGCAGGCCTCCAAAATAAGATGGGAAGTTTTCTGGGAATTATGGAGGGAGCAGGCTGGAGGCAAAGAGGCTCCGAGGGCAAGGCCATGAATCCACTAGAGGTCAGGGCCAGCCTGGAGCAACAGGGGAAGAGCAGATGCTGACCAAGCTACCGAATCCCTGCTGGCCCAGCAAACCTCCTGAACAGGAAAGAAAGCACCGCTCAGTTTATGCTCCTTGAGGCTGTCTCATGCCCTTTTCATCCATAACGATCATATGCTCAATAATCAGTAAGTATTATTATTATTCTCTGCGGTGAGATTTCCAAAGGCTGAAATAGTGAAGACCCTCAGCAGAGGACTGGGAGAAGGCAGGGCATGGTCAGTACAAAACAGCAAAAAGGACTGCAATTTTTGAGTTAGATTCAGAACAAGAAGAAGAACAAGGAAGGGATGGGTTCACTTTCCAGAGAAGATGGTAGAACGTTAACCAAGAGAGATGACGGAATTACTCAACCCTCAGTAGAAGTCTATTGTTAACAAAATAATCTTCAAATTGTGAAAATAAAATAAGCATAGTTTGGAAAGGAAATGGAAGCTCGGTAACAAAGAAGGAGAGTCAGTGAGCAAAGTTAACTCTTGTGTCGAGGCTCAAAAATGACATCAGAGGACAGTCAAATAACTTGCAGATGTGATCAGCGTCTGTAATCTTGAGAACTCGGAAGGAAAGCTTTCCCAACTTCAGAAGGAGGGTACGTGATGTGTGCTTGTGTGCTGGGAACAGGGGTTGGGAGTGAATTCTGGGAATTGCAAACCACTGAGCTGAATGTCAATCCCAATTAAATAGACGGTCTGTGACCATTGAGAAAAGAAACACTTGCTTACCAGGAGCCAATTCACTTGAAACAAGGCGTGTCACAAATTTCACTTCCATTTTTAAAAGGGGTTTTACTGACAAGGGGAATCAGTGGACTTGTTTGGGAAGGCAGCCCATCCACATAATAAGGATTTATTAACCACTTCCTGTGACAGGGATATACATATGACGAAGGTGTGATTTCAGAAATAGCTCACATCCCGGTGAACTAGGGGGTGACCTGTGGCTGGAGGGCAATGATGTTAAATGGGGTCACAGCAGGTAAAATAGCTCTGCCCAGAGCCTGCCCATTAATGGGTCAAGGTCAGTTCAGAGGGAGATCTTAACTCTGCTTTGATTCATGTCCTCTTCAACAATTTGATCAAAGACCAGGTTCTAAAGACCCAGAAGCCATGCATATCAGAACCAAAGGGATGGCCACCTGCTAGAGGGTGCAGTTTTGCTTCAAAGTGATCTTGAATGCTGTTGGGACAAACAATGTCACCATGTTCCAACCCAGGAAAATAAAGTCTTAGAACTGACTCTTGGGAGCAATAAAAATACAAAGGCAATGAAGCTCCTGAGTTCGGTGAGAAGTCTATACTCCATGTGAAAAGCCTGTGAATGGATCTCAGAAACACTAAGAAAAGTGCCTGGCACATAGTAGGTGCTATCTGGGAGCTAGCCTTTGTTTATAAGCACTGGTGGAAGCCCCTCCTCACTGTCGTGCTGCGTCATTCTCGTAGGGTGGATGGGTTTATGATCCCCATGCAGGTCTCTCCCAGCCACACTGACTATGGGCTCCCACTCTGCGGTCCCGGCAGAAGAGGGGGTGCTCAGTTACCTTCTCCCCAGGTGTGACGGAGATGCGCCATACACAGTGCATGTGGGCGGAGTAGCCATTGGGGTACTCAGGAGAGGAGAAGTTGCCTGTGCTGTCTTGTAGGGTCTCTCCGCAGGCTGTCAAGGAAAGGAAATAATTGAGTGGCTGGCTGCAGGGGCCCAATCCCCCTGAACTTCTGGCTTCCCCACCCTGAGCCCTGGCATCTTTGTAGGAGAGGAAAAGAGCTCAGGAGTGGGGAGTCTGGGATGGTCCTGTCCCTTTAAGACCCAGCTCTTTCTCCTCAACAGATAAGCTCACACCATCCTACCTCCCTGCCTAGTGCTGCAGGATGTCCTGTTGTCAAGGCAACAGGTTCCAGAGTTAAGGTCAGGCTCCTTTGGTGAGCCTCACTCGTCCTCACTCCCTGAGAATTGCTCTGCTCTCTCCATTTGCTGCTCCTGGTGCCCCCCACCACCCCCGCACCAGATCCTCAGAAGGTAGATGGCTCAGTGTTTCACCATCACCTGATCCTAGCGCCAGTTTGGTCCATAACTTGAATACTACCCCTCCCAGGGGGCCCTTCCACCAAGCAGTCTCAGTGTTCTCTAAGGCTCTCAGCTTTAACTTCCTTGGTTCCAGGTTCTGGTCTCTGCCTGCCTAGGGCCCTGCCCTCCGCTCCTTTCCGGCTCATCCCTCCCTGCCCCGACCTGGACACTTGTAGAGCTTGCGAGCCTGGGCGATGTCCCCCTTGCTGAGCCGGGTCCTTTGGCCGATGGGAGGTTTCACTCCATTCACCTCGTACTTGGGAACAATGGTGTCCAGGAAGATGCCCCTGAGGAGGACAAGCCCGACCTGGGTGAGAATCTGATGGAAGGAGGGGTGGCATGTCTGGGTGCACCCAAGGTCATGACCCTGCCAGAGCCCAGACATTCCTCAGCAGGGTCAGGGACGGGTGGAGACATCTCACCCTGTCATTATGCTGCCCACTGACCAGCAGCCACCCTGCTCCGTGGCAGCCACACCACAGGAGCCTGGGGGAGCCCCAGGAACACTTTGGGAGGTCAGGACACAGGCCCAGGATGCCCTGGGGACCTACTGGTGCCAAGCTCAGTCTGGCCCCGACTCCAAGCACCAGGAGCGCTGTGGATGTGCCTCCAGCCCCGGCTTCTGCAGCCCCTGGGCCGATTCAGCCCTGGCTGCCCTTCTCCCAGGATGACCCAGTGCCAACGCTTTACCCTGTTGGCACAGCTGCTCTGACAGCACCTGGGACAAGGCCAAAGGGCAGGTTCCACCGTGGCCAGAACAGACCCTGGGGACAGCCCCACCATCAGTCCTCCTGTCCTCCTAGTTCCTGCCTTCAAAAGCCTGGGTGTTTCCATCTGGGAGGAGGGGAAGCAGGCAGCCCTTCACCTCCCCAGGGCCCCTGACTCACACCAGCTGGGTGGGACTCAGCAGGAGGTGGAGAGGGATGTGGTGAGAAATGTATGGGGGGGCGGGGGGCTGTGGGCGTGGGGGACAGGATGACCTCACCACCCTTCCTCGGTCTCTGTCCCTCAGGTCTGGAGGCAGGAAGACTGGGTCAGAAGGAGAGCTGAGGACAGGGGGGAGGACTGCTGTCTGGGACAGAGCCGGAGGGGGGGCAGATAGAGGATGAGGGATGAGGAAAGCCAGGCCTGGGAAAGGCCAGGCAGGAAGGAGTGTGAGGAGGATGAGGGTCGGTTCCCACACAGGCTAATGAGAAGCTGGGTGGGGATGACTGGCCCTTTGGGTTCTAGCAGTGACTTTGGGAACCTGGGCCCGGGATAGGAGTAGGTGTATATGTGCTTGTCAGGTGGTGAGGGGGCTGGTCCAGGGCAGGAGCTGGCCTTTGCACAAGTTAGCCAATTACAAAAAAGGCAGACAGATCAGAAAAATATGCCCCCCTCTGGTCTTCAGCAGAGGGGTAACCCAGCTCCTTTGGGCGGACACAGTTCTGGGCCACAGCGCACCACCGCTGGCAGAGTAGCTGGATTTCAGCCCCATGGGCCAGGTGCCCTCGGTGTGCACAGCTCTAGGTGAAGCACCCAGGCTGTGTGAGTCCCGGCCCTGCCATGGGCCCAGGGTAGAAGAGGACAGCAGGCCAGGCAGCACCCATGGGTCCTCTGCTTGGGGGCTACAGCTGCCCAGGGCCCACTCTTGTCCTTGCTTACAACCCCAGTGGGGCAGTCTGGTGCAAAGTGGGAGGCCCCAGAGGGCAGGATAGTCTCTCACCTGGAGAATGTGTTGCGGGCATAGTGCATGATACTGTCAAAATCGTAGGTCTCCCCCAGGGACTCTACCTCTTGGACCTCCATCTTCAGGAAGTTATACTCCTGCCCTGAGAAAACCACGAAAAGGGGGTGGGGGTGGGAGGAGGTAGATCTGTGTGGGACACAGGGTGGGAAATGGGGTCCTCCCTGTACTTGCGAGGTACCCCGCTACCTGAGGGTCCTGGGAGCAGCCAAGGAAAGCCTGGGGGAGGGGCAGTCTCTAGAAGAATGTCCACAGAGGGGCGGGGTGAAGGAGGACTTGCTGCAGGGAAGGCTCAGGGAGGATGGGAAGGAAGCACCCATTTCTAGAACCACAGCAAGATGAAAGCAGTGAAGAGCGGAGGAGGCTGGGAGAGAGGGCGGAACAGGAAGGGAGGAAAGAGCACAGCTAGGAGGAGGGAGAGGGAAAAACCCTTGGAGGGCAGAAGAGGCGAAGAGCAGAAGACTGGGCAAAAGTGAAGCGAAAGACTCAGCATGGGAGTGGGCTGACCCCTCCCCCAACCCCACCCTGAGGGCCAGCTGGGTTCTGGCTGCTGCGGATGGTTCCTGTGTCGGGGATCTGGGCCTGTGGTGGGGGTGGGGGTGCCCAAAGTGGCTCCACGACTGATCTGTGGTCCCTGAGCTGCTACTGGCTGGAGCAGATGCCTCAGGGCGGGGTCTGGGCCAACCTGGGCCCTAGGCTGGGCTGGGACTACAGGCTGAGTTGATCAAAGGTGATGGCTAGAGGGAGCAGCTGCCACCCCCAGCAGGGGCCCTGGAGAGGGGGCATGGGCAGGAGCCACGGCGTCCCGCCTCCTACCCCACCCCCCAGGTCGAAGTGCATACCTGGCTGGATGTTCTCGCGCACGATGGAGACGTGGCGGTCCCGGTCGGGCCGTGTGTGCTCGTGCCAGAAGCCGATGACGTGGCCCAGCTCATGCACCACGATTCCAAACTTGTCACAGTTCTTGCCGATGGAGATGGCCTGCGGGCCCCCACCACGGCGACCCACGTAGGAGCAGCACCTGGAGGGCGGGGCCAGCTCAGGGGGGCGGTCCCGAGCTGGGGGAGTGCATACGGGGCTGGGGTCTGCTCGGGATGTGTGCCGGCGTCACAGCCACATCCTGGGGAGCGTTTCTGGGGAGATGCCTCAAGGCAGGAGGGAACGTTGACGCAGATCTGTGCGCAGGTGGGGCAGCTGCAGTGCCCAGGGCAGAACAGGGGTTGGGGCATGGCCGAGGGTACACTGCCCAGGGGCCCCTGCTCACCCGCAGGGACGATAGGTGAATACAATGTAGCTGTCCTCATCGGTGCGCTCCAGGAAGGTAACACAGGTGTGCTTCTCCCAGTGCCGCATGGCCTGCCGGAAGACTGCCCTCTGGCTGCCTGCGGGACAGAGGCGGCCAGGCTGCCACACTGTCCAGGTGGGCCTGCCTCCACCCACTGCTCAAGAGTTCCCGCCGGATGGGCTGCTCACCAGTGAAGTTTCCCCCAATGACAAAGGGGATGACCCCATCAGGCCACACGCGCTCGGGTCTGGACGTCGCCGCCCGCCGGCTCCGGGACCTGCTTCTCCACCTGCCCGGGCTTCTCCTCCGAGGCTGCCCCTTAGCCTGCTGGCAGCTGAGGGTAGAGGAGTTTCCTGGAATTGAAATAATAAAACATTGGTAGCAAGTGAGTGAAGGGGGTGAAGGGGAAAGAAATTACAATCATTCTTCATTTGGGGGGGATTCCAGATTTACCCATCCACTACCATTTATTTGTAGCCCCAAAATCAGTACCCTTTAACTCTTTCTTTTTTCTAAGAGTTGAGACAATTTGAAATTTAACTTAAAACCGAGTTTAATTGTAGAGAGTTACTCACCATTTAGGCCACATCTAAATTTAATAACTAATACTTTATACTTATTTCATAGATTAAGGTTCAGTGTTTTCATTTTATTTGCCATGTCTAGGGTTAAACATTTATTACATGCCCCTCCCTTTTTTTAAAGTTACTCAGTTTTCAAAATATGTAACTGAGAGTCTACTAAAAGCAAAGCACTGTATTAGATTATTAGGGTGATTCAAATATGACCAAGATTTTGATCTTGTCATTAGGGAGTGTGCAATACACTGGTTGGTAGGAGAAGTGTGACAGGCACTCAGGTAATTCCAGAACAAGTTAGAAGATGTAAAAACCAGTCTCAACGTGGCTTCTTCTGTGTACCCGTAGTTCCCTCTGCTCTTTCATGGTCGCCTGCTGACATGCACAGGGCAGTGAAAAATCTGAGTCACTCAACACGCACCTTCCCAGTTGAGGTCCTACAAGATGGTGAACAAGTATGTTTCCCCGTCTACTTAGTGCCATGTTTTTGGCATTTCTGCGCTTTTTCTGTTGGTGATTTTGCTGTATAAAAGGCTGCACTTTCCCCACTGCACTGAAGTGCTGTCTGCTGTTCATATGTACAAGAGGCTGGTGATGTGTCTTATGGAGAAAATACATGTCTCAGATAAGCTTCAGTCAGGCATGAGTCATGGTGCTGTTGGCCATGAGTTCAATGTCGATGAATCAGCTGTATATTAAAAGGGTGTCTCTAAACAGAAACACACATAAGACAGGGCTACATGTATTGGTAAGTTATGAAAATTTTGTGACCACAGGCTCACGGGAACTTAACTGTATTTCTCTTAGTGTTCGCTAATTCAGTGTTCAAAGTGACTGAATAGAGTGACTATAAAGTTATTCCATAACTTCATGCAGAGCTACCATGCATAGTGAGGGTTGACTGTAATGAAAAAAGGGAACAATGGGGACCTGAGACTGGAAAATGTTCCCTCTCGTCCAATAAACCTTCATGTTTGTGGCACATATAGAACTTGATACATTCTTGTATATTTCCAAGTACACATTCTCATTGGACACCGTAGCTCTCTGGGATGGACAGGGAATGTCACTATCTACCTTTGACAGATGAGGAAACTAAGGCCAAAGTCACGTGATGGGTTAGTGGCAGCCTAGGTGATCTAGCTCCTCCATTCTGCTCTCAGGTACTCAGGTAATTCCGGTCTATTAGTTCCCACTAAGGTCGAGTAAGACTTGCTAGTTACCAGGTCATCCTCCAATGCCAGCTGCTCTCTGGGGTAGTTTGATTTTCACTCCATGAGCTGCCCATGCAAGGGCAGCTGGACAAGACAACTGCCTGGCACCACCAGAGTGTGCCCAGAACAGGCTCCAGGTGAGCATCCGTACCCTTTGGTAATAGGAGAGCGACCGTGCTGCAGGGCAGTGAGGAGGTTGGACAGAAGTGAGCTATCCCAGGCCTCATCCTTCCCATTCCCTCACCCATTCACAAGTACCAGGTGGGTTGTTAGGTGTTTGGACCACATCCTGGGATAAGAAGGACCCATCCTTGACCTTGAATAGCTTTGAGTCCAGCTGGGAAGACAGGTACATAAACAAATTGTTGCAATGTAGAGCAGTAAGTGAGATGCTAACAATGTAAGCGCAGAGCAGAGAGAGCATGGAAAGTGGAGGCACAGTCATGTCTGGGGGGCCGAGAGGGGGCGATCAGGGAAGTTTTCACAAGAGAAACTCTTACAATGGGACTTGGAAGAGGCAAGAAGCTTGCAAAGTGGGAGCAAGAGGAGAAGCCAGGAGGGATTGTGGGGGTGAGGAAAGAGCCTTGGGTCTGGAGTGAGAGGCTTGGTTCCTGTCCCAGCTCTGCCACTGACTAGCTTTGTGATTTTGAGCAAGTCACATTACCTCTGTGAACCTCCGTGTTGCGGGAGTTGTCCTAACAGTTACCTTTGAAGGTGGTTGGGGACAGTCAAGTTAGATAGTGCTTTTGAAAGTACTTTGTAAACTCTAAGCAAAAGAAGGTCAGTTCTTAGCTCCTGGGAATGTCTGGGGAAGGGATACAGATAGCCTAAGGCAGTGGTTCTCAACCTTCCTAATGCCGCGACCCTTTAACACAGTTCCTCATGTTGTGGTGACCCCAACCATAAAATTATTTTCGTTGCTACTTCATAACTGTAATTTTGTACTGTTATGAATCGTCATGTAAATATCTGATATGCAGGATGTATTTTCATGGTTACAAATTGAACATAATTAAAGCATAGTGATTAGTCACAAAAACAATATGTTAGTATATATGTGTTTTCCAAAGGGGTCGCGACCCACAGGCTGAGAACCGCTGTCCTAAGGGACGACAAGCCCTTATGCTGAGCTCAAGCTCATGGCCTCTGTCCCGGGAGGCCAGGAGGGTCCCGGTTTCTCCAATTCTGGAACCCATTTCTGAGACACAGGAGGGCCAGTCCGGACCCAGTGTACCTGCAGCTGTGATGGAAGACCTGCGGATCGTAAGCTGTCTGAAGTCCGAGGCCTGCTGCACCCGGAAGGCCCTCAGATCCTCCTCATCCAGGGCGATGTCCCCGAGGAAGGCAGCTAGAGGGAAAGGAGAGGCCGGGTGCTGAGTGAGTCCTCCTACCCAGCACTGACAGCCCCAAGCCTGTGGGCACACCCCAGCCCCCACAGCAACTTTACTCCTAACCCTGAGGAAGGCGGGCAGTGGGGGCTGACTTGGGATCTCTTGGGAGACTCATGCTTCCTTTTTAGTTGGGATCCCAGCAAAACTGATGCCCAGCCCCTAGAGACCTTTAGCTCCAGGAAGACACAGTTATGTCATTTATTCCATCGTTCTTTCACAAATACTTAGTCAGTACCCACTGTGGGCCAAGCACCACTCCAGTGATTAGCAAGACAAATGAAGTCCCTGTCCCCTGGAGCTGACCTTCAACAACACAAAAGTAAACAAAGACTGAGTTTGAGAATTCCAGACGGTGGTGGGTGCTATGAAGGAAATAGAAGGTCAGATGATAGCGTGTCTACTTTATGGGCCCATCCATAACCTTGGCACTGTGCTGAGCATGTGGTAATCACTCCACAAACGCTGTGCCCATTATAATGAGGGGGAGATAGGAATAAAAAGTGGAACAGACAGGAACTTTAGGAAAACCAGGACACGTGATGGGAGCTTCCCAGCCAGGAGGAAAGGGGTTAATAGTTCAAGTGACTTCTATTCAGTCTCAGGGTCCCCTCTCTGGAGGAAGAAAGTACTGGGGGGAAGGAGCTCCCAGGGTTTCTGGAGAGATGGGCTAAATAGTCTATCTGCTTTTTGAGAAATTAGGGGCCAGAGGAAACAGGCCGCAGAGCTGAGCGCTCTGGAAGGAGCTCAGACCTAAGCTTCACGCAGGGCTGGGGTTAGGGGGGGGCGGATGCAGGAGGCGGAGCGGAGGGCAGCTTCCCTACAGCTCCACCCTGGCAACATCTGCTTCTCATCCCAGTGCTACACGGGCCTGGTGGGCAGCATGACACAAGTTGTTTTAACCTTGAGGCCTTGCACACACACAGGTTCCTCCTCCCCAGATGGCCAGCTGGGTGGACACACACACACAGAATCAAGATACGGGGTTCGTGCTCCTACAGACACAGGGTGACATCCACATTCATGCCCTCAGAGCTCCGCAAAGTCACAGGAACACCCCTGCACACATGACCAGTGCCCGCACCTCCCTGAAAGGTGTGCGGCACTGGATAAGGTTTGTCTGAGTGAAGCATTACGTTGCTATTCCTTGGGCCTGCAAACACATGCTCACAGATACACACTCTTCTGTAGCTGTGACCGAGAGCTGGATCGGCAGAGAGTGGGAGTGACTTGAGCAGTTATCGAGGTCAGCTCTCCCTTTTACAGATGCAGAAACTGAGGCCCAGAAGGGAAATGATTTAGCCAAGGCCATGCTGATAGACACTAGACAGGCAGGATTTATAGTTCAGGCCTCCTGGTTCCCAGTTCAGTGCTTACTGCACTCAAGGTCATTACTTTTGTAAAACCCATATTGTAAATACATATACACAAAAACAGACACTCAAACACACACACACACGACAAAAAATACACACACAGTCACAGACAGTCCCAAAAAACACACATGCACAAGCTCCAGCACACACAAACCAGCTCTAAGTTCTGAACTCATTAAGCCAGTAACAGTAGCGATAATGATGTCTGTATACTAGCAAATGTCTGTTGAAATTTATGTGGTGTTTTCCAGTTGACAAAGTACTTTCACAATAATGAATTCATTTAATCCTGGCCCACCCAGTACATGCCCATTAAGCCATACTCCACCCATGCACTTGCCTAGGAGTGTCCATTACAAACTCATGGAGAGATAACCTCCCTGACTTTAGAGATCAGAATACTTGGGCCTAAGAGGGGAAATGACTTGTCCAAAGTCACCAGCCCATAAATGACCCAGTATCTCTTCCACCACATGGAAAAGATTCTCTTATTAAAAATGCTACCCCTGGCTCAGCAACTGATGGGACAGCAACAAAAGACTCTTCTCAGCTGACATGCAAAGGTAGCCTTAGCAAGGACATGGGATGCGAGGTACATCCCAAGGGAGCAGTGGTGGGTTTCTACAGGCCAACATTCACACAGGCCCTCACAGGCCACATGAACGCCCCCAGACACTGCACTTCCAGGCTCACGCACCCACAGCCATGGACATCACCATATACACGTGTGCCTGGACATTTAGACTCCTCTTTGGGCGTAGCCACAAAGAGCAAGGGCTTTGGAGTCAGGCAAATCTGTCTTTGAATCCCAACTTGGCTACTTCTGGCTGACAAGTCATATAGACTCTGCTAAACCTCAACTTACTCTTATATTTAGAGGAGCTAATAAAGAATCTCTCTCCTAGGATTCATTGACATGAAAGAAGGCATGTAAATGAAGCACCTAGGACAAAGCCTGGAGCATAGTAAGCACT
The DNA here is from genome assembly GCF_000327345.1 of Myotis davidii. NCBI lineage: Eukaryota > Metazoa > Chordata > Mammalia > Chiroptera > Vespertilionidae > Myotis > Myotis davidii. The sequence continues at coordinate 792,246 of NW_006383009.1, forward strand.
GTTAATGGACACTGTTACTATTACCCTAATAACAATCCCATAAGCTCCAGTTCAGCTCTCCACTTTCTGGGGGCACACGGGTTCACCCACAGGGGCTTCCTGGCTGAGTGAAGCCCGAGTGCTCAGAGCTGTGCTGGCCTGTGGGATAGGGGCAGTGAGGAGGCCAGTGGACAGGCCCTGGGCTGGCCACAGAGCTCGTCTGCATAGTCAGTGCCCTGGGGTGGGGATGTCATGGCTGAAGAATGCGTGGGAACTGTGGGGGCGGGGAGAGATGAGGTGGGCAGGAGAGCCTGATGGTCAGGGCTAGGCCTGAAGGCCCTGCCCCTTTGGGATCCCCACTGGGGACTCTAGGAAATCTGGATGCGGGGGAGTCCAGGACTCCTCTCCTCTTATGGAAAAAAAGCCCTGGGGTCAAGGTCAGGATAGTAGTTGTTTTGAACATGGAATCGAAAGTTTTTGTTTTGTTTCCTGGCTGTAAACCAGCCAAGGAGCACTCATGGCTGCTCCATCACTAGGTCTCAGGAGTAGGAGAGAAAAGAAGAGAGCCCACTGGATCCCATGTACCCATCCTTCAGGTTGGCCTCTTGACTTACAGGCTCTTCCTCTGGGGTGTGGCAAGGCACCTCTTTAGCGGGGGACGGAGAAGAGCTGTCTGATGCGATGAAACCCCAACATCGTGTACTGGGCATACACAGGTCCATCACACAACTGCAAGCTTCTAGCCGGGACAAGGCATGTTCAAACTCCCACAAATGCCCGTACTTAATCACAAGTGTCCACTATGCACAGGGGCATATTTGCACACACATGCACTCAGAAGTACACACATGGATAGCTGAAGAGAAGACTTGCCCACAAAACGGGCACATCCACAAATGTGCAAAAACACACTCAACCACTTTCCTGTGTAAGCCCTAGTATTTTCCTGCACACAAATAACTGTATGTGCATACCCCAGTTCCTCTGCCATGCCATCGAAGGAGAAGGGCACCTTTAGAAATAGTGTGTGGGAGATAGATAGGTAATTAGTCGATTCCTCTGGATATCCTTAGGAGGTCCTTAGCGGCCCGAGGAATAACATATTCTACTCCTCCCTCTTCCCCCCAAATCTCTGGAGAAACCAGACTATTTGAGAGTTCTTTCTCCCTGGCGAGTCCCGTTGGTTCCCCTCCATCTGGAGCCCAAGGAGATTGTAAGTCTTTTCCGCCTCCCTTGGGGCATGTAAAAGAGAAGGTGACTCAGGGGGCAGGGGCACAAGTGGGAACGTGATTCATTCAGAGTGTCTGGAGGGGGAATGTGGTCTGGCAACAGAAGAGACTGCAGCATCCTAAGCTTGGAACCTATTCCTCTGAGGCTGGGCCACGAGGCTTCCGGGGTGAGGGTGGTGATGAGGGCTGGTGAGCTAACGGCCCACCTCACCTCCCAAAGCAGACCTCTGAGCTGCCAGGTGAGGCTGAAGTGAGGCCCGCGCTGGCTAGGGAGCAGTGCCACGGTCTTCCCTGCTTATGGGAGCAACTGGGTCCCAATTCCTGCCTCCAAGTCTCTCCCAGAGCCCTGCCAAGTCACCCGGGCAGCCACATGGAGCTGGGTGTCTCGGGGAAGGACCCCCTTGATGGTTTGGCAACCTAACATATACGAAATCAGGACTTGCAATCTCCCTGGGCAAGAGTGAGCGAGCAAAAGGGGGGTGGGGGCAGTGCTCAATGGAACCAGCTCCCAGCACACACACAAAGACCAGCTCGGTGTCGTGCTTATTGCTCTGGTTTTGCCCAGAAGATCCAGAAACCTCTCCAGGGCATGAAGGGTCTTAATTTTGCCCTTACTGCAGAGTTGTGTGTGCAGTAAGGGCAAATAGTGTTGTGTCTGACAGTAATAGCAAGAGGTGACCTCAAATGAAGCAGCCTCGTTATCCTGAGAGATCGCAGGTGAGCCTGGAGAATGAATGGGGCTTTCATTCTTGGTCCTGTGTGTGCAAGGAGGTGGAGCAGGAAGAGGAGAGACCCGGAGAGGGTCGTGTGAGCAGGGGTAAGCAGGCACATCAGGTGCATCCAAAGGAAGGACAGGCATGCCTTGGAGATGTTGCAGGTTTAGTTCCAGACCACCGCAATAAAGTTAATACCACAATAAAGCAAGTCACACGAAAACTTTGCTTTCTCAAGGCATATAAAAATTACGGTTACACTATATTGTAGTCTATTAAGTGTGGAATAGCGTTGTGTCTAAAAATGTACGCACCTAATTAAAAATATTTGAATGCTAAAAAATGCTAACAATCATCTGAGTCTATTGGGAAAATGGCACTGACAGACTTGCTTGACATAGGGTGTCACAAGCTTGCAATTTGTTAAAAACACAATTATCTGCAAGGTACAATAAAATGAGGGATGCCTGCAGAGCCACCCGCAACCTGGAGGTCAGGGATCAGAGGGAGCAAGAGGCAGGGCCTGGCAGGAGAAACAGAGAAAAGAGCCTGGGGACCTGAGGGTTGAGGATGTGGGTGTGGGGTCTTAAGGATTCTGGGCGGAGGGAGGCAGGGCTACACCAGTCACACCCGGGAGGGAGGCCTGATCTGACCCTGATTCTTGGCCTTGTCAGACTCTTGGGCGCTCTCAACCACCCTCAGGTCTGGCCCAGCTCCCCACCAGCCTCACTTCACCCTGGTGTAGGGCTTTCTCCAGAACCCTTGTTTGAAGTTCCAAGTCAGCCAGCCCCACCCTAACATGAAATCTGAGACTAGGGATACAGCCCTCAGCCTCCTGCTGCTCTGAAAATCACTCCCAACTTCCAACTAGTAGTGAAATGTGTCAGATTGACTTCCTACCCATTCTTTAAGGCCTTGCTCCAGCCTGCCTCCTCCAGGAAGACACCCAAACCTTCCCAGCCTGCTCTGCTCCCCGTTTCTCCACCACCACCACCATACCTGGGCTGCAGGGGGGACGGAAGCTCCTTGAGCCTTGCGGGTCTTTCCCTCCAAGGTAGCACACACACCTCTTGGTCTGTGCTGTTGGTTACTCCCCATGTATTGTCCCCTCCTGGACAGCAAGGTCCTTGAGGGCAGGGGCCATACCTGACATTTCTCTGCGTCTCCCACAACTTCAAGCCCAGGGCCTGACACATACGAGGCATTCAGTAAATGCAGATCAATTGAGTGAATAAGTGACACAAAGACAGAGTTGGGGAGACACTCACTTTTCCCGAAAACCAAGCCAATCCGCTCAAAAAAAAAAATGAAGTGAGAGTGTGGGACACAGAAAACGGAGTAGACAGCCAACATTTATTTAGTGCTTATTTATTATTTATTCAGCGTGCGTTAAGCTCTAATAAGTGTTTGATATATGTTCTCATAGTTACCCCTTACCACTAACTCTGCAGAGAGGTGTACTGTCAGTTCCATTTTACAGGCGAGAAAAGTGAAGTTCACAGATGCTAATTAACATTCCCAAGGTGGTACATCTAATGAGCTGAGGATCCAGGATTGACAGCTAGGCCTACCTGCCCACGCTCTGTCCACTTAGCCTCACGCCCACTCGAAGCCCAGGGAGAAAGATGACAGCTAACTCGGCGGTTTACCCACAGCCCAGCAGGGGTGGGGGATGAAGGGCAGAGGGATTCGGTTTCTCTGTGGGAAGGGGTTCCTATTCTGCAGTTTTCTGTGATCCATCCACCCAAAGATTGGTCCCCAGGGTCAGGACTCCAGCAACCTGCTGCCCTCCCAACCCTGACGCCACACGCAGGCACTCCTAGAAGTCCAGGAGCGGTGCCACTCACTGCCCCTGGCTCTGGCTCTCTGGAGGAAGGCTGAAGTCAGAGGCAGGAAGTCAAGGAAAGGTTCTGGTATCTTATGCCCTGTGTGTTCTCTTTCCCAAGGAGCCTATTCAGGGTCATCGGATCAGGCAAAGAGCCGGAGTGCCTGGCCATCTGGTCACTGCTGGGGCAGGACCTCTCTGGGCCTAGCAGGAGTGAAGCGGTTACACAGTCTTCATGGACAAAGAGCACACACACACACACACACACACACACACACATATATATATACACACACATACACACACACACACACACTCCGGGCCCTGACCTCAGCTAATTACTCTCCAGTGTCTATGGCCAGAGAGAGCGGATATGCAGCGTCTGAGTTCTCTCTGCTTCCCCCCAGCTGGGCCTTGGGGAGCTCCTGGCACACAGGGGCAGAGGCAGGTCCCCTCCTGCACTGGCTTCTCTGACTTTGCATCGGGGCAAGCCCATAAAACAGCCATTTGTCTTGCCTGTGTGTGCGATTTTAATGTCCTCCCGAGCATGCTCTCTCTCTCTCTCTCTCTCTCTCTCTGGCCAGAAAAGTTTCCTGCGGGAGGAAAAGCCTCCTTGGCTGCAGGTTTCTCTCGGGACCCAGGGAGCTTGCTCCCAGGAATCCTCTGGGAAGACAAGAGGCAACGGCTTCCACCAACGGCCCAAAACTTCAGTCTGAAAAGTCCCCCAAACTTCCCCTCCCTCTCTCCCTCCTTCTTTTGTTCCCCACAGCATTGCCAACCAGGCAGCTCCAGCATTCCCACACCGGACCGTCCTGCCCCCACCC
>NW_006383009.1:797520-798551 GCF_000327345.1 Myotis davidii
ACACGCTGTCAGGTCGCTTGCGCCGCCTCTTCCTCTCTCTGTCCCCCGGCCTCTGCCCTGGCTTCTCCGCCCGCGCCCCTCGGTCCCTCCTCGGATCCTCGCTCTCTCCCATCGCGGTCCCTGTCCCTAGAGTTCTCTCTCGCCCTCCCTGGGGAGGCACCACTGGAGGGCGCCTAAAGCCCGTGAATCGCTCCCCGCGCCCCACTTCCCCATCATCCTGGGATGGGGACCGGGAAAGCCCCGCTTTGCTCCCCAAGGCCCTCCTCTCCCCCTAGCCCGCCCCCACCAAGAGCAGGACCAGGGCTGTGGGACTAGAGAGGAGGGACACCATTTATTTTTCAATCAGGCTGCTTTATTTTTGTGTGAGAGGTCCCCTGGCCCCTAGTAGCCACTCTCCCAGGCTGGCTGCCACCTCTCCCTACAGCTCCTTACTCCAGGGCAGTCCCTATCGTGTAGCAGGAGCAGCTTCCTGCCTGTTTGCCAAAGACCCTTTGCTCACGGATCTCTCCTGTCCCTTTTGGGGGTCCGCAGGCTCTGCGAAGCAAGGAAACACTGTTTATTATGTGAGGGAGAGGGATGGGGGCGAGGGGCTGAGAATGTCTGTAGAACTTCCCTCCCCTGACCTCCCTAAGTGACAGGCCTCAATGGATCCCCCTGTGCCAGGTCAGCTGACCAGGAAGGTGGCCCAAGCCATCCTTTGGCACTGGTGCTCCCGTGCCCTGGTGGTCACACCTGCTCACCTGAGGGGCCTAGATGTAGTAGAGGGGCACCTCACCACACAGGGTGCTCAGGGTGGGGCCGAGGAAGTCCAGGTTCCTGGAGGACTCGGAGCCAGGGTCATGACCCTCCGGCTGGCCCAGCTCAGAGTGAGGCACTGCAGGCTTGACCTGGAAAGAACACCTGATTTGGAGCCGAGCGTGGGGACTGAGTTGCTGCCTCACTCGAGGCCCTTAATGAAGGACCGCAGGTGTGCCAGGCAGTCTCTCTGACCAGTAAAGAGGGGGCTGTGCTGGAGGCAGAAGCCCCAGGTG
>NW_006383009.1:798570-807188 GCF_000327345.1 Myotis davidii
GCTTGGTGGTGTGGGGTGGCAGCAATGGGGAAGAGGTAGGGAAGGTGTGAGGCAGGTGAATCTAGAGACGGGCACTCACCTGGCAGCCTCCCAGGAGTCGTGCTTTACAGGTGACAAATAGGCATCACCTCAGGCGTTCCTCCCAGCAGTCCCCGGTGGGAGACAACCCATCCTCACCCTCGCACCCACCTGGAGGCTCTGGAGCTTCCTAGTGAGGGTCTCGAGGCTGGGGATGCTCCCTGGAGCCATCGTCATGATGTAGCAGTAGGTTCCCGGGGCTGGCTTGTAGGCAATCAGGAGCTGGGCACAGGAACCGAGTTCATTCAGGGAGGCCCTGTCTTGCTCACTCTCTAACCCTTATCCTGGGTCCTCTCGCTCTAGGTTGGGCACAGGCAGGGGCCATACTGAAAGCTGGGGTGCAGGCATACCCAGGGGAGGCAAAAGGGCTGAGGGATGAGGAGAGTGGGTTTGTTTGAAGTGTCACAGCTGGATGGGTCTAGGGCAGTGGTCAGCAAACTCATTAGTCGCCCTGACCTCAGCTAATTACTCTCCAGTGTCTATGGCCAGAGAGAGCGGATATGCAGCGTCTGAGTTCTCTGTGCTTCCCCCCAGCTGGGCCTTGGGGAGCTCCTGGCACACAGGGGCAGAGGCAGGTCCCCTCCTGCACTGGCTTCTCTGACTTTGACAGCTGTCTCCTCCGCCCCAAGGCGGCTGCTGTGCTGGTGGGGACCCCCGGGACACCCAGGGGCCATGATCTCAGAGGATCCCTGGAAAAGCCTTCTCCCACTTGTGCCCGGTGGGAGCCTCAGGAGACCTGCTCCTGGGAGATGCGGGCCACCCCAAACGGGACCCCGGAGACAGATGTGCATTCCCAGGGCAGCCCAGGCAGACAGGCTGGAAAACATCAGTGTCCTAGAGCCAGAGGCTAGGGAGAACTCTCTCTCTCTCTCTCTCTCTCTCTCTCTCTCTCTCTCTCTCTCTCTCTCTCTTCATCCCCCTTTCTCTCTAAAATCATAAACATATTTCCTGGTGGGGATTAAAAAAGAGATATGCTAATTGGGAAGAAAGAAATAAAACTTTAGCTGATCGATGTTTCTCTCTCATCGATGTTTCTAACTCTCTATAGCTCTCCCTTCCTCTCTGTAAAATGTCAATAAAATATATTTTTTAAAAAAAGAAATTTCTTTAGAGAGCCAAATTTTTTAAACTTAAACTATATAGGTAGGTACACTGTTATTCACTTAATTAGGGTACTCCTAAGGCTTAGGAAGAGCCACACTCAAGGGGCCAAAGGGCCGTATGTGGCTCGTGAGCCACAGTTTGCCGACCACTGGTCTAGGGGAATATTGTTATTGGTCCCCCGGGCCCAAGGTCAAGAGGTCCAGGCATACTCACCCGCTGGTAGTCATATGCTACAATGCCAGTGGAGCCAATGGAGAAGGTGGCAGTGGTGCCGGCACGCTCACTCAGGGCCAGGTGTTGCTGGGCTTCCGGCCCGGCAATGCTCATCTCCAAGACCTGGGGGAGGGCAGAGTGCTGCCTGGCATTCCTCTTTCCCCACTTGTCTCTTTGGTACTCATGCCCATCCTCAGTCCCCTGTATTCCGACTAATTCCTTCTTCCCTGACAGCTCAGAGAGGCGAGTGAAACCAGGTGCTGGAGGGACCAGGCCTCCCACCATGGAGCAGGGGCAGGGGCAGGGACAGGGGCCTGGTGGAAAAGCCCAGGCCAGGTTTGCCACCCTGTTCCTGCCTCTGTCCTTCCAGGAGGTGTCCCTTGCCTTCTCCTGTCATCCCTCTTGGGCAGTTTGCTATCTGCCCATCCTGCCCCTCCACCCCAACCCCCACCCCCATCCCACCTCTCAGACATGTCCTGTACTGGCTGCCCACCCCATCCTAGGCCTGCTCACCATCTCAGTATGTTTCTGGCTCATGTGAAGACCCATAAGCAGGGCCCCTACAATCACCACGACGACAAGGACCACCACCACGACCACGATGAGGAGGCGTTTGAGGTGCACAGGGCAGCAGGGGATGCGGAACCGGCCCTGGGGGGCTGCAGAGTAGTCCTGATGTGGTAGGGCAGGGAGGAGACAGGCGTGAAGTCATGAGGATGCCCCCTCTCCTCCCTGCACAGGTTGAACATCTTCCCACACCCTTCCAGGGCTGGGCCACCAATGCTATGAATGTGGAGAGGAAGGATGAGGAGATCAGAGAAGACTTCCTGGAAGAGGTGCCCTGGATTCCAATAAACTCACAGATGGTTAGAAGTGAGGTTTTGCTTGGAGAGACGCAGGAGAGATTTTTCACCAGTCATATCTCCTGCTGTTTCTTCCAGACCCCTGACACCCCAGCCATGCCCAGTCCCTCTCCATTCCCCCAATAATCCATGTTCTCCCACATCTCGGTGCCTTTATAAATACCACCCTTCTTCCTGCAGTGCCTTCCTCCTTCTACACCTGGGAGCTCCTACTTATTCTGGAGCCAGCTCCAATGCCATTTTCTCTGTGGAGCCTCAAGTGATGTCTCCCTACTCAGCGTCCTCTTCAGCTCTTTCCACTAACCTTATATTGGAATCACTGGTTGCCATGCCTATCTCCCCCAGGGACTCTGTCTTTAGTGGTTGACGTCCCTGCCCTAACTGAGCACAGTTCTAGCTTGACTGAGCACATGAATTTAGATGAGGGAAACAGGTTGGAGGTGGCAGGGCCCACCATGTACATGCACCCACACGTGTACACACACATGATCACACTCACCGGCGGGCTCTCCATCAAGACCTCCTTGCTGCCCAGGTCCATCTTGCTGCAGGCACCTTCCTCTCCTCAACTCCCAAATGGGACTAGGGTCTTATATGTGCCGGTAGGGAGAGGGGACAGAGGTGAAGGACCGGCCCTCCTCCGCCAGCCAAGTCCTTGGCTTTGAAGCCTGTTTGTTCCTGGCCCTCCAGAACCAAGGCCCTGATAAGCCAGCTGCAAGAGCGCCCAAGGGCCCTTGGCCCTGGCACATGAGTCCTCTTGGCCCAGCAAGAGCAAAGCTGGGTGAGCTGAGCAAACTTGCCCTTGGGCAATCTGTGCCTCTCACGATGAGTGTCTTCCTGGCGCGCCTGCCTTTCTTGCTGGCACCTGCCCTTGTAGTCCTGTGGCTTCCACTGTTCTCCTGCCAGGCTGAGCCTCTCAGGAAGCCAAGAGTCTGCCGCAATGGGGAGTCCATCACTTTCCCCAACAGAATTTCCCCCAAGCAGGGATGAGCTCCATGAGGAGACAGAGCCTGTGAGGAGTGAGGAGACAGTGCCTGTGGGCCCAGAGGGGAAACCGCTGAAGGCATCGGTGTGTCACGTGATTTACTCTACCTGCCTCCCGGTCACCCACACTTCTGTATCTAACTTCAGACTTGCGCCCTAGCCATTCTTTCCCGAATTCTGAGTACCCTGTCTCCTCTGGTGACAAATGCTTATGTACTAACCTGAGGATTTTCATTCTTTGCTGTGGGTTAGTTTGTAAGCTGAAGACTCTCCCCCCTGCACCCTGCTTTTATTTTAATTGCATTTATTTTATGCTAAATTTATTCCTGGATCATATATTTTTGTTTTTTCAATTTCTTCCAGGATGTCTTTTTTTTTTTTTTTAATTCTATGCAATTTCTTCTTCCAGTTCATGGACAGCTGCTCTTTTTCAGGAAGATCATCTCACTGTGGCAGGGGAGCTCGCTCAGGGGTTCTTCAGCCCAGGAGCTCTGTGAGGGCTGCACCTCCTCTTGGAGGCCTTGCTCACCTGGATGTGCTCAATGACCAGAGAATCTACTTCTAAACCCTGCAGTTCAACATTACTCTCTTCATTTTTAAGCTTGTGCAATAAAAATTCAGGGCTCTTTTTGGGCCACTGACCCTGTGTCCAGCCCCACTGTTTGGATTGGGCACACCTACCTACTCCAACATCGTAACCACGGAATAGCACACACTGCTTCTGTCAAGTGACCTCCTTCAGATACTTGATGGCTTTTGGGATATTCATACCCTTCTTGGTGGTGGGAGTAGTTTCACGAGCATTTTAAAAGTGAACATGAATCCCTGGCCGGGTGGCTCAGTTGGTGGGAGTGTCATCTCATACACCAAAAAGGTTGCGGGTTTGATTCCCAGTCAGAGCACATACCTAGGCTTCAGGTTTGATCCCGGTCGGGGCATGTATAATGGATCGATCTTTCTCTCTCTTTCTCTCTCTCTCTCTTCCTCTGACCCCCTCTCCCCCTCTCCCTTCCTCTCTAGCTAGAATCAATAAAAACGTTTATTTAGGTGAGGATTAAAAAAGACATGACCATGAAGATTTGAACCTTTTGATTTGCATGATTTAGTGGGATCTTCTGTGTCAACTGGCTGGCGAGCCATTTTCATAGATGCAGCTGATGGCTTTTGATAGCAGATTCCAGGCCTGACACTGCCTTCTTGCGCCCAGACAGGCGTGTACGGGGCTGGGTGCGGTGGCTGATGGACTCCCGATCTCCTCATCCTTGCATCAGCCCACTTGCTTGGTGCTGCCATCACCCTGCCTCCCTGCACTCTTTTTATATCTTCTGATTCTAAATCTGCCCTGAGAACATTTCTCACTCAAATGGGATTCACTTTGTGGACCTTCCTCTTCTATCTTTCTTTATCTCTTGTTTCCTATTCTTTCCCCAAAGCCATCTCCGTTGCTTCATTGTGTTAAACCAAGTCTACTAATGGCGGCTGTTAGGGTCGCCAAAGGAGGAACGCACAAGGCCAAAAGGGGTAAAGAATTATGAATTTATTAGGTCATCGGGATACCAGATGGGCTGAGCCCCAAAATGGTGCCAGCCCCGAAAGACTGGGAGTCAGAGGTTTTTAAAGGACTCTAGGCGGGCTTTTTCTGGGCTGAGAATTCTCTGTGCAGGTCTGGGTCCTGGGACACTCCGGAGGGGAGCGACAATGGTCTTAGCAAGTGGAATGTGGTCTAAGCACGTGGAATGTTCATTGTGAAGTGGCCCAAAGGTCAGTTCCCAGGGGAGGGGGTATCGATTCAAATCTTTGGTCAGACCTGACACTGGCATCCTTTCTCTCAGGTTGCTCTCTGCTGGCTGGGCCAGGGGCGCCCTAAGGAACTGTCACCTCTAAACTTTCATGAGTGTGTAAGTCTGAGCCCACACCTTGCTCCTCTCTGGGTCTCACTCCCTTATCTTCCTTGTAATGTAACTCCAACAGTTCACCCCAATTTCTGACCTTTGCCTGGGGGCTTCCTCACACTTGGCCCTGCTCTTTGATCATGAGCAGACTCCCAACTCTCCAGCCTGGCAGGTTCCTTGTCCCCACAAGGGCCTCCACTCCCCCTTGGGGGCCTTTAGCCTCCAGGTTGCACAACAGCCTGGCATCTGAGCTGAGAGCCCCTGAGAAGCTGGGGTAGGAGGAAGAGAGAAGGAAGGAAATGTTTGCTCCCACCACCCTCCTCACCCGGCAACTACTCCTTTAAATATTTGCCTAAGTCTCTAGCAGCAAGTGTCCTAGGAGGCAAGAAAGAGGGGCAGGGGGTCTGAGGGGAGGGGAGAGGACCCTCTCGACTGTGTGAGGCCTCAGCTGTGTGCAGGTGCCAGATGCAGGAGACAGCTGCCTGCAGTACCCACCCCTGCCCACCCCCAGGGCCCCTACTCCCATCCCCAGTTGTCCTGGCAACACTGGGACTGATGGGCCGACTCATACATGCTGGGCTGATGCCAGGTGGGCAGCGGGCCAGCGGGAGAGCCAAGGATAACTGCAAGCATCTTGGGGTCCCTGTGAGCATCTCTGGGGGCTGCCGAGCCCAGTTTGGGGGCTTGTTCTGAGCAGGTGCTGTGTGTAGGGCTTGCTGTTATCACTGGATCAGGGAACCAGGGCTCTTTCTTGGAGAGAAGCCTCTGCTCTTGGGGCCTCAGTCTCGCCTGCAGGCTGCCTTCAGGCTGTACTTCTCATAAGCTTTACAGATTTTTCCTCCTTTTTTCTCTCTTCTGGTTATTTGTTTTTGCCTGTTTGGAGGTTGGTAAGGAAAGATGCCCTCCAGTTTCATGAGGCAAGTTCGGATGCTGGCACCAACTTGATGGAGGTCTTGGGCCTTGGAGAAGGAAGGAGGGAGGGGCCTTTAGCTGGACGTAGCTGTTCCCTCGCCCCCACCCCAGCCCTCTGCTGTGGCCTTCTCCTCTCTTGGCCTTTCTTAGGCTGTTTCTCCCTCCTGGAAGGCTCACCCTCAATGCCTCTCCAACTCTCAATACCAAGGCCAAGCAAGAAGCAATGGCACCCACTCCGTGACCTCACCGCCCCAGCCCACGGTGCCTCCTTCCTCCTCCGAAACCTCCCAGCCTCCCTGCTGCACATTCACTTGCCACTTAGCACGCACTGTTGTTTTCACCAGCTGCGCACTGATGTTCTCATCAGCTGAGTGGGTGCCTTTATCTTCCCAGCCTGGCTGCCAGCCATGTGACCAGCCCTGAGATCCAGTGTTCCTGAAGCTTCCTTGTACCTGCTGCAGGGCAAGCAAGGGGCATGCATGCAGCCAACAGTCAGTGATAAGACTGTCGTCACCAAACATGAGGGGGTGCCTGGCAAGAGGTCAATAGTTCATTCCTTCGGTATGGGAAGGTCTCAGTGCCTCGCTGACCAGCTCTCAGACCCTGAATGAGACATTCTGTCTTTCTGGACTTCAGAGTGTTCGTCTGTGAGATGGGACTAGCGCGCCTGTCCTGTCCCCCTCTCCAAGCTGGTGTGAGAATACAATGACATCATGATGGGACAATCCAATCGTCATGATTATCTTTACCTCCCAGGGAACCTCTTCTCACCAGAGTAGGACCCAGCCTCTCCCTTTCTGTGTGTCTCTGGGTTAAAGCCGCTGAGCACGGTGGGAGTGGAGAGCCCCATGGTAGCCACTCTTTCTGTGTGTGTCTCCCTTTTCCCTCCTTCCAGCCGCTCAGCTGCAGGGGCAGAACAGGATTCACTTTGCTCTTTGTGTCCTGGGCAGAGCCGTGCCAGGGACAAGCAGGGGTGGTTGCCCAGCTGCCCCAGCCATCCTCCCCACCCCCATTGCTTGTCTTCCCATGAGCTGGCATGGGGAGGGCAGCATGGGCAGCTGGACAAGCAGTGGCAAGTGGGCATCAAAGGGCAGGGGCATCCCTGGCATGGACTTAAGCTCAGACCAGACAATGCCCTGCTGGCAGAGGCTGGGGAGGCATCTTAAACCCAGTGATTTGATGTGGAAAGAGCAGACTGGGAGCCCAGCCACCTGACTTCCAGGCTCCCCTTGTCCTATACCTGGGAGTTCTTGGGACAGTCACCCCCATCATCACCACATTACACACACCCCTGAGAGGTAACACCGTACAGAGCAGCAGTTCTCAAATTTTTTGATTTCAGCATCCTTTAACACTCTTCAAAAGGATTGAGGACCCCAAAGAGCATTTGGTGTATATGGGTTATATGTATGGATATTTACCATATTGATATTTACTGAGACATTTAAAATATTTATTAATGATTTAAATTAAAATAGCAATAATAAATCCATTATATGTTATAACATAAATAATATCAATTTTAAATGAAATTTACTATTTTATACAGCAATATATATGTATATTATATATATTATATGTATATATAAAGAGAGAGAGAGATAGGAAGAGAGAGAGAGAGAGAGAAGAGTGTCATTGTTTTACATTTTTACAAATTTCTTTCATTTCTGGCTTAGTAGAAGATACATCAGTATCTCTGGAAAACTCCAGGGCAGTTTGGGAGGGCATGAAAGTGAAAAGGGCAAATGATGTCTTAACATTAATAGGGAGATTGTTTTGACCTCAAACAGCCCCTGACAGGTTCTCAAGGGCCCCTGGGCCGCCTGGACCACGCCTGGAATGGAAGCGTGGCTGTGAACTCCGGAGCTGGGCAGAACGGGTTACAGCCCTGCCCGGTCCCCTTTCTTTTTCTGGTGCTACGCGCCTCGCTTCCTTTATCTGTAAAAGGGGATTCACAGCAACTTTCTCGAAAGGTGGAGAGAACTCAGTAAGTAGCGAACACAACACACGGTAGGTGTGATAGCAAGCTTGGCTGCTTTCCTCCTGGTTTGGGCCTCAGTTTCCTCATTTGCTAAACAAAGCTCTGGACTGGAAAACTTCCAAGAGTCTCCCAGCTCCAACAGGCTGTGGCTGTGTAGTGAGAAATGTTCCAGAATTCCACACATTCCCACGCCAGCCCCAGTGACGACATTCCCCTTCAGCTCACACAGACACAAAGGCACATTCTGCGCCGGAGCCGTGGAAACTCAACCCACGCCTGCCACCTATGACATGCCCGTGAACCTGCTAAGAGGATGTGCCACGGAGGGTCCAGGCGTGCACCGGTGACACAGAGGCACAGGGTTCCCTATGCGGAAACGCTCACAGGGGATCTGTGCACGTGCCTGCGGAGACAGGTGTGCGCACACGCACAGTCATGCCGTCCCAGGATGTACACGGACACCCTGCGCGCATGCCCTGGCGCACTGACGCTCTGGGTACCGGACACAAGCAGATGGCCCAGAGAGAGCCAGTAGGGTAGGCAGCACAAAGCAGCCAGGGCCGCAACCACTCCCTTCTCTGGCTACTCGCA
>NW_006383009.1:807258-816675 GCF_000327345.1 Myotis davidii
TGTCCGCGCTTGGATTCTGCCTGATCCTGCAAGTCAGTGCCAAGAGACCCCCCAAAACGCCCCCCTGTCCACCCAGCTGCTCTTGCACCAGGGACACGGCCTTCTGCGTGGACTCTAAGGCAGTGCCCAGGAATCTGCCAGCCGAGGTCATCTCTCTGTGAGTGCCCAGCCCTGGCCCCGGGGGTGGTGAGCCAAGAGGGGGAGGAGGGCAAGGACCACTCTGGGAGTGGATAGGGAGACCCCCGTTCCCCCTCTGCGGACTGTGGGGACCAGGAGGACTCCAGGGGAACCTCAGGACCGGAGACTCAGGGTAGCCAGGCAGGGACTTCTGCAGTCACGCAGGCTCAGCAGCCATGGCTGGGGAAAACAGGGCTTCGTGGCCAAGAATGAATCATCACCACCAGCAGCATCAATGAGACCTACTGTGTGCAGGCCTTTGGACTTGGAGGGAGGGGGGTTGCTTACCCCAGCATGTGGGCCCTTGCCTGTGATGTCACATCAAGGGCAGAAAGGCTTCTAGTGGGGGAGGGAGGGGAGCAGCCAGGGAGGGGTGGGAGTGAGATACACCCACACTGCACCCTGGCACGGGGCAGGTGCCTGTCACTGCTCTCGCCAGCCACTCTGCACCCAGCCAGTCAGACTGTCACTTGCAGCAGTGGCCTCCTGGACCAGATCAGCTGCGTGGTCCTTGGGAGCAGGATGCTAATCCCTATTCCCATTCGAGGGCCCCATGGCTCAAGAGCACCCAGCACACTGTGGGTGTTTGGATGATCATGGAAGTGTGGCTAATGGAAGCTTCTTTTGGCTGAGGGGAGCTAAGCCTGGGCCGCTGGTGCTCAGGGGGCAGTCGGGGAGGTAATGAAGAAGGCAGGCAGTGAGAAGGGGAAGACGGTCTCAGGTGGAGGACTGACGCAGGTATCCCCTGCAGGACGCTGGTGAACGCTGCCTTCTCGGAGATCCAGGATGGAGCATTTTCCCACCTGCCGCTGCTGCAGTTCCTGTATGGACAGGGCCTTGTGGGAGGTGGGGGTGGCTTGGGGAGGGGCAGTGGAAGGGAACAGACAGATTCTGGAAATTAAGATGCAGGCGTCCCTACGTTTGCCCTGATGGATATGCCACAAGAGGTGGAGCTGCCTGGGGTCAGGAAGGGGGGAGGAGCAGTGATTGGGGAGGAGGAAAGGGATTGCATGCAAAAGCCAAGATGTGGGTATTTAGGGCCCAGTTAGGAATGGACTTGCCTCCTCTAGAGACCCAAAGGAACTGGGTGCAATAAATTGGGTGGGTGCCAGAGGGTGGACACTGCAGGGGAGAAGGGTCATCTTAGAGACAGGTGCCCCTAGGGTTTGAAGAAAGCTGGGAACCGAACTGAGGGAAGACGATAGAGCCTGGAATTCTAAAAGGGTTGTTTACATTTGAAGTCCTGGTCACATGAGAGAGTACACTAGAGATGCCCCACCTCCTTCTCACCATCGGCCCTAGAGGGACTGGACAGAGCCTGGGTGGGAGTGGGACACAGAGCAGAGATGCCATGGGGTAGACCCAGCTTGCCAGGAAAGATCTGCCCTGGCCGTTTTTTACCCTGAGAGCTTTCAGGGACCCTGGGAGTTTCTGGGACCAGAACAGCTCCTGCCTGGTCTTGCTGCCCCGGCTGCTCTGGGGTTCTCCGCTGGGGTCCCAGGGTGGGAGGCAGGGCAGCCAGGCCTTGAAGAAGCCCAGGGGTGAGGCAGCAGGCACACCCTTGGAAGCTCTAACTCTGCCTTTGTCTCTCCAGGTTACTCAATTCCAACAAGTTTACGCTGATCGGAGACAACGCCTTCACAGGACTGTCGCACCTGCAGTACCTGTGTGTGGGAAGGAAGGGGAAATGGAGAGTCGAAGGGAGGACGGGAAGGGCTTGGGTGGGCTCAGAGACGAGGTTGAATGAGGAAGGCTGGGGGCATTGAGAGCCCTTGAATCCTCTGACGGCAGGACCGCGCAGAGCAGAGGTCACTTCATCCATCCCCCTGCCTGTATGGTCCTGCCTGGATGCCTTGTCACCACAGGCTTCAGGCCACCACATTAGGAATAAAAGCCTGTCTGAGGGCCATGGGTGGGGATCTAGGCACGGTGTATGGAAATAGGTGGTGATAGTGGGTGGGAACCGGGGATCCTGAGTGATGGCTGACACTGTTCTCATTTCCTCCAGCTTCATTGAGAACAACGACATCTGGGCATTATCTAAGTTTACTTTCCGAGGACTCAAGTCTTTAACACACCTGTGAGTACATCCCACACATACATTCATTCATCGGACCACAGTCTCCACCCTGCCCCCACCCCCCCCACACACACACACCCATCTCTCTCTCTCATGGCCTTTGGCCTCAGTCACCATCTTCAGGTGACCCACGGGTCTCTCTTGCAGCTCACTGGCCAACAATAACCTGCAGACACTGCCTAGAGACA
The DNA here is from genome assembly GCF_000327345.1 of Myotis davidii. Lineage (NCBI taxonomy): Eukaryota > Metazoa > Chordata > Mammalia > Chiroptera > Vespertilionidae > Myotis > Myotis davidii. The sequence goes on from NW_006383009.1 coordinate 809,704, forward strand.
TCTTCCGGCCCCTGGACATCCTGAGTGACTTGTAAGGCCTGAGTCCTAGCTCTTTCGACAGTGCCACAGAGGGGCACGTCCCGGGAGGGAGTGGTGTGGGAACTGGCATTGGGAAGATCATAAAGGCTTGAGAAGCTGGAGGGCTTGGTTTTGGGGGGTGGGCTGAGCAGCTGAGAGCCTGTCCTCTCTTTGTCCCCTCCATCACCCTCATGATCAGGGACCTGCGAGGCAACTCGCTCAACTGCGATTGCAAGGTGAAGTGGCTGGTGGAGTGGCTGGCACACACCAACACCACGGTGGCCCCCATCTATTGCGCCAGCCCGCCCCGCTTCCAAGAGCACAAAGTGCAGGATTTGCCACTGCGGGAGTTCGACTGCATCACCACAGGTAGGAGGTGCCCCTGCCTCTGGCCTCAGGCTGCGCCTCCCCAAGGGAGCTCCACAGGCATCACCTGAACCCCCACCCCGCTGCCTTGCTCACTATGCAATCCTTATCATCCAACAAACTTTCACTCTTCCCCACCCCAATCCCTGCAGATTTCGTGCTGTACCAGACCCTGTCCTTCCCAGCGGTGTCAGCTGAGCCCTTCTTTTACTCCAGTGACCTCTACGTGGCTCTGGCCCAGCCAGGTGCCAGCGCTTGCACTGTCCTCAAGTGGGACTATGTTGAACGGCAGCTTCGAGATTATGATAGAATCCCAGGTACCTGTGCCCAGCCTGGCTGTGCTGGCCCCAGCTAGGGAGAGTGGAGGTGAGGGTGGGAGACTCCATTGTTCTTCTCCATTGAGTTTCTATAGGGAGAGTGATACGTGAGACATGGCCTCGGCTCATAAGAATGTTCTAGTCTTTGGAGGGAGGCTGATATATCCATATAATATGTCAGTGTAAGAGGATGATATGAACACGTTGCATTGGGAACACAAAGGAGAGGCTTACCCTGGGCAATCAAGGAAAGCTTCCTGGTGGAGGGGATGCCTACACTGAGTTTTGAAGGATAAGGGAGAGGGGGGAGTCAGAGGTGATGCCCAGGTTTCTGACTTAAGTAAGTGGGTAGTGCCAATGAACTAAAAAGGAGGAGATACTGAGTTTAAGCTGAGTCTAGAATGCGGAGGGAGACTTAAGTAGGAGAAAAAATGTGGGAAGGATGTTCTGGTAGAGGGAACAGCATGAGCAAAGTCAAGGTGTGCAACAGCTTATTGTGTGAGTGCAGGCTGATAGAAGCAGCTTATATGACTGCAGCATAAGGTTCAAGGTGGACAGTGGCAGTCTTGAGAGAGATGAGGACAAGGTCATTGACAAGCTTTGAGAAAGTGTGTGAGCCAATCCAGTCTATATTTTAAGACAACTCTCTGTGAGCCTTGTGGAGAGTGGCTAGGCATGGGACAAAACATGTGGGCAGACCGGTAGAGGGATCAGCTGGAGCCTGGACTGAGGCAGCAGCAGTGTCTCAGTTATATTTAGAAAAGAGGACTGAACTGACACAAGAGGAAACAGAAAATTTAAATTGCCCTATATCTATGACACAACTTGCAGTCATTATAAAAAAACAACACCACCACCTCCACCCAACACAAGATCAAAATGGTTTCCCTGGTGAATCCTAGCAAACACTTAAGGAAGAAATAACACGAACCTTACACAAATTGTACTAGAAAGCAGAAAGGAGTGTTGACAGAACTTGGGAATTGATCAGGAACAATGGGTGAATGAGGAACAAGGAAGTGTTGGGGATGGCTCCCAGGTTTCTGGTTGGGGTGACTAGGTGAAGCCACAGATTGACATTAAGTACACAGAAGGATGGGGAGGAGTAGGGTTAAGGGTATATGTGGAACTCAGTGTTGGCCAGCTGGAGTTTGAGGTGCTTGGGAGTGTTTGGAGAGTCTGAGCTGCGGTGGCTCAGGAGTGGATGGTCAGCAGCTGGGCAATTACCAGGAGCTGGGTGAGCAGACGGAGGCTGCAGGAGGGACTCAGTAACTGCCAGAGCCTGAGGCTGAGCTTGGACTTCCCTTGGGGAGGGGTGGAGCGATGGGGGGCGGGAGAGTTCGTGAAAGCGATGACTTGAGACACCAGGACAGGTGGGGAGTGTAGCCCATAAGCTTTGGGTGCCTGGGAAGGGGTCAAATCAGTCTGGTTGAGCACAAGCACATCTGTGCTCATACGTAAAAGCCTTTCAAAAGTGGGAGTTCTTGGGAGAATGTTCTTGAGCTGTGGATGAGTTCAAACTCCCCCTCCTTCCCCAGCCTGGCCACTTGTCAGACAGTGAGCCTCAGTTTCTTTCTGTGTGAAATGGCAAAATAATAGGGTGCATTTCAGAGTGACTAATTGGGGTAATAGGTTCACACTTCGCACAGTAACTGTACACAATATAAATTCAATAATTAACACTATGGTTAAACAGTCAATGAATATCTAGGAACACCTATTTTGTGCTCATGTTAGTATATTTGAACCTGGGGTTCAAGGGTGGATGGAGGGTGATGCTGACACTAACTGTGTTAGCTGTGAAGCGATTAGCGTAACTTCAGGGCGGGGAGGGGGACTGCTGTGGTGGAGGGACGTGGCTGTGTCTGTGGCCCAGGGTCGGTGGGGACTGACCCTCTTTTCTGAGGCTGGGCATGGTCATGAAGCTACCTGTGTTGCCTGACGCTGCTTCCCTGTGTCCCGGCAGCCCCCTCGGCCGTGCACTGCAAACCCATGGTGGTGGACAGCCAGCTGTACGTGGTGGTGGCCCAGCTGTTTGGTGGTTCTTACATTTACCACTGGGACCCCAACACCACGCGCTTCACCAAGCTGCAGGACATCGACCCACAGCGTGTGCGCAAGCCCAACGACCTGGAGGCCTTTCGCATCGATGGTGACTGGTACTTTGCCGTGGCTGACAGCTCCAAGGCGGGTGCCACCAGCCTCTACCGCTGGCACCAGAATGGCTTCTACTCCCACCAGGCCCTGCACCCCTGGCACCGTGATACCGACCTGGAGTTTGTGGATGGCGAGGGCAAGCCCCGGCTGATCGTGTCCAGTAGCTCCCAGGCGCCGGTCATCTATCAGTGGAGTCGCACCCAGAAGCAGTTTGTGGCCCAGGGTGAGGTGACGCAGGTGCCTGATGCCCAGGCTGTGAAACACTTTCGTGCGGGGCGGGACAGCTACCTGTGCCTCAGCCGCTACATCGGGGACTCCAAGATCCTGCGCTGGGAGGGCACCCGCTTCTCGGAGGTGCAGGCCCTGCCCTCCCGCGGCTCCATGGCCCTGCAGCCCTTCCTTGTGGGTGGCCGCCGCTACCTGGCGCTGGGCAGCGACTTCTCCTTCACCCAGATTTACCAGTGGGATGAGGGGCGGCAGAAGTTCATACGGTTCCAGGAGCTGGCTGTGCAAGCCCCTCGAGCCTTCTGCTACATGCTTGCTGGGGACGCCCAGCTGCTCCTGGCCCCCAGCTTCAAGGGACAGACGCTTGTGTACCGACACGTAGTGGTGGATCTTAGTGCCTAGCGGGGTGCCGAGGCCTCTGGATTGGAGGCTGAGGGGGGGCCTCTGTGTGAGCAGCGTGGGTGCCTGTCTGTGTGAAGGCACATGTAGCTAACCTCATGCACACACACTCCTGGTGAGCATGGGCACCACATGGACTGGCCCCGGGAGCTGATCCTCATCGTAATTAGCATGAGGACTTGTGTATACACCTGGCAAGCCAGTTACTGGGACCCTCCCATCTGTGGGCGCCTGTGGATCCCACACCCCATCTGCAGGCCCCCCCTGGATCTGCTGCCTTCCACAAGCTCTGGCCTGGGGAGAGGGAGGGGTGCTGGGAGGGAGGGTCTTGGGCTGATCCTTCTGACCCTCTGGTCTCTCCTGTTGGTGCTCCAGGGGTCTGTTCAACCTGCTCATGCCCCACATTGCACCACACAACGCCCTCAGCCACACGCACACATACCTGTCCACACCCGTTTCCCTGTGCACACATGCAGACCCGGCCCCGCCAAAAGGAGCCCGGCCCGCCTCCATTACCTGCCTGTCCTCCATTACCACCGTCTTCCTCTGCTCACCCCTGGTGTGCCCACCCATTGGCTGATAAGGATGGGAATGGTGGCAAAGCCCCTTTGCCCAAAGCAATAACAACAACAACCCTAGCAAACCCAGACGTCTTCCCTCCCAGTGCTGGCCCTTTTCTCACTGGAGCGTTCTTCTCTGACCCTGTCACCATGGCGGGCAGACTACCCAGACAAAGCCTTCCTGCTTTTCCTTCCTGTAGCTGCCCCGCCTCAGACACCCACCCTGCCCCCAGGCTCAGCCCTCCTTTGCGATGTGGACCCTGAGCTGTGCTGGATCCTTTGTCCAGGACCCAGAGCTGGCCAGGCCAGGGACCCTGCAAGTACTCGAGTCATCTGGGCAGGTTCCAGGAGTAGAGCCGGGCTGGAGAGCATCTTGGGGGCTCTGGCACCCCTCCAGGCCACAGATGCACACCCCAGGGGCACTGCCTTTCAGGGCAAACTGGGCGGTAGAGGTTTGAGGGCCTGCCCTGTGGAGTGGCACCTGGGAACCAAGCTTCTGCTGCCCCCTGCTGTGCGCTGGGGATAGAGCTGCGAGGTAGTGTGCTGGGGATAGCGGGTAAGAGGCAGGAGGTGGTGGAGCAGGCACGGGCAGGATGCCGGGGCTGGGGGGGATTGGGGCAATGCTATAATTCACTTGCTTCAAATAAAAGGTTCCCACCCCATTGCCAGCTTTCAGGTGTCCAGTGGCAACAGTCAGCAGCAGCTGTTTTATCAAGAACATAGCATGTTGTCTGTCCCTGCTGCTCGCAGGGGCCGGCGTCAGCTTTCAGACCCTGTTCCTCCCTGCCCCTTCCCTCTGAGGAGTGAGTGGGCACCCCGACGGTCTGCTGGTGCTGGGGTCAGGAGCTCATGGTGATGACACCCGGGGCTGGGTGAGTGTGACTAGGCTCCACCACCTGGGCTGACTCATGGCCCGAGTGCTCCTTCCTGGAGATCACAGTCTTGGGGTCACGGGAGTTTACCCCTCTGTCAGGTGAATTCCAATCAACATGACCGAAAACAAGCTGAGCGGTCCCGCCCTCCCCACTTCCTCTGGCCAAATGCCTGTCATCCCTGCCACCCTCTGCCCTGGGTGTGGGGTTTCAAGCAAGTGGGCTGGTTTCCTGAAGCCTAAGCTTCTGCAACACAGAAAATAAGCCTGACTTTGTCCAATCCTGACGCGGTCACTTACCAGCTGGGTGACCGCAACCATGTCACTTAGCCTATTTGTAGTCGTCTCCTTATCTGTAAAATGGGGATAGTCATAATACCTACCTGACAGCGTTGGTGTGAAATGTAAATGCTTTCAATATATAGTCTATTGCTATATGCAAGGCCCTTCGAAGAGTGTGTCTGCCACAGAAGTACACTCTTATTGGCCTGTAGGACTGTATGAGACCCAGGTGGCTCAGAGAGGCTGCTTTGTGGGAGGAGAAGCGTGCCTTTTGGAGAGAACTGATATCCTTGGTCTCAAGGCCCCTGTGCCCTACATCTTACCTGTAGCCCCAGAGGCCCAGCCAACCCTGCCCCTGACCACTCCTCACAACGGGGAATCTCATAGGTGATGTGTGTGGGTTTCCACCTCCTCAAACCACATTCATGTGCTTCTGGCTTAGGAGGCACCCCTCAAGTCCCCCAGCCACACATCCAGGGAACGCTTGTGCTGCATTTTCACGTCGGGAACGGGCCCTCGTGTTGTGCAAGGACAGGTTGCCAGGCAGAGTGCACTGGTCTCCCAGACCCATTGGTGCTCTGTTGCCCAGTGGAAAGATAAACATCACTCTGGCGGTCATTCCCCGAGCCCCTAGGGCTCCTCCCAAAGATGGAGACACTGTTCTGCCTGAGAGCCCTGCTCTCTACACCTGCCCTGGGGGTCATCTGTGTGTCCAGAGAGCTGCTTAGCAACCCAGTGTAACCGGGTGATCGTGTCAACAGCTCAGGACCAAAGGCCGTGAGAGGCAGAGTATACTTATTCTGCCAAAGCTGAGGAGAGTGACACCCCCCAGCTGCCCGCCTCGTGCCCCTCCACACAGAGCCCTGCTCTGAGCAGCAGACTTCTCACATCTTGTCTCTTAGACTCCCCAAGCACAGTCATCAGGACCAGGAGTCTCCCTGGGAGAGACTGTCCTGAAGCATCTATCTTATATAAAAACTGCTGTTTGAAATTTTAACCCTGACAGTATGGCTTCTGTAAATGCTTGCTTGCTTAAAAAATAAGGAAAATAAGACAACTCCCATTCCAGAGAGGCCATAAACTATGCCCCAGACAAAGTTGTCAGTGCTGACACTAGGCATATATCTCAAGGCATATGGTCTCATGGCCCCTTCCCAGCATGCAGGCCTTCTTTCTCAGAAGGCCTGGAAGTCTCATTCCAAATTTGGGAGACAAAGGACTAGAAAAAGTATAAATAGAGTTTCCTCCATGTTAGGGGGCCCAGAATTTGAAAGACACATTTTTCTCTGGGGCTGAACAGAATCTAATCTAATAAAAGACAAAAGGGTAATTAACCGTACCTTCGCTATGCTTCCCATTGGCTAATCAGGGCGATATGCAAATTAACTGCCAACCAAGATGGCGGCTGGCAGCCACGCAGCTGAAGCGAGCAGGAGGAAGCCAAGTGATGGAGGAAGCCAAGGTTCCCCGCCTGCCGTGGCCTGCTCTAAGCTCCGAAAGCAACAATGTTTCAATTATAGAAGGTAAACAAACCCCAGATACCTGCTTTCAGCCAGCCATGGCCTCAGAGCTGAGGGCACCAGTGACAGCAACAAAGTTTCAATTATAGAAGGTAAATAAATCCCAGAATTAAAAAAAAAGAAAAAAAGGAGATGTAGGGAGTTTCAGTCGTCAGTCAGCCTGAAAACGGCCCTCAGCCCCTCATCCAGACTGGCCAGGCACCCAAGCGGGACCCCCACCCTGATCTGGGACACCCTTCAGGGCAAACAAGGCATTT
>NW_006383009.1:817087-818532 GCF_000327345.1 Myotis davidii
CCCCCCCCCACATGCACAAACTTTTGTGCACCAGGCCTCTAGTTTAATAATAAAATGTAACTCCCTCTCTCTAAGCGTAGCTTGGTTTTTCTCCAGTCTTCTGCAACAGTCCCAGCTGGCGGGGCTTAGAGTGGGCACAGGGGAGCTCTTCCCCAGTGAATGGGGTTAGAGAGAAGCCTGCGGCACTGAGGTCACATGTGTGACTCCGGAAGACAGCTGGTGGGAGAAGGCTGCTGTTCCCCAGGTACCAGAGAACCTGAGAGTCACATGGGCACAGTCAGCCAGGCACCCTTACCTCCCAAAGCATGGACACCTCTTCCCTCTTTTGCAGCCCCACCCCTACCCCACTCCTCCTGAGTCGGCTCCCTATTGAGTCAGTCACATCTTTCTTCTCCAAGGACTCTGCCTACAGATGAATGGGGAGATACTAGCCCTTGGCATTTCTTATTCCTCCAGTGCAGGATGGGAGCTAGGCCCAGGGTGAGGGGGTGGTTAGGCGCGGGAGGCAGCAGGGCCTCAGGGGAGCTTCTCCTGTGGGCTGATTTCACTGTGAGCTCTCACTCCCAGCAACACCAATAAAAATGATGATAATAATTAAGTATAATCACAATATGTTTTTATTGATTTATTCCCAAGTAGCCTACTTTCCCCGGCCCCCATCATTACCTATTTCATCCTTTTGAGAGGGTGGTGGGCGTTAAATGTGGCTCTAATAAAAAGTAATAGCTGCCCATTGCCCGCCCCCGCAGCGCAGCCCCGAGGCAGAGGGGACAGCAGTGTGGGAGGCAAAGGGGACCGCAGTTGGGAGGGTGCTGTGCGGAGGGGGAGGAGGCACTAGGCAGGAGAGGCACAGCGAGCGTAACCCCGTGTGGAAAGTCGTAGAAGCAGCGGAGTTTGCCTTCTCTTTTGAGCCTTTCACCTTCTTCCGGGTCTACACCTCCTCCCAGAGCAGCGTGGGGTCTTCATTCCCGGTCCCCTCCCAACGCCTCTGCATGAGACTGACCAAGCCAAGCATTTATCCACCTGCCGTCAGAGGATGGCTGCTGTTGTTTTAAAAAAGGATCTTCGTAAACATCAGACCCTACACACAAAAATGCACTACAAAATGGCAATCGGTGACATTATTAAGCTCTCGGGGATCTTTGTATTCTGGGATCAGAGGAATAGGTGGAATTTCGAACTTCTGGCGAAGGCACGGGGTCTGGGGACTCCGCCCGGAATCCCTGGCCGCCAGCCTGCCCCGCGCGGGGCTCCCCCAGCCCGCCCTTCCCGGGGAGGCGGTGGGGGTGACGAGTCCCTGGGGTCCCCTCTGCCGTTTCCTCCCCACTTTCCCTCTAGTCTCTGAGCTCTTGTCCCAGGGAAGTAAGGCCTCCTTCCAGCTGGTGCCTGCACCCACCTCGAGCCCATTCGCGTTTTAGGGAGGGAAGACGAGGCCAAAGGGGAGC
>NW_006383009.1:818823-819107 GCF_000327345.1 Myotis davidii
TCCCTCCGGTTCCGTACCGCCCGGACCCGCGTGAGCGTCCCGCCGGGCGCTTCCTGTGGGGTTCCCCTGGCGCCGAAGGCTGCAGGATGGTGTCCTGGATGATCTGCCGCCTGGTGGTGTGAGTATGGCCGCTCTCCCCGGGGGCCAGCCCGCCCGGGGGGGCACCTGGGAATGTTGGGGGAAAAGGGGTCTTTCTGAGCGCCGTCACGCCACCCCCGGCACTCACCGCAATGGTTAACGGATCTGCGGGCTTGCACGCGGCCTCGGGCTCCGCGGGCTTGTCG
>NW_006383009.1:819320-827270 GCF_000327345.1 Myotis davidii
CTCTGTCCTACTCGTCACCTTTCAGTACTTCGGTACCTGGCTTGAATATCCGTGTCTGCAGCCTGTCAGTGTCAGGTCGGGTGGCGCTGGGCCTGATTGCATGTCCAAGGGAGGGGAGGTGCTCTCAGAAGCCTGCCTCCAACCCACCCACCTTGTTCAGTGGCTGTATGTACCCATGCACCCATGGGCCACTGTGCAGGCCTGGGCAGGTGTTTGGGGTGTTTGTAAACAGCAGGGTGGGGAGGTGGCCTCCAGGGCACTGACTCAGATGCAGGTTGTGCAAGCCAAGCGGGAAGAACAGGGTAGGCACTGTCACCTTGAACCCGTGGGGGAGGTGGCCACCTGTGGGGGGCAGGGCAGGGCATGGCACCCCTCACATTCCCCCTTTGCTCTTCCAGCCTGGTGTTTGGGATGCTGTACCCAGCGTATGCTTCCTATAAGGCTGTGAAGACCAAGAACATTCGTGAATATGTGAGTGTTGGGGCTGGCTCAGGTGGGGTAGGATGACAGCCTTGGTGGTGCGGGGTGGTGGGGGGGTATATGGTAGGACTTGGAGGGGTGGGGAGAGTCTGAACTGGCCTCCCCCTCCTCCAGGGGCATACATGGCTGACAGATCCTGAGCAGAGTGAGTGTGGATGGAGGGGGGCTATTGAGGTGCCTGTGTAGAAACTTGTAGGTGAAGCCCGTGGGGGCTGGTACAGGAATGAGAGGCAGTTTCTCAGAGGCATCTCTCTAGGGCCATCCAGGTGCCAGGGGAATGCAGCAGGACAGGCTCCCTGGCATCCGAGGGCTGGATCAGCCCAGGACAGAGGAGTTGGCTCTGCAGGCTCAGGCACTAACCTCTGACCACCACCCTCCCCGGCCCCCCAACTTCCCCCAGGTCCGGTGGATGATGTACTGGATCGTCTTTGCACTCTTCATGGCGGTGGAGGCCTTCTCAGACATCTTCATTTCCTGGTATGGGTGCAGGGGCCCTGTGGGCCGTGGGAGGGGATGTCCCACCCTCGAACTGGCCCTATGGCTGACCTTGTCCCCTGTGCTCTGACAGGTTCCCTTTCTACTACGAGATCAAGATGGCCTTCGTGCTATGGCTCCTCTCGCCCCACACCAAAGGAGCCAGCCTGCTTTACCGAAAGTTTGTCCACCCATCCTTGTCCCGCCATGAGAAGGTACCCCAGGGGGAGCAGGGATGAAGCATAGGGGTGGGTGTGAGGGAAAGGGCCCTGGACTCAGAATTCGGGACACTGGGGGACACCTAGGTTCCAGTCCTGGTCTGTGGGCCCTTGACAGAGCCTCGCCTGCTCCCTCTTCTGGGAGAACCCAATGGGGGACCACCTGAGTGGCCTTTGAGAGAGTGAAGAGTCAGCTGGAAGTGGGTTGGGAATGCGGGGAGGAGGTTGGAGCAGGCTGTTCCTTGCGGTGTGGGACTGGGTGCTCTTGGTGTGGTTGCCGGCCCACTATGGGTGGGGGTGGGCTGGGAGGTGTGGTACTCAGTGACTTCTGTGGCTCTGCAGAGGAAAAGTGACTGGGACGGTCCTCTGAGCTCTCTGTGCCCTGGTCCGTAGGAGATCGACACCTACATTGTGCAGGCCAAGGAGCGCAGCTACGAAACGATGCTCAGCTTTGGGAAGCGAGGCCTCAACATTGCCGCAACAGCCGCTGTGCAGGCTGCCGCCAAGGTGCCCTGGGGCCCAGCCCTTCATCAGACTCCCACTCCCATCCCCAGTGCCTTTTGGGCAGGTTCAGCTCTCTGTCAGTGAGCCCAGAGGTAACAGCTGTCCATAGCAGGGAACAGGGGTGAGAGGTGACAGGTGTTGGCAGAGCATGGAGCTGGAAGTTCACACTTCCTGGCTCTGACACTGACCGTGAGCAGCTGCTCCTGCTCTCTGCGCTTTAGTTTCCTGGTGGTGCCACAAAGACCTGGGACTAGAAGGTTGTCGAGTCGCCTTTGCCCCAGTGATTACCTTCTGACCGGCCTTGGTTTCCCTGGGTGGCTGCCCTGGCGAAGTGCCCCTTCCTGCTAGGAGCCCTGGCCCTCCCTGAGGTGACCTGCCACTCCCCCTTCCTTGCAGAGTCAGGATGCACTGGCCGGAAGGCTGCGTAGCTTTTCCATGCAGGACCTGCGCTCCATCCCCGACACCCATGCCCCCAACTACCAGGACCCCCTCTACTTGGAGGACCAGATGCCCCGCCACAGGCCACCCATCGGTGAGTGGGCAGAGGGACTCAGAGATGTCCCAAGAAGGCTGGCTTCCCCCAGAGCTCAGCCCAAGCCTTCAGACTGTAAATGCCCAATGTTGTCCCCTCGGCCTCCCTCTTCTCCACCCAGGGTACAGAGCAGGGGGCCTGCAGGACACTGACACTGAGGATGAGTGTTGGTCAGACACAGAAGCAGTGCCCCAGCCGCCACCCCGGCCCCGAGACAAGCCTCTGAGCCGCAGCCAGAGCCTGCGTACGATCAAGAAGAAACCACTGGTGCGAGAGGTCAGTGGCAAAAAGACAAGAGGGAGGTGGGCTGCCCTGGCGCTTCAGCCTGGACCTCATGGTGCGCCTGCTCTCTCTCCCACAGGGCACCTCGCGCTCCCTGAAGGTGCGGACAAGGAAAAAGACTGTGCCCTCAGACGTGGGCAGCTAGGGTCTGCAGAGCCAGCCCAGTTTTACCTCGTGTTCTACAGGGCGCTGGGGGCTGTTTGAAGGGGCCCTCCGGCTGCACGTAGGGCCTGCCTGCACCAGCTGCCCAGGCTCTGCCCTCCTGACTCCTGCTGTTGGCGGCAGTTGCCGCTGGGGCCATGCACAGGGATGACCTGAAATGTACCAAAGCCAGCTGGGCCCAGGGTTCTATTTATAGTCTTTCTCATTCCTCTACCTTCGCAGGGATGGGACCAGAGCCCTCCCCAGACCCCTGCAAATGAAACCAAAGCCCACCCAGTTGTGTTCATTCCTTCCTGTCCTTCAAATTACTTGACAGCCTTCTCCAAGGCCTCGTGTGTGTGTCCTGGTTGTGTGTTTTGTGTTGGTGAATGAGGTCAGGTTTGTGCAAGATTTGATAAATAAATATGTAACAGTGTCCTGTTTCTCCTGGTTTGTATCCCCAGTCTTCACAGCGTACGTTATTAAACAGCTTAGGACGAGGGCTAAGGGACAGTCAGACGGCCAGAGGGACCTAGTCTTCTGCGGGAGACAACCATTGGTAAAGAACTGATGTGACAAGTGTGGTCACAGAAAGCTCTTGGAGACCCTTGAGAACACACATGGGAGAGCAGGGGACTAGCCCTGAGAGGTCAGAGCCTAAGAAGACTGCAGTCAGGAGGCGGGTGGGCACAGCCTTGACTCGAAGGTGCACTGGATGGTAGGTGGAGAAACCAGTGGGAGCATAGACCTGGAGGGGGCTTGGGCAGCACGATGTTCCCGTAGGGATTAGCTGGAGCTGTACACAGAATACACCTGGGGAGGCTGACTTCCTTCAGGGGCACCTGGGCGACTTTGAGTTTCTGTAAACACTCAGCTAACATGGGGAGCATTGCACCTCTGTAGAGTGGCCACTAGAGGGCAGCAGCTGCCAGGGTCTGGGCTGCCCCCAGTTTCCAGGTCAAGGAGGGTGGGGCTCAGAGAGAGGCTGGCCAGAGATGTGCCCTGCAAGGGCCTGGCCGCTGGTTGGCTGGAGGGGCCATGCAGAACTCTGGCCTAGCCTTTGATGGCCCTCCCTACTGCTCCCTGCTGCTCAGGTCATTGGTCCTCAGCCTGCCCCATCCACATGGAGCCTCCAGTGTTGTCCCCGACTCAGGCTCTGTGCCTGGGCTGGCTCCTCTCCATCCCCTCCCCTAACCCTGGGGCAGCGAGTCAGGCTTTGCCCTCTCCTGCCCCCGAACCTGGTCTCACTGCAGTGTCGTCCCAAGGCTGCTCCCCTCTCCCACCCCACGCCTGCTTTTCCTTACCTCTTCTGATTAAGCAAAGAGGTTGGTGAGAGTGTTGGGTGGAAAGAGGGGTGCAGGGGTGGTAACCGGGGGTGATCTGAGGAGTGTGGATTAACTCTTGGTGTGGGATTATCCGGGTTTTATTTGGGGGAGGTGCTTAATCTGCGGGAGTGGGATGGGGGTGGAGGTTAGCTCCTCACATCTTGGTGTTCACTGACATCCTATCTTGGCATTCCCTTGCACCATGGTGTTGACTTATCTCTTCATTTATTCATTCAAAACATCTTTATTAAGTATCTACCAGGTACCAGGCATGTTGCCAGATACTGGGGATGCAAAGTCTAATAATGGCCAGCACCGGGAACGTGACCACCCTGGCAGGTGCTGCTCTCAGCCCCTGACATAGTAATGTAATCCTCACAGCAATCTCAGGCGGTACATACTATTATATAATCTCCATTTTACAAATGGGAAACCAGGCATGAGAGGGCAGGTAACTTGTCTGAGGTCACACAGTAAGTGGCAGAATTGGGCTTTGAACCAGGCAGCCTAGCTCCAAAGTCAGTGTATTTGCACGCTGTGCATGACTAAAGTAAATGAGGTGTTTCTTGCTTAGGAGGCAAGGAGACTAGGATGTATCAAACATTCGTGTGCACCTGACCTTGTGCTGGGCACTTGACAGCGATGATTTCCTTGACTCTTCCCGACAAGTCTGAGGTAGTAGGTTATACTCATTTTACAGATGGAAAAACTGAGACTCAGAGAGGTGAAGCAACTTGTCCACGATTGTGCTCCCCGTGGGCGGGGGTCACATCCCCTGATGCAAACCTGCCCAGTGGCTTTGGTAGAGTGAATGGCAGGACCTGCACCTCTGAACTGAGAGAACAGAACAGAGGATCATGGGATGACTAGAGCAAAAGGAAGCAAAAACTCCAAGGGAAGGTGAGGTGGTGGGGGGGAGGCCTGGGGTTGTGGGGGCAGGGGGAGCTCTCATGGGAGCGGGGCTTCACCTGCCTTCATTCCCGGGAGGGGGCCTGAGGGTGAGCAGCAGAGTTGCGTGGGCCCCTGGGGTGACGGTGATGCTGTCTCAGGTCCGTGATCCCCACCTTACCTCGCAGCCTCTTTGCTGGCCCCGTGGCCCAACAACGCCTGCCTTCAGCCGTGCCGCTCCTGTTTCTGTGTCCTGAGCACGTCACACGTGCCAGCACCAGCCTCCAGACCTGTGCTCCTGCTGCGCGCATCTCTGGCCCTGTAAACGGTCTCTTTCCCCGCCTGTCATGACCTTCCTTCAACACCTGCCTTTCTGAGACGCCTCCCCTGACTTGGGACCCCTTCCCGAGCTCCTAAGCCTCCTGGTCTCTGGCCTGCTCACCCCGCCCTGGGCACAGAAGGCGGTGGGCTGCGCTGGTGTGCCCACCGCTCTCCCTTCCCAGCAGGCCTCCCTTACACTCAAATTGCTTCGTGTTCTCCAGCTCTGTCCACCTGGGCTGTCACGTGGCTCCATGCTGGTCTCCTGACCTGCTCTTCCTCCCCCACCCCACTCACCACTCTAGTGCTCTTTGCCCTTTGAAGCACACGCCGACCTCCCTCCCCCAGGAAGCCCTCGAGGCACCCCCTTGGAGTTGAGTGCTCATCCAGACCACACCATCTCTGTTCTTGTACTGACTTCTATTTTTGCCTTGAGCACATTGTATTTTCTCCCCTACTGCACTGTAACTTCATAAAGAACAGCCTGGCATCTTATCCACTTCTGTATCCCAGCCAGGAACAAATGGTGGTTTAGCCGAAGTGAAGGATCGTCATGCACGTGAAGGCCCACTGATTCTCTGGCGTCTGAGCCTGGGTGTCTCCTCCTCTGACAAGCTCCCCTGACTTCCCCAGGGTGGGACTCAGTGCCTCGTAATCATTCACACACCTGACTCAGGGGGTCACCCCTGGTTCTCAGCACAGGGCCTGCTGGCGAAGGAGCAAATGCACTGACTGCGCATCGGCTCCTGGAGGGCGGGATGGCCTTGCTTTCGTCTTCGTGCCCGTGTCTCCTTGGTGCCCATCACAGACCCTTGAAAATGGCAGGTCTCTCTGACACATGTTTGGCAAATGGCTGAGGCAGTTGTATGGGTTCCAAGACATCTTGGGGCCAGAGGGGAGGGCTGAAGAGAATTCCAGGTTGTGGGGCATTTCTGGCCAAGCACACAAGTGCTCCTGAGACTGGGGCATTGGGTGTGGGCTGGACTCCCCTCAGCGCCTGCCTGTTCCCTCTGAGAATCGCGAGGCATCTGCCACACTGCCTCCCTCTGCACGGTGCCTTTACCCTCTGGCCTGACCCCTAGGAGAAGGCGAGGCTGTGCTCTGGCCTGCCCAGGACCCCAGCCTTCCATTACCCATCAGTGTGCCCACTGCCTCCCAGGCAGGATTAGGGCTGGTCTGAAGCACAGATGTGCTGCTGGGCACCAGGGGAAGCAACCTAGTTCAGCCCCTGGAAGGCACACACCTCTGCGTGGCCCAGGTGCCAGCCCATTTGATAGGTGCCCCGGTCTCCTGGGTGTGGGTGTGGGGGGGCGCTCCCCGCCCACCTTGCCCCTGAGGGCCTCTCCATTGCCTTCAAGTGCCCAGGGCCCGTGTCCTTCCCTTCCCCGCCTCCCCCTGCTCCACCTTCCCTGGACCTTGCATTTGGCTTCTCTGCCCCAGCCTCTCAGCCGCTCTCTCTCTGCCTGCAGCCCCTCCATGTCCTGGTCCCCCTTCCCCGACTCTGGCCTCTATGTGTATTTTTAGCTGCCACTCTCAGTGGTGGCAGCATAGTTAGCCCCTCGTTTCAACACAACCCTGGCCCAGGAGTTGAGTTGGGGAGTCCTGGCTGGCAAGGCCCCACCCTTGAGGGGGTTGAAGAGATGAGCACTCAGGCCTTCGCCCCTAGTTCCCCATCCAGCACCAGGGACTGGTATGCCCAGTAGTTGGATAGGGGGGCAGAAGCCGGGTGAGAGGAGGATGCCCTCTGCGCAGAGTTGAAGTCGCTAGGTCAGAGGCTCTGAGCAGGGCAGAAGGGTAGCTTTCTCTGCCAGGTGGTTAGAGTGCCCTGAGGGGAGGTGGGGTGGGTGGAAGGGACAGCGGGGAGGCAAGGACTGAGAAGAGAAATTAGGTCCGGAAAGTGGGTGGGTGGGTGAGAGGGGACACAGGGGCATCTGCTGCAGAGCTTCCTTCAGGCTCCAAAAGCATCTCCATGCTTCCCTTCCTCTCCCCTCCTCCCAGGTCCTGGGAGGATTTGCCCTGTACTCCCCCTCCCCCATGCCCCCGCCCCAGGCGTTGCCACGAGGGTGGGGGGTGGGGTGGGGGGAGGCCTGCCTCAGCTGTCTGAAGGATGGAGGGGCTGGGGAAATAGGGCTAGGTGCCCAGACAGCCGCGTGTGTGGGAGGGGATGTCCTCAGATGCCCTCCACCCGGCAGTCCCCGCTCTGACGTGGGTGCCCCCCCTCTCCCCGCCCGGATTAGTGGCAGCTTGGCCTGACTCTCCGGGGCTCCTTCCCCCGCCCCCGCCTGCTGCCCTCCCCTGGGCAGGGGGCTGCTCCACCCGAGGGGCACTGTGCTTGCCCAGGTAAGGGGCTCTGGGGACAGCGTGAGGGCACTGGCTCGTGAGTGCTGCTGCGCTTGCCAGCATGAGTGTGTGTCTCTGTGTGTTGCGTGTGGCAGTGTGTGAGGGGTTGCCGTGGGGCAGGGTGGGCCCACGTGTGTCTGGGGGTTCTGGTCAGCTTGCCTTTGTCCACCGACCCAGGACTGTCCCCACGTGTTGTGTGGCTTTCCTTCTGTGTTTGTGTCTTTTGTGTGTCTCCTCAGCTCTGCTCAGTCAGTCCTCAGGCTACCAGGGCTCTGTGGGCCTGTGGCATGGGCCGTGGAGCAGGATGGGGTGCTGGGTGAAGGGGAAAAGGGGCTCCTTCCCCAACCTCACGCCCGTGGCCCCCTGGGCATTTCAGAAGCCTGTCCTGACAGTCCTGGTCTGGTCCAGAGACTGTGACCTGACAAAGCAGACATGGCAACTGGGTGGG
>NW_006383009.1:827369-829378 GCF_000327345.1 Myotis davidii
CAGCTGCTGGAGGACACAAATGGGGGACCACAGGCACACCCCAGCCCCATCTGCACCCTGGAGCCAGCTTGGGAGTGGGAGGCTGGGGCACAGGATTGCATTTGGTAGTAGACCCTCCACAATCATTGCCCCTGGCACACTCAGGTCTGGCCACCCCTCAGGGGAACTGGGGGAGGAAGGGAGTGTTAATAACTCAGTCAAGTAAACAACCCCTACCAGCTTGCCCAGCCACAGAACTGGCCTGGGGGGAGGGGGGGAGCCCCGTGGGGCAGAGGGAATCCAAGCCAACCTGATCCAAGTCCTGCTGGGGCCAGCGCCTTCAGGCCTCCTCTCCTCCGGACCCTCCTCCTCCCTCAGCTGGTGAAAGGCCCCCCTGCCTCCCCTCCCCTCTCCTGGAAGGAAAGCTCCCCTCCCCCCCAACCCGTGGTGTGACCTGGGACCCAGCTGGGCATCGGGGGGAGCTGTCCCTTTGATGGGCTAGGGTGGGTGGGGTGCTGCTGCCTCTGTCCCGGGCTGGGTGAAGGCAGGCCGAGGATGGCCTCCACAGGGAGCAGGGGAGTCTCGGGGTGGGAGGTGGGTGCCTGAGGTAAGGGAAGCGCCCGTTGGGCGTGTGGGTTTCTGTGTGTGTCTGAATCTGTCTGTGTGTGTTTGAATCTGTCTGTTTGTGTCTGTGCTCTGGAACCACCCCCGCAGAGGAGCCGGGATGCTTCCTCGGGTGGAGGGTGCCCTGCTTTCCCATTTCCTCTCCTCCTCTCTGCTCCTTCCCAGGAGCCACTCCCATGGGCTCCTCTCCAGTGCTCGGCCTGAAGCAGTAGGAGCAGGGACGGGGGCAGACCCCCTGAGTGTGAGGCTGGAGCAGGCGGTGGAGCGGGACCCACCTCCGCCCAGACACTTGGAGAGAGGGAGGCCCTGTGAGCAGGGGCAGACTGGAGCCTAGGCCCTCCCAGGAGCCTAACACCGGAAACTGTGCCACTGGGCTGTGGGAGGGGGCTTGGGTCAGAAGGTGAAGAGCAGCTTGGCCAGGTGAGGAGGAGGCGGCACAGACACCGCCAGCGGCGGGAGAGGACCGGGAGCCGTGGTCCAGCAGGCACAGGGCCGGCTGGCGTGGGTCAGAGTGCCCATCACTGACCCGTGAGAACCCGACTGCCCCTGCCAGCTCTGGCACTGCCCCCTCGCAGCCGCTTGCCCTAGCACCCCAGGGGGCACCCCGCCCCACAGTGGCCTGGTCCGGCCCCTCCCGCCCTTTGCTCCAGTTCCCGGGCTTGGTACCTATAGTGGGGGTGCTGCCCGCCTGCCAGGCTCCGGGGCCGGGCCCACGGGAGGGTGGGGCGGCTGGGAAGCTGGCACGCTGCCCCCGGGGAGCCTCTCTCGGCAGGCGCCCGGGTGCCGCGGGGGGAGGGGGGAACAAAGGGCTCATGCTCCCCATGCGCAGCCGGTGGCATCGCCGGGGCGTTGGCGGAAGCCCCCGGGGCACGGGAGGGGGCAGGCCCAGGCGGGGCCGCCGAATCACGGGCTCCTGTTTCCCGCAGGGTGCTGGAGGAGGAAACCGGCGGAGCAGCTTCCTCACTCTCAGTTGCGCGTCTGGCGATGGCGATCAGAGGTCCTGCTGCGCTCCCCGCTGCGCTCTCCCTCCATTAGCCGCGCTGTCCCGCTTTGCGCCCTCGCTGGTGCTCTCGTCTGGGTTCCCGGATCGGCGCCCCCTTCCAGGCACGACCCCCTCCCCCCGCCCCTCGGCCTTTCCCCCACTCGGCCGTCTCCGACCCGGGGCGCGCGTTCCCCCGGCCCGGCTCCCTCTCTCCCTCCGGGGACACCGCTCCCTGGCCCCAGCTCGGCCCTCCCCGCGGCGCAGCACGGAGTCTACGCGTCCCATGGCGCAACCCACTGCCTCGGCCCAAAAGCTGGTGCGGCCGATCCGCGCCGTGTGCCGCATCCTGCAGATCCCGGAGTCCGACCCCTCCAACCTGCGGCCCTAGAGCGCTCCCGCTGCCCCGGGGGAGAGAGAGCGCCAG
>NW_006383009.1:829608-837557 GCF_000327345.1 Myotis davidii
AGAGGCGGCGCCAGGGGCGCGCCTTCGGGGACACTTGGCTGGGTCCGAGCTCCCCGTGCTCCTCTGGTCTGGGCCACACATCTGAACCTTAAGGTGCCCGAGGGGGCTTGGCCGCATTGGAGCGGTGGCCCCAGAAAACCGGGAACTCTCTGTCCTGGCTACGGCCTGGGGCTTCACCCAGGGGGCCACGAACAGGGAGCATTGTGGCTCTAGTGCCACCTGTCATTCTGGTCCTTCTCACGCTCGTTCAATTTTCCCTCCTTTGCCTCTGTCTGGGGTGCAGCCCGCTTTCCCCGCCTCCTTCCCTCCCCCCACCAGGCTACGGTTACTGTGGCCGCTGGTGGCTCTGCCACTGCCAACTGGAGTGGGGTAGCTTTACCCATCTCAGCTGAGGTCTCTAATCCTCCTCTCCTGTGCTGGCCCACTCCTTCCCTTGGGGGCGCGGTGGAGATCCCCGTACTCAGCAGGCGTCCTGGGACTCATTCGGAAGCCAAGAAACTGTAGAGCACTGGGAAGAGGCAGAGACGGCTGCCCAGGTGTGGGAAGCAGTACCAGCCAGCCCTGCCTGGAGGCTCTCCCCAGTGACTCCAGCCTGCACGTCCCACCCCTAGAAGCCTGGGTGGAGCTGAGCGGTGGAGGTGGGCAAGCAGCACCCCCAGAAACACAGGCTGCATTTGGGAAGAGGCCTCTGGGACCGCCGCTCTCCAAGCCCTGTTTTATACAGTGGCACCTGAGGGCCAGAGGAGTGGCGAGACTTGCTCAAAGTGACACAGCGGTGGCGGAGGCAGGGCCCAGATCCAGGCACCTTGTCCCCAGTACAGCGCTTTCCACCCAGCTCATCCTCTGGGTTCTTGTCCCCATCCTTCCCCATGGCCTGTGCCGAGGTTCCAGGCTCTGTGAGGCATGTCATCTTAGACACAGAAGTCTCTACTGAGGGGCTCTGGCCCAGGAGGGCTGTCAAATCCCAGGTGTTTGGGGGTAGGGATGGCCCTTTACACGGCTGCATCCCACCCAGGCGGGTCCTCAAGCCGCATGTGGGCAGGCAGCGTGGATCCCAGCTGTGGGTTGGCACTTGCCTTACTGGTTTGAGCCGCCTTGGTGTTGCCAGGGCGGTACCCACTCTGTGCTTGGGGCAGAGTGCCTAAGAAGCTCATATTTTGGTGGTTATGCTCTAGGGACCCCCTCTGGGAGAGCCCCATGAGGGCAGGAGAGTGATGGAGAGCACGCCCAGCTTCCTGAAGGATACCCCAGCCTGGGAGAAGACTGTCCCTGAGAATGGCATCATGGGACGAGAGCCGAATGCCCTGCCACGAGACGGCCTGCACCACGGGGCACTGTGCCTGGGAGAGCCTGCTCCCTTCTGGAGGGGTGTCCTGAGCACCCCAAACTCCTGGCTTCCCCCTGGCTTCCCTCAGGGCCCCAAGGACACGCTCCCACTGGTGGAGGGTGAAGGTCCCCGGAATGGGGAGAGGAAGGCGAGCTGGCTGGGCGGCAAGGAGGGGCTGCGCTGGAAAGAGGCGATGCTCACCCATCCACTGGCATTATATGGGTCAGCATGCCCGCCTTGCTATGGCCCCCTGATTCCTGAGCATAGCAGTGGCCATCCAAAAAGTGACCCTGTGGCCTTCCGGCCCTTGCACTGCCCCTTCCTGCTGGAGACCAAGATCTTGGAGCGAGCTCCCTTCTGGGTGCCCACCTGCTTACCACCCTACCTAGTGTCCAGCCTGCCTCCAGAGCGTCCATGTGACTGGCCCCTGGCCCCGCACCCCTGGGTATACTCCGGGGGCCAGCCCAAAGTGCCCTCTGCTTTCAGCTTAGGCAGCAAGGTGAGTGTTATAGCAGGCCATGCAAGGTAGCTCAGTGGTCCTCTAGCAGCCCTGTCAGAGCCACACCACACTGCCCTTCCATCCTGATGAAAAAATAAGGCAGCACCCAAATAGAGGAGCCTGTGAGCTCAGACAAAGTCAAGGCCAACCAGTTCCTCTTCTGAGCACCTCCATCTCACTAGGCCTTTCCTGCCTTCGGGCCGTTTCAGGGACTGACTCATCCATTGTCCACTCAGAACAAGGCCCTGGGAGTTGGGGCCTCAGAATGTGTGTCTTGTTCCGGGAAAGGGGGGCAGACAAAGCCCTCTATCTGGGAAGATGTGCAGGCAGTCCCAAGGCCTGTGTCTAGGACACCTCCCCCACAGGCAACCCCCATGCCCAGGGATGAGATCTAGGCTATTTAAAACCGGTATGGTACAGGGCAGCAAGTAATCTGGAACGATCCTGGTGGCCCTTTGGCTGTGCCAGACATTAGCCCTTTAGATGCTGGGTTGCGGGGAGGCCTGAGAAATCCCAGGGGATGACCTGGGGGTGGCCAGGGCAGTGGGGTGGCACGTAGGAGGAACAGTGCCTATTAACCAGTATGTGAGATGTGAGTTCTTTAGTGTTTTCACAACCCGTAAGGCCAAACGGGCACATACCTACTGGTCTTCAGTTTGTTCGTTTCTTTTTAAGCACTGGGAGCCCAAAGTCAGCACCAGCTTAATCCTTTCTCACCGGCTTGATCCTTTCTCCTCTCTTCAGGGTTTTTACCATAAGGATCCGAGTATTCTCAGGCTGGCGAAGGAGCCGTTGGCAACGGTGGACCCTGGGTTGTTGGGCTTAGCCCCTGGCGGGCCGCTCCAGAGAAGCAGGGAGGCAGAGTGCCCTTCGCTCCACCCGAGGGATGGAGAGACAGGCCTCGGCAGGCATCAGAATCTCTGCCCGCTTCTCCTGGGGCATCCAGACACTGTTCCCCGTACCCCCTGGCCCACTTGTCCCCCAGGCCTTGTTCATACTCTTGGCAACGTCTGGACTGTCCCGGGCGGTGGGGGCCTTGGGTACCAGCTGAGGCCATCACCCACATCCAGGTGCCCCTCTCCTGGGCCTCCCACCACCCAGGTGGGCTGTTACTCATCCCACCCACCTGCTGGAGATGGAGGCCTTGACCCTTGTGGGAAGTGCCAGGAGGGCCTGGAGGGGGCCGCCAGGGGGTCTGGCGAGTCCATCGAGGAAGCAAACAAGGCCTCCGGTCCCAGGGCCTGCCTGCCCAACCACCACACCAAACTGAAGAAGACGTGGCTCACCAGACACTCCGAGCAGTTCGGGTGCCCGGGAGGCTGCCCTGGGGACGAGGAGAGCCCAGCTGCCCCGCTTCAGGCCCTGAAGAGGGCAAGTAGCCCTGAGGTCCAGGGAGTGGCCGGCAGCCCAGCCGCCAAGCGCCCCCCTGACCCTTTCCCAGGCAGTGCAGGGCAGGACGTCCTGGACTCATCACTGGGAAACAAGGCGGAGGCAGAAGAGCGTGCTGACCGCAGAGGTAAGGGGCAGGGGAGGGCCTGTGTGGGCCCTGCTTGGGAGGGGGCAGCAAGACGGGAGCTTTGCAAGGAGGTGGGGTCAGAGGTCCTTTATGAGTGGGTCGGACCAGCATCTGTGGGGAGTGCCTCCGCATCTACAGGCCCAGGCCTTCAAGCAAGTGGCTTCTATTTCTGTCTGCCTCCTCCCAAGCCTTGGTGTGTTGGTGGCCGTGTAATGACATGGTTCAGAGCTTGGGCTCTGGAGTCAGAGTGCCTGGGTCCTGACTTTGCTGACTGGTAGCTGCATGACCTTGAGCTAGCTGCTTCACCTCTCTGCGCCTCAGTTTCTGCATTTATAAAATGGGGATAAAGATGACACCTACCTCATAAAGACTCCTGCAAAGATTAAATGGTATAATTCACAGAGAAGGCTTTGAAGAACTGGCACTTAGCACCCAATAAATGTTCGCCTTCATGATGGTCTGTGCCACAATCCCTGTCTGGAGGACTGCCTCTCCCGAGGGACCCCTTGTCCTGCCTCAGGAACAAACAACTCTGCTAGCCAGCTGGATCACGGATACTCAGTTTGGACTCTGCCCGTGTTGATGCTCTGGGCACTTCCTGGACCCCTCTGTCACGCTGTGCCCTTCACAGAGAAACACTCGGGCGCTGGCAGCCCCAGCCTCAGTTCCCCGGATCACCTCGGGGTCTTGGCCTCCTGAACTGCTGGGCCTGGATGCGGACTCTCTCAATGGCCGTGCCCGGGCACCCTGCACCTGGTGCGGGTCTGTCCACACTCTCGTAGGCCTGCGCCCGGGCTGGGAAGCCGTTGACCTCTTGGCCTTCTTGGGTTACTGCACCTGTGGTCTGTGTTGAAACTCTGCGGCCTTCTCACCTTCCAGCGCTCCCCGTCCGTCCACGTCGGGATTGTCTCCTCACACTGTCACCCAGCCAGCAGCATTGCTAAGCTCACGGTGGAGCTATCCAAAGTCTACACTGGCTGTATCCTGCACTTGGGTCAGGACCATCACCTGAGCTGCCCCGGCCTTGGGCTCAACGCACCTGACCCTCCTCTCAGTCCCATCAGTCATGTCAGGGCATCGTCAAGCTCCTCTCGTGGCCTTTTTTGTGGAGCTTCTAGCTGCCTGGTCCACTCTCACTGGTTCCAGTCAGGCCTTGGGTCCCTGGGCCTAAGGACTGGGCCGGTTTTGCGTGCGGACACCTGGGGGCTAAGGCAGGGTCTGGGGTTCGCACAAGCCCAGGGAGGCCCAGACCCCTGACCAGCTGCATTGTCCTCTCAGGACCCCGAGATGGCAGGGCCGGCCTCCAGGACCCAGGGCGTCAGGATGCACCTTGCTCAGCTCCCCCGGCAGGCATTGCTCAGTGCCAAAGCTGTGCCCAGGCAGCGGGCGAGGTGGGAGGGCTGGCCTGCCACTCCCAGCAAGTGCCCAGGTGAGCCCTTGACCCTGGATGTCCCCACGTTCTCCCGCTCGGGGCTCCCTCCTCACCTTCCTCTGCCCTGTCTCCAGATCGTCTCTGGGAGGGGAGCAGCAGGAGGAAGACTCGGCAGCCAGCTCCGAGGAGGGAGGAGGCTCTGGCCCAAAGGCCGGGCCCAGCGTGGGCCTCGCCAAACACCTTCTGAGTGGTTTGGGGGACCGACTGTGCCGCCTGCTGCGGAGGGAGCGGGAGGCCCTGGCCTGGGCACAGCGGGAAGGTGAGCAGCACCCACAGGGCATTGGGGAACCCAGGAGAGCCTGGTGCTTTCACCAGGAGCATGGGGACCTCCGAGCATGAACCCCGCCTTCCCACCAGCACTGCCCTGTCCTCCCGTTCAGGAGGACGCCTGCCCGCCTTGCCCTTATTCCCGGCTAAGGCTCTTAGTCACCGTGTTTTCTGAAGTCTCTGACCTGGGAGGCGGATGTCGGGAAGGTATAAAACCTGGCCCCGCCCACTGTGTCAGAGCTCCGGGCTTGCTGGGGAGACAAGACAGAGTGCCAAGTGTCTGTAAGAGCGCTTGCAGGCAGGGAGCTCCTTGCGGTGGCGCGTGAGGAAGGCTCCCTGGGTGGCGAGGCTGGTAGGATCGGGGCTGATGTCTGAGGCTGTGGAGTCCTTCTGCCTCCAGGCTCTCCCTCCTGCATCATTTCATGGCGCCTCGAGAGCAGTGTGTTTGGGAAAACACCCCTGTGGTCCCTCACTTCTGGTGGAGGCCCATTGGCAGCTTCCTCTTGCCCCAGAAAGTCCAGCCCCTACCCCCTTACGTCAGCCCCTGCCACTCCCTGAACCCGAATTCCCGGCACCCTGAATCACCCGCAGGCCGGCGCGTCCTTCCCGGCTTGTCCCCCGCTTCTGGCCTTGGCACTTTCTGCTGCTTCTGTCAGGAAGACCCTTCTCGTCCCCTCGCACCTGGTGAATGAAAACTTACTCATCCCTCAGGCCCATCTGTGAGCCTGCCCCCACCATCCCCACCCTCGGCCTCCATCGCATTCTCACACCCCAGCACCCACTCTGTGGGGCCTTCATCATTGCCGTGTTTATGGGTCCATCTCCCCTTGGAATGTGAGCACTGGGAGGGCGAGAGCCAAGTCCTGACTAGCTCTGGATCCCAGTCTCTAGCCCCGGACGGGACGAGGTGTTTGTTGGATGAATAAGTGAACATTTGCTCACTGGTGTCCTTGCACCTATCAGTGGGGGCCTAGTCTGAAACTCTGGGTGAGGGAAGGCATGGCCTCTTAAAATGTCCTCTTCGGTGCTGAGTCCCCTGCAGAAAGCCAACTTGGGAGGAAGGCAGGGAGGGAGGGAGAGGGGTGAGTGAAGAAATGTGTGGAAGTGGTGTGGGCTGGTAATTCAGGGCCAATGGGGAAATCTGTGGGGCAGGAACTGGGAGATGGGGTCTGCGCTATCCCTGGGAGGGATTGCTAGAGGCAGTGGTGCTCCGGGAGGTTCTGTACGGGGGGCTGTCGAGTAAGCGGGGCATCTGTGAGGGGCCTGTTTCCCTTCTGGGGCAGCCCCTTGCTGGAAACTGCTCCCGCTTCTCCTCCAGGCAGGTCTGCCACATGAAGATCCCCAAAAGGGGCCTGTGGGTGAGCCCTCTCTGACCCTATTCTCTCCCATGGTCAGCAGGCCAGGGGCCGGCTAGGACAGAGGACAACCCAGGCGTTCCAGGTTGCTGCAGCCGCTGCCACCACGGACTCTTCAACACCCACTGGAGATGCCCCCGCTGCAGCCACCAGCTGTGTGTGGCCTGTGGTCGCATGGCGGGTGCTGGGAGGGCCAGGGAGAAAGCAGGTAGGAAAGGAGCCAGGGGCCGAGGGTGGGAGGGCAGGGACTGGGGCCTCGGACGGCCTGCTCTAAGGTTTGTGGCCATTTCTTGGCTGCCTCTCTCCCAGAAAGCCTCCCTCCCTGGCCCCAGCATCAGCCACTACTGCCCAGTGCCCCATAGAGCAGACCTTTCCCTCTCCCCACATCTGAGGGCCATGCCTGTGTCCTTCCCACCCTTAAAAGGAGTCGAGTGCCTACTCGGTGCCTCCCATTTTCTCAGCTTGCACCTCTTTAAACCTTACAACACTGAGGTGGCTATTTTTGCCTCTATTTTCCAGATTAGAAAAACTCAGGGACGTTAAGTGACTCGTCCAAGGTGGTCACATAGCTCCTGAGCGTTGGCCCAGGATTTAGCCTCAGCTTCTGATTCCAAGTCCAGTCTTTTCACTGTTCTCAGCTTTCTCTCCTTGGCTCAGCTCGGCCACTGGATGGGCTTGGAGTTGCCCAGCGTTCTGAGAGACGGGGTCAGAAAGAGTTCCAGGGTAGAAACGTTCAGAACACTCTATTCTACGTGGTCATTATGGAGTTTTGCAACTCATATCAGCATATTAAAGTGTCTGCGTTCCAAAAGCAAAGGATCGTATGTCACTGCCGAACCCAAGTGTCCCAGAAAGCCCATGCTTTATGGATTGTCGAGTCCCCTGGTTTAGATATCGGTGCTCCTACCCTTCCTCCCTGACCTTAACCTGTGCTTGCCTTGATTTTCTGACATGCAGCTTCTCCCTTTCTACCCCAAAGGCTCTCCGGAGCAGCCCCCGGAGGAGTGTGCCCAGGAGGCTGGGCACAGCGCCTCCTCCCTGATGCTCACCCAGTTTGTTTCCAGCCAGGGTGAGTCATTGTGGAGGGGTGGAGGCATGCAGGGGGCGGGTCCTGGGGGAGAGCAGCTTCCTGTTTGGATGCCATGCCCTCCTGGTTGGTGAGGTCAAGCAGCACAGGGCTGCCTCTTGTCTGCAGTCACCACCAAACTCCATCTCGCCCCCCCGGCCCCCCGCCCCCACCTCCAGCTCTGGCAGAACTGAGCACCGCAATGCACCAGGTCTGGATCAAGTTTGATATCCGGGAGCACTGTCCCTGCCAAGCTGATGCCCAGGTGTGGGCCCCTGGGGATGGGGGCCAGCAGGTAAGAAGCACGGACGGGGACAGAGTACTAGCCGTGGGCCCCAGGATTGCGCAGTGTGATGCACAGGACTGACCTTGGCAGGGCTTGGCCCCTTTCTTTTGATGGGAATGAAGAGGAGCATCAGGCTATTGCCGACCCTCCTTTGGGGATTTGGGTCCATGGAGCCAGTGTTAGCATTTATCCCACCCCCAC
>NW_006383009.1:837732-853888 GCF_000327345.1 Myotis davidii
CCAGGGGCGGGCAGCTGACATGGGCGGGGAGGGAAGGAGGAGTCGGTGAGACGGGCCCTCACTGTGCACAGCCAGAGCGCCTATCCCCTCTGCGCATGTTCCAGCTCGGCACTTGCCACATCTTGCTCGAGCGGCTTGCTTTCCGGTCCTGTCTGTCCACATCCCAGGCACAGACTCCTGCCGGCGGAATGTTGGCTCATCTCAGTATTCCCTGCACCTCTCACATAGCAGGTGCTAGATAGGCATTTTGCAAAGCTTTTATGAAGCTTGAGTTTTTGTTATAAAAGTTATTCATTCAAGAAACAGTTTATTGAATGCATTTTGCATGGCAGACTCCATGCTACATACCCGTGGTGGAAAATTTGGAAAATACAGACAAGGGGGATAAGGAAGAAAATGACAGTGGCCTGTAACACCACACGATCATTTTGGTATCAGTAGTTTGCCTATCTGTTTATTCGAGTCTGTTCTAGTGTACTTCAGATTGGACTGTACAAAGGATTCCATGAGCAGCTTTCCCCCACCTAACGTTATATAACCTTTTGCTTCTTGTAAACATGATTTTAGGACGTACAAGAGTCTGTTGTTAATGCTTGTGGGTTGAGTTGGATTGAGTTGCCTTTGCCATTTTAAAATCTCTGGTTGGACTGGGGGTGGTGGATGGGTTTAACAGAAGGAGCCTAGAGAAAAAAACACCCCAACTCCACAACCTTCCTGCACGGAGGACACCAACAGGACCAAGGACATCAAAGCGGGTGAGGCCCCTGCCCCTGGTTCCGACTGGGGTGGGCGTGCTGGGCCAGGTGGGAAGCCTCAGGAGAGACTGGAATGGCTTTAGCCGCCCCCTCCCCCAATTGCTAGCACTCTTCTCAAGTGACTCCAGAGAAAGTAAATCTAAACAAAACCTCGGACAACCCTCCTGAGCTCTTTCCAGCCAGAACCCCTTCCTGAGCCCTCCTTGGGAGAGGCTCTGGAGCTGCCAATAGGAAGGCTGGGGTGGGAGGCGAGTGCATCCAGAGCAATGGGCCAGTCAATGAGGAGGGAGTGGAGCGAAGGGCCAGCCAGTGAGAAGAGAGTGGAGCAATGGGCCAGCCAATGAGGAGAGAGTGGAGCAATGGGCCAGCCAGCGAGGAGAGAGTGGGCTCGGCCGGGAGATGAGGAAGAGCATGTGGGCAACGGAGCCTCAAGAGGAAGGGGAAGCCTTCACTGTTTTCCTCCTCAACAGAGACCCTGGACTCCACAGAGACCCCTGCCAAGGACCGCGCCAGCCGAGGGCCCCTGCCTTGTCCCTCTCTCTGTGAACTGCTGGCCTCCACTGCGGTCAAACTTTGCTTGGGGCACGAGCGGATACATATGGCCTTTGCCCCTGTCACTCCAGCGCTGCCCAGCGTGAGCACGGGCATGGGGGGCACGCTGGGGGCAGAGGTGGGGCTGGCTCTCCCTGCGAGTTTGGCAGGTCCTGAGCCCCTCTGCCTTCCGTCACCCCCTGCCTCCGTAGGATGACCGCATCACCAATATCCTGGACAGCATCATCGCGCAGGTAGTGGAACGGAAGATCCAGGAGAAAGCCCTGGGGCCTGGGCTGCGGCCGGGGCCAGCCCTGCGCAAGGGCCTGGGCCTGCCCCTCTCACCAGTGCGGCCTCTGCTGCCTCCGCCGGGGGCTTTGCTGTGGCTGCAGGAGCCCAGGCCGCGGCGAGGCTTCCACCTCTTCCAGGAGCACTGGAGGCAGGGCCAGGTGAGGCTCTCACCACCCCGCTGCCAGCTCTCACAGCCTCGCCTCCCCTCCGGGCCCTGATCCCTCGGCCTGGCCCAGCACTTCCAGCAGCGGTTCTCAACCTGTGGGTCGCGACCCCTTTGGAGGTCGAACGACCCTTTCACAGGGGACGCCTAAATACATCCTACATATCAGATATTTACATGACGATTCATCACAGTAGCAACATTACATTTATGACGTAGCAACGAAAATAATTTTATGGTTGGGGGTCACCACAACATGAGGAACTGTATTAAAGGGTCGCGGCATTAGGAAGGTTGAGAACCACTGACTTAGAGGGAGCAGCAGGGCTGGTCCCCGAGCTGTTCTGTGATCTCTACCACACATCCGGGCCTGAGCATGTTGGGCAGCCCATCTTTCTCCCCATGTCCCCGTCCCCCCCCACTACAGCCTGTGTTGGTGTCAGGGATTCAGAGGACATTGCAAGGCAGCCTGTGGGGGACCGAGGCTCTTGAGGCGCTTGGAGGCCAGGTGCAGGCGCTGACCCCCCTCGGGCCTCCGCAGCCTACAAACCTGGGCACGGCAGCCTTCTGGGATGGATTCTCCCGGCCTGAGGGTAAGTGTCTTTGGTGTGGGGTAGAGGGAGCTGGGAGCCAGAGCCAGGTGGCAGCGGAGGCCCAGAGGGCCCTGGGGGCAGCTGGAAGCAGGGCCTAGGGCAGAAACAGGACTGTGTTGCTGCCCCGGGGACAGGGCCTCTGGGCAATGCCCTCTCTGTTCCTCCCCTAGTTCGCCCAAAGTCATCTGAGGGCTCAGTCCTCCTGCTGCACAGAGCTCTGCGGGATGAGGACACAAGCAGGTGTGTGTGGGACCAAGGACTGCCCCTCCCTCCTCTCCTCCTTACCCCCACCTGCGACCCTTGGTACACTCTGCTTGCCTCTGGGAGTGACCCCTGGAGTGGAGGGCTTTGATGGGGTCTCTGGTGCCTGGGTTGAGCCTGCTGGGCATGACTCCTCCCCCACAGGCTGGAGAACCTGGCTGCCAGCCTGCCCCTCCCAGAGTACTGTGCCCAACATGGGAAACTCAACCTGGCTTCCTACCTCCCACCGGGCCCTGCCCTGTGTCCACTGGAGCCCCAGCTGTGGGCAGCCTATGGTAAGCATGCACTGCACTCCTGCCAGTCCCTGCCCCATTCCTATCATCTCTGTGCCTATACGTCTGTGCCAAGGTTCTGGCACCTTTTCCCAACTGTCCTTTCTCTGCCTCCGTGCAGGTGTAAGCCCACACCGTGGGCACCTGGGGACCAAGAACCTCTGTGTGGAGGTGACTGACCTGGTCAGCATCCTGGTCCGTGCTGAAGCCCCACTGCCTGCCTGGCATCGGGCACAGAAAGGTGGGTCCTCAGGCGGAAGCAGGGTGGGGACAAGCTGCAGATGTGAGGTGCTGTGTCTGCCTGCCCGGGGCTCTCCTGACCGTCTTTCTCTCTCAGACTTCCTCTCAGGCCTGGATGGGGAGGGGCTCTGGTCTCCAGGCAGCCAGGTCAGCACCGTGTGGCACGTGTTCCGGGCACAGGATGCCCAACGCATCCGCCGTTTTCTCCAGATGGTGAGGAGGGAGACGGGACCCTGCCCTTCCCCGATGCAGCCCCTCGGCTCCCTGGGAGCAGGACTTCCCACCCAGGAGCCCTCCCTGTCTGTGTTCTCTGTGCTCCCCACTCCCTCAGGTGAGCCTCGACTCACACGCATGTGCAGAGAAGGCAGACTGGGACCTTGTGGGAGTCATGCGGTGGGTGCACAGAAAGAGCAAGGGTTGAGGTGGGAGCCAGTGATGACATGGACTCGGAGTTGCTGCAGGCTAGGCACTGTATTGAGGCCTTGGTCCATTAGCTCAGTTCACGGTCACACCACTCCTTCATACACACAGGCTGCTTTCCCATTTTGCAGATGAGGAAAACTGAGGCTGAGTGGTAGAGCTGGGACCTGAGCTTATAGCTGTTCCCATCCCAGGTCACCACCCTGTGCTCCTCCTGAGGCCTCCCCTACATAGGCAAAGGGAAGCCCGTCTGAGATGCCCACCTGCTAAGCTCCCTTAAGTCATTGGCATCTCATGAGGAGGTCCTAGTAAGTAAGGGCTGAAGGAGGCCACCGGGCAGGTGGAGGGAGAGACTGGACCACACTGAGGGGCAGGGGAAGAGAAGGTGAGCAGGAGGCAGGAAGGGCCAGCGGCTGGGACCAGCGTTGAGGTTAGGGCAGGTCCAGTTTCAAAGTGGCTGAGCTCGGATTGTCCTGCGGAAAGGATGTCCACCAAGTGTCACCCCTGCTAAGGCATCTGCTCACATGCAGACATGCCGATGTCAACATGGCTGCCCACAGGCATGCACATCTGCAGATATGTCGACAGGCACATGTAGACCTGTAGATGCACACACAGATGCTGGAACACATCTACAGAGGGGAGCAGACAGAAGCATCCCTTCATACCCACATGGCAGTCCCATATGGCCAAATCCAATGACACATGGGGAATCTGAGGGGTGCAGTCTCACTGGGTGGCCTGGGGAGCACTGACCTAGCCCCAGGGTGGACTTGAACTCGGGGGCGGGGTCAGAGGAGCCTTGGATCCTGCCTGGAGCTACCCGAGGGTCCAACCTGGCTTTACCAGTCTCCCCCTCCCCGTGGCTCAGTCTTGGAGCCCGAAGCCCAGAGACCATTGCTGAGGTTCTAGCTGAAGGGGTGGGTTTTGCTGGTGGCCAGTTGGGGTGAGAAGCTGGAGTCAGCCCCCATAGGTATTCCCTAGGCATCTGCTCTGGCCTCTGCCGGTCCCGGTCTGCCCAAGGAGCTCCCTGCTCGGGTTTGGCTGGCAAAGCCACCCCCATGGCTATGCTTGCTTCAGGGGCCCTGGCCCGGACGGGCCAGCCTGCCCATCCACTGGGAATCAGAGCTTCTGTGTGTCCTTGCTGCTTCTGAGTCTGGGATCATAGAAGAATTTGGATTTTCTCTCCAGGAACACCTAATCACCTACAATTTAGCGCACAATTCCGATGTTCGCTGGAATCCAGGTTAAGAGCTGCTGGTATAGCAAGTTCATGAGTTGGGACTATTGAGGGTGCCTTCCTGGGTTTTGGAGAAAGGGGTATGTTTGTGTGACTGAGAGGGCCCAGGGCCAGGCTCCTCAAGGCCTCTGGCTTCAGGAAAAGCGGGGATTTAGACCCCCCTCACCTCAGGGCCCTTAATCGTTTCCCCTAAGCTCCTTTCAGCCAAATCTCCAATCTGCCAACCTTAGTGGCCGCAGCCCCTCACCACCCAGCCCCTTTCTCTCCCTCCTACTAGTATGTCCTCTCTGCTTGCCCTTCAAGCCTTGAACACTCAGCTCTTTCCAGTGCCCACAGCCCTGCCCTCGCCTCCCTCCCTTGCTCATTCCCCTTTCTCTTCTTTGAGGTGTGTCCGGCTGGGGCAGGCAACCTGGAGCCTGGCACCCCAGGAAGCTGCTACCTGGATGCAGGGCTTCGGCGGCGCCTGCGGGAGGAGTGGGGTGTGAGCTGCTGGACCCTGCTGCAGGCCCCCGGAGAGGCCGTGCTGGTCCCCGCAGGGGCTCCCCACCAGGTGCGTCCCCAGGGGCCCGGCTCTGCTGAGAGCTCGGAGTGCCAGAAACAGCGAGAACAGCAGCACAGCGATGCTGCATCCCCCACCTGGTATGGCCTCGCCCCTCTCCAGACCCGGGGACCTGGGCTGGGCAGGAAGCACACTCCCACTGTGGCATTCTTGAACTGGGCTTTGGGTCCGTGGGTGCTGACTCTGCCTGTGCCATCTCTGGCATCCCCTTGGCCTGGTTTTGGCTATGCCCTTGGGGGATGCTGGTGCTGGACCCAGAGCCTCTGTTCTCTGAGCGCTGGGCAGGGTCATGATGGGAAATAGAGATCAGGGCCAAGCTGGGAAGCCTGAGTCTCCACTGACCCTCCTGTTCCCCTCCTTCCTGGCACAGGTGCAGGGCCTGGTAAGCACAGTGAGTGTCACTCAGCACTTCATGTCCCCCGAGACCTCTGCCCTCTCTGCTCAGCTCTGCCACCAGGGATCCAGCCTGTCCCCTGACTGCCGCCTGCTTTGTGCCCAGGTGAGTATGACGCTGGCCAGGGAGCTGGGTGTGCTTCCCAAGTCCTCCTGTGGCACAGCTGGGGTGGCACAGCAGGTACAGCTCTGTGCCAAGCAAGCAGCTAGCCGAGGCCAGGAAGGGCGTTCTTCTTGGTGGGGAGAGCCCACGAATGCGATTGTGAACTCCGTGTCCTCTGTTTTTCTCCTAGGTGGACTGGGCTGTGTTCCAGGCAGTGAAGTTGGCTGTGGGAACATTACGGGAGGCTAAATAGAGGGATCCCAGGTGTCTGGGGTAGAGGTGGTGGGTAGGTAGCCCAGGTGCTCAGCTCAGGCACAGCATAAGCAGAGAAGACACTGGGGACTTGGGGACTTTTGGTCAATTCCACACGCACCACTCCGGGTACCGGCAGGACACCCTGTTTCCCGCTTCTAACCTGGGCCCTAAAGCCAACAACCACAGTGCCACTGAAGTTCACACCTGCCCTTCGCAGGCTGGCACCTGCTCCGCCCCGTGCCCCTCTCCATGGTACCCGGCCCACACTGGGGGTGACTGACTCCCTTCACCCCCCTGCCCCCCAACCCAGGAGACAAACAGCCTTTCCTTGGGGGACTTTGGGAATCACTCTGGCTTAAGCAACACCTTCTGCTCCCTCATCTCCTGCTTTCCCACCTGCGCCAAGCTCTGTTACACACCCACCTCCTCACGGGACTCTGGGCGCCCATGCACTGCAGGCATCTGGACAAGGGGCCACTGAAATCCTGCCCTCTTGTTCAAGAGAGAGCTGTGACGCATGAGGCGGGGGCGGCCTCAGGACACTACCCAGGCTTGGCTGAAGGGAATGACAGGGGTGAGGCCCTGTCCCTGTTCCCTCCTCTCCCCTCCCTCCTTCCTATTTTCCATTAAAGTCTGTTGTTTTCTGAAAGCCACCAGGCCAGTGTGTTGGCCCTGCTCCTCCTGGCCACAGATTGGGGAGGGAGGGGAGACATGGAAATGGAACCAGGTGGGCAGGAGCTGGTCTGGCCCTGACAGGGGCCTCAGACACCCTGCCTGCTCTTCTTCCCTGGACCTGGGTCCCTCCCTCTCACTGAGCAGATGGAGCCTTCCAGGGGGGTACCCTGAGGATGCTCCTGACAAGCGACAATAGCAAGGCAGAACCCTGGACACAGCAACAAGGTGGCTTTAACCCCAACCCTCCCCGAAAACTCCAGGCTACCCCATCTCTTCCATCTGATCTGACTTGGAGCTCCGGGAGTGTGGCCCAGGAGAGCCCCAGCCAGGGCTTGGCCTGCTGCCTGCGCTGGTTGGCAGCCCCTCCCCATCCCCACGGCGCTCTGTTGTGGCTCTGCCTGTTCCCCTGCCCTAGCACACCTCAGCCAGCATGCTCCCACTCGTCATACCTGATTGTTCTGCGGTGGTTCGGGAAATGTGTGTGTGATTTTTTTAATAAAATAAATTTTTTTATTATAAATTTAATACACTTTCAGAACATTTAGAAAATAAGAAATGTCACCTGTAATTCCCTCTCCACTTACTCTCAACCCAACCACTGATCGTATTTTGGTATATTTCCTCCTAGTATTTCCTCGTGTAAAGGATCTGTGTTACATGCAGTTGAATTGGTTTGCTTTTTACTTGGTTTCTCTCTTTTAACCAACGCTCTTGTGATCATTTCCTGGGTTGCTACCTAACCTTCATTATTAATGGCTGCTTATATTCCCTTACGTGGCTTTGCCATGATTTACATAGCCATCCATCATTTAAAAAAAAAACACCAAAAAACGTTCCTTCGTTGTCTGCAAAGCTAGATTATTTCCATTTTTTCATGTGATAGAAAAACAAAATATTAAGGGACTCCTACACTTCACTGTGCCACTGCTTTCCTTTAAGTCAGGGGTCTTCAAACTTTTTAAACAGGGGTCCAGTTCACTGACCTCAGACTGTTAGAGGGCCGGACTATAGTTTAAAAAAAAACTATGAACAAATTCCTATGCACACTGCACATATCTTATTTTGAAGTAAAAAAACAAAACGGGAACGAATACAACATTTGTATTTGCATGTGGCCCGCGGGCCGTAGTTTGAGGACCCCTGCTTTAAGTGATTTCATTTCATCCGGTGTCATGATTCTGAGGTAGATGTTATTTATTTCTATTACACAGAAGAGGAAACAGGCAGGCTGGGGTCGGGGGGGGGGGGGGGGGGGGGGGGGGGGGGGGCTAAGTGAGTCACCCAAGGCCACACTGCAATTTCAGTGGCAGAATTGGGATTTGAACCACTTGTCCTGACTCCAGCCGCCTCATTTACTTGGGGCTTAATGGCCTTTGCAGATGGCTCTGCTGTCTGCTCTGTCCTCCTTCCAATACATGCACTTTATAGCTGATCATGTTCCAAGTGGCACTGGGTGACCCATCCCTACCTACACTTCTTATATAGCTTTGTCCTGATGTCACCCCAGAACACCAAATGCAGGGTCCTTCCTCTGAGAAGACGGGGGTGGCTCTGCCATGGGGTCTCTTTCTTCCCCACAGACCTCTGCTTGGGGTCACAGTACCCTCCAGGGAATATTGGGTCGGGCTCCATGCAAACAGCAGCTGGACCAACTGTCCCAGGACTGGCCTTGGGCTGAAGCCAGTTCAGATGGGGACTGGCCTTGAGCCTTGAGGCACTTGGTGGCCCTCTAGAGGCTTAGCTTGTCCCCCACCCAGGCCAGCCCTGCTCTTCAGGCCTCTGCTTTCCCAGCAGCCCCACTGCCCACCTTCACCTCCAGCCTCCCTCGCTGGGCCGGTTGGCGAGGCACACCCTCAGTGCTAGAAATGACCTCAGGTGTGTATACTTCATGCTACCTCTTTCTTTTTTTCTGATAAAGTACATTTTCTAGATTCTTCATTTTGAAATGATTGTAGATTGACAATCGAGTCACCAAAATAGCACAGACCATTCCCAGTTATCCTTCAGCCAGCTTCCGCTCGTGTTAACATGGCACATAACCACGGCACAATGATCAGAACTAAGACATTGGTTTCCATACGACACTATTAACTAAGCAACAGACTTTATTGAGATTCACTAGTTTTCCCTCGATGTCCATTCTGTTTCAGGATTCACTTCTGCCTGTGTCTTACCAATGACGCAGGAGGTAGATGTGGCTTTCCCAAGATCACAGCAAGCTAGTGGCATCGCCCAGGTTGAGGCCAGACCTCCTCCCTAACCCTGGGCTACTGCCCTCCTTACCCTTCCCACTTTGACAAGGGACAGGGTTTGTTGCTCTGTGGCCAACTCTGGTGTTACAGACACCCTTGCCCCGCCCCGCCTGCCCATGCCATCCCTTCGGTTTCTGAGGTTGCCTACACTGCCCTTCTGCACTCCTACTCACATGCATAAGTGGGCCCATGTGCCCAGGAATGGCTGGCTCAGGCTTCGCTCCTGTGGGCACTGTACTGTGTGGACACTCTGGGCCACCCCGCTGCATGGCCAGCCCCACCTGCCAGCGATCTTCCCTCTCTGGAAATGGAGGGCACGGAGCAGACATGAGGGAGACCTTTCTTTGTTTCTGGTTCTGAAGGTTTCTATCTCAGCCCCCCATCCTCAGCTTTTCCCATCTGTCTCAGGGCCTCTCCTGCCTCAGTCTGGGGTGTGCCCCCTTCCTCCCAAAGCCTGAGAAAGCCTGCCTTCTGTTGTCTCCCTCAGCTCCCAGGAAGGGCTGGCACAGTCCGAGGGCCTCGCCAGGGCTGCCCTTCACAGTTTACAAGCGGCTTTCATAGTTGCCTCCTGTGCTCCTCACCACAGAGGTGATTAGGTCCACTTCAGAGGAGTGGAGCACTTTTCCCAGCGATAATGGGGGGAGTGGAGCCGTGGTTTGTTGAAGTCTTTGCTCTTCTAGGCAGGCAGGCTGTCTGGTGTTTATCTTAGGCTGCCTCTGAGGCTCTCACAGCCCTGCCCAGACATGACCTCATTCTCTCTCAAATCATCCCCGGGAGGCAGAAAGGAGTCTGGGACCAACGCTGTCCCCACTTCACAGATGGGAAAACTGGGGGATACACACACACACACACACACACACATGTTAACAGGTGACTCTGCAGTGCTATGGGCCTCTAAGCCTGGTGAGTTCAGCTGTTGGGAGGCAATAGGTCTGGGGCTGGGAGCAGCAGCGTCAGCAAGTGCCTCCAAAGAGTGTGGGCCCACAGCCTCATACAGCGCCCGCCTCCAGGGATCTCAGTTCATGTGTGAGAAGGGCCTAAGGAGGCAGACGTGGTGTGGCTGGAATTCCCTAGAGTCTACTAGTTCCATGGTGGCCCTGAAGGCACACTTCATGAAAGTGGGCCTTTGTGTTGTAGCAACAAGTGCTGTGGCCAGGAGGGCCCAGCCGGGGGTGGGGGCAGTTGGTGGGCTGCCTGGTAAACAGCCCATGGAGCTCCTCCATGACATCTCACCTCCCAAGAACCCTGTGAAGGAAAAGCTGTGAGCCAACCCCCAGATGGGGAGACTGATGCTCACAACTTACCCAGGGACACAGCCAGCCAGTGGGCAGAGGTCGGGCATCTGGCTCCAAGTCCATTGCGTTGTCTGCTCCACCAAGCGACTAACCTCCTCACCCCCACCCCACCCCCAACACACACACACACACACACACACACACACACACACACAGAGGGAGGTGCACAAAGGCAGTAGGAGGAAAAGGGGAGACTTAACTGAGGATCCCAGATTTGGCTGGCTTCACAGTTTCACTCCAGCTGGCCCTGCCTTCCTGTCCTGAGAGGTGGTTAAAGGAAGCTCTGAGGAGGAAAGGTCAGGCTGGGAGAGAAGCAGGAGCTCGCCAAAATCCACACCCTGCTCTCAGAGCAGCAGGCTGAGCCAGCTGGCGGTGGGGGCAACAGAGATGAAGGCGCAGAAACTGGCCCCTGCTCACGGGGGCTCCCAGGCTGCAGGGTAGAGGGCGCTGAAAGAGAATAGGAGATGCCAGGCAGGGGGCTGGGACGCTGATCCCAGGACCTCTCTGCCCCATCCCCCTTCTCCCACTGCCAGCCACACCTTGACCATCCCAGCCCTGCTCCCTCCCTCCTCTGAGCGCTGTCACACCTCCAGCTCAAACCAGTCATTTAGCTCTCGGCTTATAACCCTGAGTTGACTTTTTATTATATGTCTACATCTACCGTCCCAACTAGATCAGAATCTCCTCCAAGGCAAGAGCTTATGTCCTCTGTTACAGTACATTTTTGGTGGGAAAAAAAGAGGTTATTTAGGACGTGATCATTTTGGGCAATGCAGTGGTATGTTTATGACAAAAAAGCTGGACAATGCATCGCGGCCCAAGACCTCCGTGACGTCATTCGGCTTGTGACGTCACCGTCGCTGGCTACTGTGGCGCTCCGCAGCCCACAGGCAGGATGACGCAACCGTCAGAACCGGTGCGGGCCTGTGCGCGCTGGAGATGTTAGCGAGGGTGGCGGCTAGAGGTACCGGGAGAGGGCGAGGAGAAACGGGCAGAGAAGCCCAAACTGGGTGGTGTTCGCCTGGCCCCGACTGGCCCCGCCTCCGCGATGACAGACGCGGGTCAGCCAATCCGGGCCGGCCGCGGGGAAGCGCAGCCTATCAGCGGCCGGGGCTCGGCCGGCGCTTCCGTGTTCGCTCGCGAACTCCCGGCGCGAGTCTGCGGGGGAGGGGACGGAGGCCCAGGCAACGCACCGGGGCTCCCCCACGGCGCTCCCCGCCCGGCCTGCGGGTCTGCGGGCCCAGGCCGCCGCCTCCCAGGGGACCGGATGGCCTCGGAAGGCCCGGCGGGGGAGCTGGAAGCGGTGCTGGCGGGTCAGGGGCTGCGTGTGCAGAGCTGGGACTCGGAGCCGGCCGGGGAGCTGCCGGCACCCGTGCGGCTGCGGAGGAACGTCTGCTACGTGGTGCTGGCCGTGTTCCTCAACGAGCAGGTGAGCGTCCGCCGCCGGCCCGGCCCGGCCCGCCGCCCGCCCCCGGAGCGCGCAGCCAGCCCCGTGGGGACCGAGGACCTACCGGCAGGAACCAGCGCTTCTTTGTGGGTGGCGCTTCCCAGTTTTGCAAAGCACCGTCATACTGAACACTGAGCCTTGTGCGCCGAACCCTGAACCCTGCGATTGTCAGACGCCCTCACAGAGGAAAAAAACCGAGTCCAGGAGCATGTCTGTCTCATCGCACTAGGCCTCAGCCCCTAGCGGGCAGCGCTCGTATTCCTCTTCCTTTCCCGCAACGTAGGGAGCACAGGCTGGCGGAGTGGGCGCTCTCTAAGATGCAGGAACCTCCCCTGGTCCCTCGGGCAGTGAGGGCGCAACCTGTGCTCACATTCAGACCTTGCTCCTGTGTGATGCTCTTTTTGGTGCTGATCTCAGTACAAGTTGCTGTGACAACAGCTAGAAGGGCCCAAGGCCATAGGTAGGAGTTAGAGGGGGTGTCCGTGGGGGCATGTTTCAAAGCCTAGACTTCAGTGTGAGGACAGGCCACAGCAGTTTGCAAAACAAGAGGGGAGAGGAGAGAGACAGTAACATATGCGGACAGTGCAGGACGCATGGCAACCCCCACTGTGGGGTGTGATCCCCAGCCCCTGAAGCAGCTCCCAGGAATCTCAGCCCCTTTCTGCAATGGAAGTCCGAATGCACAGGGGTACATTGCAGAGAGGGACAGCGGTAGCTGGCAGCCACTCAGGGGCCATTCCCTAGGAGAGCTCAGCGGTTTGAGGGTGTCCACTAGTAAGGGGGTACTGGGTGACTGTGTTTGAGATGTGACCTGGCCCCGCGGCGGGGGAAGGCTGCTGGCTGTGCCCCCCCTCCTTCGGAGATCCCAGCCTGGCTGTGTGAGGGTGAGGATTCTCTCTCTCCCCTCAGGATGAGGTGCTGATGGTCCAGGAGGCCAAGAAAGAATGCTATGGGTCATGGTACCTGCCTGCGGGGAGAATGGAGCCTGGGGAGACCATCGTGGAGGCCCTGCAGCGGGAGGTGAAGGAGGAGGCCGGGCTGCACTGCGAGCCCCTGACATTGCTGTCTGTGGAGGAGCGGGGCCCCTCCTGGATCCGCTTCGCGTTCCTTGCTCAGCCCACAGGTACTAGTACAGCACACCTGGTGGCAGTGCGGGCAGGGGGCAGTTGATAGCTTTCCCCCTGCTTGTCCTCAGCTGAGATCAGCCCCTATTCTGGCTGGTACAAGCCTGGCATCTCCAGATTCCAGCCTCCGAGTCAGGGTTAGAGTGCCTCGGTGGGCTCTTTGCCAGCCCTAGCACTTCTGTCAACACAGACCCTTCCCCCCCCTCCTCTCCCCCAGGTGGAGTGCTCAAGACTTCCAAGGAGGCAGATGCCGAGTCCCTGCAGGCTGGCTGGTACCCACGAACCTCCCTGGCCACTCCTCTGCGAGCCCATGACATTCTGCACCTGGTTGAACTGGCTGCCCAGTACCGCCATCAGGCCAGGCACCCTCGCATTCTGCCCCACGAGCTTCCCTGCAGTGTGGTTTGTCAGCGGCTCGTGGCCACCTTTACCAGTGTGGCCACCCAGACAGTGTGGGTGTTGGTAGGCACAGTGGGGGAGCCTCACTTGCCCATCACTGCCTGTGGCTTCACCCCTATGGAGCGGAGGGGTGGCATCAACATAGCCATCTTGCGGCTGCTACAGGAGTGTCTGACTCTGCACCACTTGGCAGTGGAGACCAAGGGGTTGCTGGGGCTACAGCACCTGGGCAAAGGCCATATGGATGGCGTCTGCCTGAATGTGCTGGTGACGGTGGCTTTTCGGAACCCAGGTGTCCAAAATGAGCCCCCAGAGGTTCGGGGTGAGAACTTTGTTTGGTGGAAGGTGATGGAGGAAGACCTACAAAGCCAGCTCTTTCAGAGGCTTCAGGAATCATCTGTTGTCCCAGTCAACAGATAGAAAGGTGCCCTAAGTAGACACGGATTTGCTGTCCGTGCTCCCTCCACATGGCTTCCCCTCCCTCTTAGGGAGGCAGGAGGTTGGCAATCAGGGATCCTGTTGTATTGGGGACAGGATAGTTCTCCTGCTTCTCAGGGGGACTTCCATCTCTCCTCACCATGAGCAGGTCCCTACATTGCACCCGAAGGGACAGTGCCTGTAACCAAGCAAGGAGTCCAGAGCTCAAGGGGATATGGGAACAATCTGAACCCGAGACAGCATCTTCTCTTCTACACCAGGTTCTCAGGCACTTGGAATATGAAGGGGTTTCTGGGGGAGGTCACTCCAAGGACTGTGTCCCTTGCTGAGTAAATAGGTGTTGCTTACTTTGCCTTCCTGCCTAAATGTCTCTGGGGGGAGGAAGTGAGCAGGAAGGGGGGACTGCCCTCAGAAGAGAAGCTCCTCCCCTTGTCCCTCCGAGGCCTTGCCAGACCGCAGGCTGACACAGCAGGGGCCAGCCTGGGTGCTGGGAGCCAGGAGCAGGCAGGCTTCCTGCTGCCCACCTCGGCCTGTCTTGGGCACACTGAGAACCTCTTCGTCCTGTCTGCCAGGTAGGATGTGACCACATCCCCTCCAAGTTTTGAGCAGGGAGAATGCCAGGGAAGCTTCGGGTAGGTGAGGAGTCAGGCGCTGCCCAGGCCTGGATTTCCTTCTCCTTGAGCTGATCCCTCCCCATTCTGCTGCTGGGCCCCTGGCTCTTGCCTCTGCCTTTTTATAACTCTAGCCCAAACCAAACCCAAATCTTCTCATTTCCCCTTAGCCCAGCTGAATCATAGTAGGAATGAACTTTACTAAAATTTAAAGGAAAACCAAAAGGAATGAACAAAGAAAATACATTGTGTGCTCCTCACTGCCTCTGAAGTCTAGATCTCTGATTCCAAGCTGGGAAACACTTGGTTGGGCTTCCCTGCTGAAGTAGCTATACTCTGGCCCTGCATGAGGGACCAGGGGACCCGAGGGCCCCCGGCTGCTGCCTGCCTCTCTTGGCCACCATCTTGTCTTTCTTTCTGGCCCGTGGGGCTGTCTGTGGTAGGAGTCCTCCTGTCCATCTGAGGATAAATACCTCCTAAGATGCAGCAGAACCCTTCTACTCCCTCTCACTTCTGTGTGTCTGAGGGACCCACCAGTCCATATTCACGTCAAAGGGCAGTGATATTTTTAAAAATATATATTTCTTTATTGATTTCAGAGAGGAAGAGGGAGAGAGAGAGAGATAGAAACATCAATGATGAGAGAGAATCATTGATTGGTTGCCTCCTGCACACTCCACACTGAGGATTGAGCCCACAACCCAGGCATGTGCCCTTGGTCGGAACCGAACCTGGGACCCTTCAGTCCGCCGGCTGACGCCCTATCCACTGAGCCAAGCTCGCTAGGGAAAAAAAAAGAGGTGACCAAAAATATCAGAAATGCAGTGAAGTAACAACTGACACCACAAAAATATAAAAAATCAATAAAAAAAAAAAAAAAAAGAACAACTCTGGGCCAGCCCAGAGGCACCGATTTATCTCACGGAGGGTCGGGCTGGGGCATTGGTGTTCTAAAAAGCCACCCAAGTGATTCTAACGCGCTGAGGTGAGAACCCTGTCGGTCTTGAGCTTGCCCTGCCCTGGCGCATTCTTGGTGACTCCCTCAGAGGCTTCACGCACGTACATTTAGGGACAAGGTTTTTAAACCAGCAGGCCCACTGTTCACCACAAAAGCAGTCGTATAGCTCTCAACCTAAGCACCTAGCATGAGACGTGTACACAGATGGCCCACTCCCCCAGGGTGTCTCTGAGGCTGGCCAGCCCTCAGTTGTGGGCAAACTGAGCAGAAACAGTGTTGCCTGGCCAAGAGCCGCTGTTCCTGGCAGGCGCTGAGGAACGCCAGAGTTGCCCTGCCAGAGCCTGTCAACTGTTTACCGCCAACCCCTCCACTCCAATGCTGAAAAAGGAACTTAATTCGTCTTCCTTGGAGAGGAAGATGGGCCCAAATTAGCAGTGGAGCCCTCGGCAGAAAAGACACGAAGGGTGGAGAAGAACAGGCCAGCTGTGTCCACGCAACCACACCATTTATTGCCGTGGTGTCGGGGGGGTACACCACGAGAATGCCAAAGTGCATCGAGGAGGGGAGTGAGTGTGACTCCTGGATGCTTGAACCTTTTCAGAATCCAAGAGTCCAGACCCAGTCTGCCCACTGAGCTTGCTCCCATCCCACTCCCACACCCACGCGCGCACAACGCACGCATGCACACGCCCGGTGTCCTTCAGCAGAGCAGGTCAGTCCTCCCCAGCGTGGAGGAATGCGGGAGAGGTAGAGGTCACTGAGTTTCCTCCTCTTTCATGTCACCTCTTGGCAACCCGCAGCTGGCTTCCCGAAGCGGCATGGGCAGGAAAAGGAAGCAAAAGGGGCTCTGGCCTGCTCCTCCTTGGCCAGGAGCCAAGCCA
>NW_006383009.1:872441-888226 GCF_000327345.1 Myotis davidii
TGTTCCTCACTGCCTCTGAAGTCTAGATCTCTGATTCCAAGCTGGGAAACACTTGGTTGGGCTTCCCTGCTGAAGTAGCTATACTCTGGCCCTGCATGAGGGACCAGGGGACCCGAGGGCCCCCGGCTGCTGCCTGCCTCTCTTGGCCACCATCTTGTCTTTCTTTCTGGCCCGTGGGGCTGTCTGTGGTAGGAGTCCTCCTGTCCATCTGAGGATAAATACCTCCTAAGATGCAGCAGAACCCTTCCACTCCCTCTCACTTCTGTGTGTCTGAGGGACCCACCAGTCCATATTCACGTCAAAGGGCAGTGATATTTTTAAAAATATATATTTCTTTATTGATTTCAGA
This sequence comes from Myotis davidii, assembly GCF_000327345.1. Taxonomy (NCBI): domain Eukaryota; kingdom Metazoa; phylum Chordata; class Mammalia; order Chiroptera; family Vespertilionidae; genus Myotis; species Myotis davidii. The sequence goes on from NW_006383009.1 coordinate 872,791, forward strand.
GAGGAAGAGGGAGAGATAGAAACAATCAATAAGAGAATCATTGATTGGCTGCCTCCTGCACGTCTCCTACTGGCGATCGAGCCCACAACCCAGGCATGTGCCGTTGGCCAGAATTGAACCTGGGACCCTGGCTCTATCCACCGGGCCAAACTGGCTAGGGCTGCGCCCATTATTTAGCCTATGGTAGTTTCCAGCCGTGGGTGCCCATTCGAATCACCTGGAGAGCTTTAAGAACAACTCTGGCCAAAACCGGTTTGGCTCAGTGGATAGAGCGTCGCCATGCGGACTGAAGGGTCCCGGGTTCGGTTCCGGTCAGGGGCATGTACCTGGGTTGTAGGAGATGTGCAGGAGGCAGCTGATCGATGTTTCTCTCTCATCGATGTTTCTAACTCTCAAAAAAGAACAACTCTGGGCCAGCCCAGAGGCACCGATTTATCTCACGGAGGGTCGGGCTGGGGCATTGGTGTTCTAAAAAGCCACCCAAGTGATTCTAACGCGCTGAGGTGAGAACCCTGTCGGTCTTGAGCTTGCCCTGCCCTGGCGCATTCTTGGTGACTCCCTCAGAGGCTTCACGCACGTACATTTAGGGACAAGGTTTTTAAACCAGCAGGCCCACTGTTCACCACAAAAGCAGTCCTATAGCTCTCAACCTAAGCACCTAGCATGAGACGTGTACACAGATGGCCCACTCCCCCAGGGTGTCTCTGAGGCTGGCCAGCCCTCAGTTGTGGGCAAACTGAGCAGAAACAGTGTTGCCTGGCCAAGAGCCGCTGTTCCTGGCAGGCGCTGAGGAACGCCAGAGTTGCCCTGCCAGAGCCTGTCAACTGTTTACCGCCAACCCCTCCACTCCAATGCTGAAAAAGGAACTTAATTCGTCTTCCTTGGAGAGGAAGATGGGCCCAAATTAGCAGTGGAGCCCTCGGCAGAAAAGACACGAAGGGTGGAGAAGAACAGGCCAGCTGTGTCCACGCAACCACACCATTTATTGCCGTGGTGTCGGGGGGGTACACCACGAGAATGCCAAAGTGCATCGAGGAGGGGAGTGAGTGTGACTCCTGGATGCTTGAACCTTTTCAGAATCCAAGAGTCCAGACCCAGTCTGCCCACTGAGCTTGCTCCCATCCCACTCCCACACCCACGCGTGCACAACGCACGCATGCACACGCCCGGTGTCCTTCAGCAGAGCAGGTCAGTCCTCCCCAGCGTGGAGGAATGCGGGAGAGGTAGAGGTCACTGAGTTTCCTCCTCTTTCATGTCACCTCTTGGCAACCCGCAGCTGGCTTCCCGAAGCGGCATGGGCAGGAAAAGGAAGCAAAAGGGGCTCTGGCCTGCTCCTCCTTGCCCAGGAGCAAAGCCAGCAACTGCAGTCCTGCTGTGAGGTAATGCCTGGCGCCGCCTGTGTGTTCCCGCAGGTCGAGACAGATTCGGGCCGGGTGGGGTGGCAGCCCCAGCCTCAGAGGGCATGCAGGGAGAACGCCAGGACTGCAGCCTGTGCCCCAGCCCCTCCCTGCCAGGCCTTGGGGCCTGCAGTCAGGTGGGCATCCTGGCCTCATCTGTACCCTGAGCTCCCTCGCTCCCCTGGAAGGGCATTCCATCGAGAACACTGTGGGCTGGGCCTGGCCTCCCCCGGTCTCGAGCCCCTCTGCCCAGGTGTTGTGGACCTGCTGAGACGGGTTCAGAAGGCGCCAGAGAAACCAGCTGGAGCTGGAGCCTGGCACCAGTCCCCGGCTCCCCAGGCCCTCTCCCGCCCTGGTGGAGTTGCATCAAGGTTCTCATTAGCAGCTGCCCCCGCCTGGGCGCGGAGCAAGCTTTGGCCATTTGCCATGAGGCAGTTGGGGATTTTGCAACAGTCTCCGGGAGGGCCAGGCAAGAAGAATGGGCTACCCCTGCCATCCACTGCCCCTTCCACCAGGGTTAAGTCAAGAAGCCAGGAGAAAAAAAATGTCAAGTCTTAGCAGAATCTATGGTACCTAGTGTGACAGAGTCTGGGCTCCCATGCCCTCATCTGTCTGACCTACAGTCCTGACCAGCCCTTGCAGCTGTCAGCTCACACCCTGTGTGCCCACTGGGATTGAATCACAGGTCTTGGCCTCAGCCACACATGGCCTGTGGAGAGAGGTGACAGTCCCAGAACACAGGAGGGTCTGGGTCCCGACGCTCACCTGGCCATCACCCAGCTCCCCTGGGAAGACACCATGCTGCCCGGGAGGCCCCCTCTTTTACTCCTTGGCTCTGGTACCTTGGCGACCCACTTCCTGAAGCCCAGCCTAGCGTAGCCAACAAGGCAAGGTCTCCTTGAGGTGAACTGGGAGCCGAAGCCTAGGCCTCCACAGAGGCAGAGGCCCCTGGATACAGAGGAGACAGAGCCAAGCCCCTGCCCCGGGAGAAGGGTGGCGGCGGCTGTGCCAGGCGGGAGGGGAGGCAGCTCCGGGCAGAGGTGAGACAGGAGCCTTCCCTCCCGTCATGCTCCTGGCTCAGACGTGCCCTTCCAGGGGTGGGGGGAGGTGCAGGTGAGGACCCTGTGGGGGGAACTTGACAAAAGCAATGGCAGCCAGTTCCTTGCAGAATTCCTCCAGTACCACCACTCCCTGGAGAAGGGTCTGGTGGTCCAGCCTGAGGGGAGAGCACAGAGTCATGGCTGGAAGGCAGTGGGTGTGCCCCCAGTGTGGCCTCCCAGGGTCCCTAAGGCATAACCCAGTGGCAGACCCCTGAGTGAGAACAGAGCTCAGCAACGGGCTCTCTGCGCCAAGGCATGGGCTGCCCCCCTGACCCTGAAGGACCCGCCCTCCCACCCAGAGCTCTGCCCCAGGCACCCACTTCTCTTGGTTACTTACTGCTCCCCAGGAATATGACCCATCAGCTGCTTGCGCACCAGGAGCAGTTTGCCTGGGAACTGGGGTACCCTCTGAATTCTCTGCATCAAGTCCCCAATTACCTAGAGCAGGAACAAGAGGACTGAGGTGGGGACCGGTGACACTCAAGCAAGGTCCCATGGCTCTGCTGCACCATGGCAGGGTGGTACCTGTGCTTTCCCCTGGCACTGACTAGGGTCCCCACATCTTCAGCTCCCAAGCCCCTGTCCTGTCCCCTCCATTCCTGCCCAGCACTGACACACTGCCAGGCGTCCTTACCCGGACAAGCACAGAGAACAGGCTCCTGCAGCCAGGGGCCAGGCTGATGTAGGGGTCCAGGAGGTACTCATGGATAAGGGGGTGAGGGAAGAGGGCGAGCCGGGACAGGACTGAGGTCACTTGCAGGTTCAGGCTGTATGGCTGCAGGGAACATGGTGGGCAAACCAATGGCTGTCAGGGGGTGGTGAGCATTTCTGCACTCCCCCAGAAAGGCGCCTGGCCGGTGTGAACGTGTGCGGGGGTGGGAGGCTCACATGATGTGTGTGTGTCATGGATCCCTGGGGCTGAGGGCCAGAACGTGTTAGGGCGTGTGGAGCAGAGGCGAGACGGGGCTTCCCGCCTGGGGAAAGGGGCGGGGGGGGCATGGAGCTGAAGAACCGAAGACGACTCGACCCCCGTGGCCAAGCCCTGCTCTTCCCAAGGATTCCAGAGGCACCCACCTGGGGTGCCACTGTGGGCCCCACCCTCTGGCTGAGGCCCAGGCCTGTTGGCTACCTGTTCCAAAATCCGGGACATGCGGTCAAACAGCATTCGGAGGAAGTGCCCCTCAAAGAAAGGCCGCTCCGGCTCGTGGGGGTCCAGAGGGGTGAGAGCCAGGGGCCAGCCCCAGGGACTGACGCGGGAGCTGCACTCCTGGAACTGGAGCAGGAGGGAGAGTTGAGAGGAGGCCCGTGGTCAGGAGGCCCCGGCACACAGGGGCCACACAGGAAGGTGGACTCAGGGCTCTTGGCTGGAGCTGGAAGTGCCCTGGAGGAGCTTACAGAGGGAGAAATCTTTGAGGGGCAAGGAGTGGGCACTGGCAGAGGCCTCCACACTCACCAGTCCGTAGGCATCGTGGACATAAGTGTCATATCCGGTCTCCTCCAGGTAGGCGGAGGTCTTGGCCTCCTCGGGAACCAAGCAGAGGAAGCTGAGAGACAGGACCCTCGGTGTGGGGGGGCCCTCCTGGTGCCACGCTCACCCTGCTCCGTCTCCTCCTGGAGGGGAGGGACATCCCCTCCCGGGCTGCGCCCCTCAGGGGTATGGCCAAAGACGGAGCAAACCCACGTGGCTCAGACTTCCTGACCTGCCCCCTACCTGTTGACGATCTCAGTTACCGCCGTTTTGCCATCTGAGTTGGTGGCGGGGGCTGGATGGGGCTTGGCCGAGTGCTGGAAGCCGGCATCGAGGAGGCCGTCTGTGAAGTAGGGATCCTCCTCTAGGTCTCTGTGGCCAGGGTACACATGCATGGCACCGAGGAACCAACAAAAGAACGAGTGTGGGGCTGGGGTGGGGCCGGGACCTCCCGGGGGTGCAGGGTCTCACTTACAGATTGTCTTCGTAGCTCTCGGGCTCCTGGGAACCCCGGGCCGCGTACAGGCGGCCCTCGAGGTGGCACAGGACCAGGCTGCGGATGATCTGTTCGTGGGGCTTCTGGAGCAGCTCCTCAAACAGCCGCAGCGTGGCGATGCTAATCTGGGGCAAGAAGGGGTCAGCAGGATGCCCCTTCCTGCCCCAGCTTCCGGGAGTGCCTGGAGTCGGCTCACCCAGACAAGAAAAGTACCCCTAGAAGGGGATCCCCACCTCCCTGGCAGGTTTTGGGGGGAGTGGATGGGTGGTGGCCTGGGAATCAGAAGTCTGGCTGGTCTTGGTTCTATTATTAATTTGATTTGCAATGATAGTCAAGGAAATGGGCTTTTCTGTGCCTCGGTTTCTATGTCCGAAAAATGGAGTCCTGGCCTCATCCACCTCAGAGTGGCCAGTAGCCTGAAAAATGTCCCATGAATGGAAAAGCGGTGTGCAGAATAGAAAGTATGTGATCACAGACAGCTACCGTGTGACAAGAGCCGGCTGGCTACCATCACTGTTTCTTTTTGGTGGGGAGGGGTTCAACGTCTCAAAGGCAGAACCACCTGGACCACTAGTGAAAGTGGGAGACCTCAGGAATCCCTTTGGCAGGGGTGGGGCGGGAGCGCGTGGAGACCAGGGCTTCCACCTCACCTCATCAGAGAGGTGGTCGCAGTGCCTGATGAGGTGAGCGCACGGGGTGCAGGGGCTGTCCTCGGGGGCTGCCGGCCGCTGCTCCGAGCCCAGGAGGAAGGCCACGGCCTCTCCAAGCAGCGCAGGGGAGCGGAGCTGACGCAGCAGGGCCGTCAGCAGGGCCGTGGAGGTCAGGACGCTCTGCTCAGACCTATGTGGACAGAACACTGAACCAGGCAGGGAGGGGAGGCCAGAGGGACAGGGAGGGGCTGAGTGGGAGGATGGGGGAACCCTTCCTGGTTTCCTTACATCGCCAGCTGGTGTCTCTCTGCTCACTCCCACCCTCCTGAGGTCATTGAGTCCCAGGGCGTAGGCCTTTGCTAGCCCACAGTGGCTCTCAGCCACGTGTGTGTGTGTGTGTGTGTGTGTGTACTGTCCTAAATGAACCGAAGGAGCCCACAGACTCATGGGACGCTGGCTAAGGAGGTCCCTGGCTGTAGGGACAGGAAGGGGCAGACGGGGTGGGCGGTTCGATCCACACTATGTCCACATCTGAGGGGCCTGGACATAGACTTACACATGTAGGAGCTGCGGCTGCAGGATCTCCATGAATAACTTCTCAGCCACAGCCTTTGCCAAGGCATCCGCAACCACCTGGGCACCAAAGAGCACGTCTTAAACACGTTTCCACCGAAAATAACTGTCCTTGCACAGCATCCAACACAACAGCAGAGCCCTCAGTTCTCCAGGAGACAGAGATGACAGCAGCCTGACTCACCGCGTGCGCCTCCATGATGAGGTGGTCACAGTAATCGAACCAGCCCAGAAAGGCAGCCAGGGCCTCTTTGCCCGGGAAGTTACCCTCATCAGACGGGGCACTGGGTAACCTGCGGGAGAGCGAGGGAGGCTGTGAGGCCTGCCCCAGCCGTTCCAGAGGGAGCTGGGCCCTTTCTCTCTCTGCCCTGGAACCTCTCTTGCAGGTGGGGAGGTGGGCCGGGGCACAGGGTAGGGTGGTCAGTTCCACAGGGAGCTCTGTGGGTAGAAGCAAAAGTGATGTTTCTCTGTGGGTGAGAAAGCCCTTAGGGCGGGCTGTAACCTTGGGAAGGAGGTGCCAGCCAGGGTCCCCATCCCTCCTGGAAAACAAGAGGAACCGGCTACCAGAAGACAGGCAGGGCTTCCAGCCACTGCAGATGCAGCCCCCCTTCCCTGGCCACCTGCCTACCTCCAGGTGATGCCCTCTAAAGCAGCAATGTCTGCAGGGTCCAGAAAGGTGGGCAAGGACTGGTACAGCTGGCAAAGGTGCTTCACAATCGCAGGGCAGCAAGGGCTGCTCCGCACCAGGTAGGTGGCGGCTGCCTGGGGAGCCACGCTAACGAGGAGCAGCAAGTTCTCCTGGGCCTTCAGAGCCACACGACCTTTCTAGGGGACAGGGACACAACTTCAGGGCATGCACCTGAGCTGAGTCCCCCTGTCTCCTCCCAGCATGCACCCGGTCCAGCACCTTGCTCTTGCACAAGCCAACCAGGGAGGTGATTAGGTTGCTCTCCCCGATCCCCTCATCGGGCTCCTGGGGCTCAACAGGCAGCTGGGCGGTCAAGGCCCCGTCCCCGTCAGGAGCCTTGCAGTGGGGGTGGTCCTGGTCCTCGATACTGGCCGTCTCTCTAGGCAGGGCTGTGGATTCCTGGGATGCTTTCTTCTGAGCGACAGTTTTTTTACCCTGCAAAGGAGGCTCGGTGAGGCCAGGCCTGGTGGAGACCACTCCCCACGCTGCCCCTTGGGAACGCAGACGTGCTAACTGTCAGGGGCTCGGCATGGAGCGGAAGGGGAGGCACCCCGAGTGCCTCTGTGAGATGGGGTCTGGGCCGCTCCACTTCTGTTTGCTGGAGACACTCACTTCCAGGATGTAGGTGAGCAGGGCTGGGTCCTGCTGGATCTTGGAGCAGAGGACGGTGGTAAACTGCACCTCCTCCTTCTCTGTGAGGGATCCGGGAGCGCCCCCAAGCCGGAGAAGTTTCTGGAAGGGGAGTAGGATAGAAACAGAGGGGAATGGGTGGCAGGGAAGAGAGGGGGCTGCACCCCCAGACAGCCCTTGGCTTCCCGGCCCCTCACCTGCACAGGCCTGTGGACGTTGAGGTAATGCAGGAGAGGGTGCTGGACCTGGGCCAGAACCTTGCTGAAGAACTGGAACACCTGCTGCCGCATGCCGGGGGGGTACTGAGGGGCAGGCAGAGGGCCGGTCAGGAGAGGGAGCTGTGCCCTCCGAGCACTGCCCCCTCCCTACTGCCTGGAGGGCACCTTCTCTGCCAGCCGCCTTCCCTGTCGGAACCGGCCCCCTCTGCGCTGCCCGTCCCCTTCCCACTCCATTTTTCTCCACAGCCTTGTCATCACTGAGCACACAGTGGGCTCCTCTGTCCTAATCACTGCCGCGTCCCCTGACACACGCTGGTCCTAAGCACATCTTTGCTGAGCGAAGGCTGACTGAATAAGAGGGAGCCTCCTCTCCTCAACCTCCACGGCACCCAGCAGTGAGCGGGGCGGTGGTGGCTGTGCCCTGAGCCGGCCGTGCCCGGGGTCCGGGCTGGAGGAGCACCGGAGGAAGAGCCTGGCACCAGGACGGGGATGGGACGGAAGGCTCCGGGTCCGCACCTCGGCCTTGCCCAGCGTGCACAGGGTCTCCAGGATCTTGTGCTGCAGCAGGTACTCGAGGCAGGGCCCGGCCTCGCCCGCCGCCTGCTGCCTCTCCTCGTGCACCAGGATGTCCAGCATCTGCTTCAGCCGCCAGGGGATATCCGTCTTCTTGACCGGGGTGCTTTCATCTGCTCGAGGTTCAGGGAAAAGGGTGAGAGGGGAGATGAGCACTCTGGCTCTACGGGGTCCAGTCCAAGGGGCCTGGGGATGGGGTTGGCTGAGGGCAGGAGAGGCCAAGTGAACAGTCTGCTCCCAATAAAGGCCACAGGAAGTGGACGTTCACAGTTCATGCCTCCAAATTTAAAAACACAAAAGAACCCGGCCGGTGTGGCTCAGTGGCTGAGCGTGACCCATGAACCAGGAGGTCACGGTTCGATTCCCCGTTAGAGCAAATGCCCGAGCTGTCAATGATTCTCTCTCATAATTGATGTTTCAATCTCTCTCTCCTTCTCCCTTCCTCTCCCTGAAATCAATAAAAAGACATATTAAAACACACACACACACAAACACACAAAAGACCTTCTAGAATGAGGCCCAGGATTCAACTCTGAGAAGGTGTGCATGCCCCGCTCTTTATCCAAGGGAAGAGCATCAGTTTTGTCCAAACCCTGGGGCTGACCGAGGATCGTTGCCAGGGCTGCAGGCAGCTCTGGGCCTGAGTGAGAAGCCATGGGCCCAGGGGTCTCTGTCATATAATTCAGAATCTGTCCCCTAGCAGCTTCCCAACAGGTTATCTGGGGCCTGTTTGTCTCTTATACTCACAGAAGGCAATACTCTACTTTTTAAAAAGCAGAAATAAGATACCTGGCCGGTATTGCTCAGTGGTTAAGCATCGACCCAGGAACCAAAAGGTCACTGGTTCAATCCCTGGTCAGGGCACGTGCCTGGGCTGCCGGCTTGATCCCCAGGAGGGGTGCGCAGGAGGCAGCCGACCAATGCTTCTCTCTCATCAACGTTTCCATCTCTCTATCTGTCTCCCTTCCTCTCTCTCTAAATATCATAAAAACTTATTTTTAAAAAAGCCGGAAAAAGAAATCTGTGCACGACCTTGGGTTCAAACTCGAACCTGCGGCACCACAGAGAGGCCCGATGGAGAAGCTGGTTAGTGTGGCTGTCTTAGAGCTGCAGAGGCCGGGGTGGTTTTTAAGAGAAAGTTTTGGTACCTTGGCCCTGGAGCACCCCCTAGCTTTCCTTGAAAGCACAGGCTCTTGAGCAAGGCAGCTGCCTCATCCACTCCTGTGCCTCTGGTTATAGGGACTGTTCTGGAAATTAATGTTGGGCCCAGGCAAAGCCCCGGATGGATCTGAGTCGGCTCTGGATCCCTTACTGCTCTCTGGTGAGCTGTGGCTCTGTGTCAAGAGGTCTTTAGACTAAAAGGTACAAACGTGCAGTTATAAAATCAGTCCTAGGTGTGTAACGTAGAGTGGTGGCTATAGGTAACAGCACCGTATTGTATAATTGAAAGTTGCTATGATTGTAAAAGTTCTCATCACAAGAAAAAAATAACTACACATGGTGATGGATATTAGTGAGACTTACTGTGACCATTTCACAATCTACCCATATTTGGAATCAATATGTTATACAACTGAAACTAATATAATGTTATATGTCGATTATATTTCAATGAAAAAAAAGAGAGGGTCAGTCTAAAGTTGTTGTTCTCACCTGGGGGCATGTGCTGTCCCCCAGGGGGCATTTGTTAATGTCCGGAGAGACAGTTTTGGTTGTCACATACAAAGGGAGGGTACTGGCCTCTGATGGCTAGAGTTGGGGCTAAATATACTACAGTCATTCCCACAGCCCCACAGCAAAGACTGACCCAGTCCAAATGTCCACAGTGCAAGCCCGAGGAACCTGCTCTAACAGAGGCTTCGGGGGTCCCTCAGACAGTCCCAGGCTACTTTCTCATCTCCTGGGCTAGCTCAGGCCGGAAATAAAGCCTTTAGGACGGTGTAAGCTGGAGTCAAATCCCAATCTGAGCTCCAGGAGGGGAAGGCTAGGGGTGCAGGACAGGTTTACACGGCAGTCAGTGAGCATCCACCAACGCCAGCACACTGGCTACAAAGCAACCAATCAGACTCCATCTCCCAGTGAGCGAGCCTGATGGGCCCAGATGCCCTAGGCCAGTGATGGCGAACCTATGACACGCGAACTCATTTTTTTGGTTGATTTTTCTTTGTTAAATGGCATTTAAATACGTAAAATAAATATCAAAAATATAAGTCTTTGTTTTACTATGGTTGCAAATATCAAAAAATTTCTAGAACAATGGGAAGTTTTAAGGGCAACCTCTACACCAATCAAGGTTCTTATCAGCACAGGAAAAAATAATTTGTAATTATGTATGGCAACAGATGTTAACTAGACTTATTGTGCCGATCATTTTGCAATATTTACAAATGTTGACTCATTATGTTGTAAAATTGAAACGAATATAATGTTGTATGTTAATTATGCCTTAATAAAAAGAAAGAACCCCCCCCCCCAAAAAAAATTTTCTATATGTGACACGGCACCAGAGTTAAGTTAGGGTTTTTCAAAATGCTGACATGCCGAGCTCAAAAGGTTTGCCATCACTGCCCTAGGCTTTGGTTCCCTGGTGTGTCAGCGTGGGGAGAAGGACCTGGTATTATATGCTTTGGTTTTTGTTCTCCTCTGACCCCTCCAAGTTGGCTCAGGGAAAAGAGAAATTTGTTCAATTTCTTTCTTTCCTTCCTTCCTTCCTTCCTTCCTTCCTTCCTTCCTTCCTTCCTTCCTTCCTTTCTTTCTTTCTTTCTTTCTTTTTTTGTTAGTCCTCACTTGAGGATATTTTTCCATTAATTTTTAGAGAGAGTGGAAGGGAGGGGGTGAGACAGAGAGAAATATCAATGTGAGAGAGACACATTGCTTGGTTGCCTCCCACATGGGACCCAACCAGGGCCCAGGATTGAGGTACATGTCCTTGACTGGAATCGAACCTGCAACCCTTCAGTCTGCTCTACCCACTGAGCCAAAATGTCTAGGGCTGTTCGATTTCGTTTTCAGTCAGTCAGCCCTGAACACAGGCACTTGAAGGCTGAAGGCCTGGATGCCCCGGCTGGAAGATGGGGCACGTGGAGCTCAGCTCTGCCTTGCAGAGTAGGCCCGCGAGAGCCCCATCCTCCTCCTTCCCACTCCCACCTCCCACAGCTCCCTCGCAGAAAGTCAGAACTCTGAACTCCTGGGCAGCAGCTGTCCCTTCCCCGGGGCACCTGCACCTCTGAGCTGCCTGGTGCCTCTGCCCATCCTTTCCTCCCAGTTCCTCTCACCTGTGCTCTCGATGTAATAGTGCGTGATGCCCTTCCAGTGCTCCACAAACGCCTCCAGAAGGTCGATGGTGGGCTCCCACTGCGGAGAGAGCAGAGACATAACCTGTGTGATCAGCGGCTCCGCCGCCACGCACACTCCCAGGAATGGACATTCCACTATCTACTAAGTGCCGGGCCAGTGCTAGGACTGGGGGAGGCCCTGTGATCGTGGGTTCTCAAAAGGAATGGTAACATGTTTCCTCCAGGACACATCCGAACTGTGGCCAACCACGTCGTGGCGTCACTCCCAGACCCCGCTCCCTGCTGGAATCACTGTGTCCCTGCCACAGGTCATGATTCCACAGTCCTTGGCTCAGAGGAGCGAAGAACGCTGGTGGAAACATCAGAGAAACAGATCATTTCCGCACAACATGGTTATCCTACAACAGAGGTACGCAGAGGAAAACGGGAGCACCCCCCCCCCCCAAATCAACAAAAGCAGAACAACACAGCTGAAACACACGTGAAAGATGACGTTTTCAGGAGGGTCTGCGGAAAGCTGTGTTCAAGGCCACACGGGCTCGGTTCCGCCAGATGGGCGACAGTAGCCCAATGTGAAGAAAGTGACTCACTTCTACAGTACCTGCGGCTTCTGTCCAAGATCGGCTTGTGCAGCCCTGGCTCTTCCTTAGCTAGCTCTGCTCCCCTCCACGCCTCCTCCAGCTCCTCCTATTGGCCATGGGGGCCCCTGACTCTGCTGTGAGCAAGCCCTACGCCTCCCCCTTCCCGGTGCTCTCGCCATCTCTAAGGCCTGGCTGGTCCTGTAGTAACAACCACTTGCCCTGAAAACTGCCCCCAAAGGGCATTTCTTCTCTTTCCTTGCAGAGTAAATGTTCGCAGAGTGAAAACACATAATCAGGTGGTCCCTCTGCAAAGGTGCTCATTTCTACTCTGAATCTTTGCTCAGGCCACTCCTCAGCCAGACCCTAACAGACCCCAGTCTGGGGTCCAAGGACCAGCTCCACAAAGCCCTCGCTGGGTTCCTGGATGCATCACCCTCTAGCCCAGGGGTGGGCAAACTTTTTGACTCGAGGGCCACAATGGGTTCTTAAACTGGACCGGAGGGCCGGAACAAAAGCATGGATGGAGTGTTTGTGTGAACTAATATAAATTCAAAGTAAACATCATTACATAAAAGGGTACGGTCTTTTTTTTTCAATAGTTTTATTCATTTCCAACGGGCCGGATCCGGCCCGCGGGCCGTAGTTTGCCCACGGCTGCTCTAACCTCATGCTTTACTGCACCACAGAGCTCCCTATCTCCTCCCTAATTGATTCAGGAAGTATCTCCAGTTCCTGCTACATACACAACACCATGCTACCTGTCACCGGCAAGACAAGGATGTCTCAGGTCCAGTGCCACCAAGGAGAAGAGGATATAAAACCACACTGAGTCGCTCAACTGCAGGATGCAGTGTGAGATGAGCACACAGGAACGGTGGGAAAGAGGAGTCGCCTCCAACAGGCTGGAACAGAGAAGGCTGAGGTGACGCGGGAACTAAAACTGGAAGAACTGCATGAGATTTCGACAGAGATGAAGGAAAGACATTTCCTGCAGAAGGTTCTCTGCAAAGTGTGTCTGGGGCAAGGATGGACTGATGAGGTTTCGGAGCCTTGAATGCCAAGCCAAGAAGTCTGGAGATATATACATTTGCAGGCAATGGGGAGCAGGGCCGTGACAGCTTCAGAGCAGTATTTTAGGAAGAGTCACCTGCCAGTTGTGTGTAGGAAACAAAGGCAAGAAGAACACTTTGAAGACCACTACGACAGGGAGAGGAAGCAGTGACACTGAAGCTGAGGCCTTGGCTGCCCCGTCTTGTCTTCTTTTAAAATTAGCTGTGGGGCCCTAGCCCGTTTGGCTCAGTGGAGAGAGCGTCGGCCTGCGGACTGAAAGGTCCCAGGTTCGTTTCTAGTCAAGGGGCATGTACCTTGGTTGCAGGCATATCCCCAGTAGTGGGTGTGCAGGAGGCAGCTGATCGATGTTTCTCTCTCATCGATGTTTCTAACTCTTTATCCCTCTCCCTTTCTCTCTGTAAAAAATCAATAAAAATATATTAAAAAATTAGTTGTGGGGTTCACAGCCCTTACTAGAGTGACATCTCCCACAGTCGTTCCAAACGCACGGTGTATGACCACATCTTACCACGTTCTATTATCACTGGGTTAGCAGTCATCTCTCTACTAGACTAATAGCATCCTGGGGGTCAGGGGCACAGAGTGGCTACTCATTAATACTTACTAACTAGCTCAGCAAGCGCCTTAAGACCCTGTTCCGTACATAGTTCCTTGTCTCTTGGAATGCCTCTGACCCTTGAACAACACTGCAATTATTTCACAAGTTTGTAATGGGGGCTCATTGAACCTCCAAAGTCATTCATAGTTTCTGAAAACCTTGCACTGGCTTAACTAACTAATCCAGTAAGAGAAGTAGGAATAGGAGAATGCAGATTAGCCAAAACAGACCAGTAGAGGGAAGAAAGCAGGGGGGTACTCTTTACCTGAGACTATTGTTAGCTACTCTAACTCCAGACCAAAGAAACCATTCTAAATTTCTTTTTCAAGATAAGGGTTGCTACTCTGTTTTTTGTCAGAAGAGGGCAGGAAAGAGCAGCATGCCCCCTCTTTACCAAGGAGTTAAGCAACTTCCTGGGGTCTTAACCTGATGACCCAGGCCAGGGGAAGACCTATGTGCAAGATGTGGGGGTGCAGGGAAAAGGGGGGTTCCCATCTCTCCCGATGACCACACAGGGTCAGTTAAACTTCTAGGGTATGGCCTGTACACGGAGGGGCCTAAGACCAGCTGCCTAAAAGTATCTCCCTTGACCACCAATATTTCCTCCAGCCTCTGGCACTGAAATTCCGGCGCTTGGAGGCATTAGAAATTGACTTCCTAGGGCGAAGGTCTTGTCTGCCTGCCTCTCTGCATGGAGCTGTCCTTGAGAGGTATGAAGTAGTTTGTCAGGTCACTTTCTGAGACGACAGCTGTCTTGACTGGGGTCAGGGAGGAGAGGAAGGAGAGAGGATATGGAACCCCTCCCCGGTGGGGTGTCCTGAGGCCCCTGGACATCTGGGAGGGCCAGGCTGGGGCAGGTAGGGAAGAAGCCGGAACCTTTCACTTCGCAAGTTTGCTTAAGGCTGAGGCCATTCTCATTCATAACAATCTCTGAGTTGAGGAGGAGGGGCGTGTTGGGGAGGAAGCGAGTGGAATCCAAGGTTGTTTCTCCTGAGAAAATCCGATACACTGAACTGGTCACTAGGAGAGGGTTTGTGCCGACACAAAGGAATTGTTAACTTTACAGACAGGTTCTTGGCCAGGGTGACTGTAAGACAGGGCCTCCGCCTTCCCCATCTACACTGAACTTTATCTTACTGACGAAGTGGGCTGCCTCTCACCAGCCTCCACCCCCAACAGAAAATAGCAAAAACACAAACTCTGGTGGAACGTAAGACAGCAATACAGTCTTCCCCACAGGGCTGCTGCCCAGGCCCCACCGTGGCTGGCTTCCCCGGACTCAAGGACTCAAGGCCAGGGCAATGTGAGATACACTACATGCTGGAAACCTGCAGAAGGCTGCTCCAGGGTCAGGGCCCCCCCAAAGCTGCTCCAAGGCCAGGGCGAGGGCCAGGGCCCCCCCAAAGCTGCTCCAAGGCCAGGGCGAGGGCCAGGGCCCCCCCAAAGCTGCTCCAAGGCCAGGGCGAGGGCCAGGGGGCCTCCCCAGCTGCTCCAAGGCCAGGGCGAGGGCCAGGGCCTCCCCAAAGCTGCTCCAAGGCTAGGGCGAGGGCCAGGGCCTCTCCGCGGCGGGGAAGGGCAGCTCTTCTAAAGCCCAGGGCGCAGGAAGTGAGGAGTGTGTGTCGGCAGGGGTCGGGGGAGGCAGAGGCTGGAGGAGGGGACCCGGGGCCGGGAGGAAGAAGCTGCTGGGTGACGGAGCCCTCGGGCCCGGAGAGCTGGGAGCTGGGAGCCCGGGCGCAAGGAAATAAACAGGAAGCACTCCGGGCCATAAGCCTTAGGAGTACCCTAATTAAGTTAATTACAATGTACCTACCTATATAGTTTAAGTTTAAAAAATTTGGCTCTCAAAAGAAATTTCAATCGTTATACTGTTGATATTTGGCTCTGTTAATGAGTTTGCCGACCACCCATTGGCATGGGCTTATGACCTGTGGAGTGTAAAACAGAATAAAGACAGGCACACCTGAGTTGAGATGGTTGTGTATTTGTGTGATTATTGATTAATGCTCCTGTC
The DNA here is from genome assembly GCF_000327345.1 of Myotis davidii. Classification (NCBI taxonomy): domain Eukaryota; kingdom Metazoa; phylum Chordata; class Mammalia; order Chiroptera; family Vespertilionidae; genus Myotis; species Myotis davidii. Next base: position 888,141 of record NW_006383009.1, read on the forward strand.
CCCACCTAGACTACACCATGTGGAGGGTGCAGATGGGTTTGCTTTTACCCTCCCCTGCTGCTCCCATGCCCCCCACACCGCCTTCC
>NW_006383009.1:888344-890158 GCF_000327345.1 Myotis davidii
GCCCGCGTGAGCCCTCGTTGGGGCGGGCTGCGTGGAGGGCATGCGCCCCGGGGTCTGACCAGTTAGTAAAGAATGAAATAGCGCACGGAGGAGGTTTTCTGTGGACTGCATGCTGTGGGGTGATATGTTAGAGATATTGGGGTACTATTAAAATTCGTTTCACTTGTTGCTTGTTACTTTAAGTGGGCACAGCGCTGGGCCAGAGGTCCCACGGGAAGTAACAAGTGGCCCCTTTGGCCCTTGGAGCTGCACCACGGGACGAAACAGAGTGGGTTTCCCATGGACACAGGACAGTTATGCCCCAGAATTATGCAGGCGGAGCCCTCAGCAAGAGCAGGGGTTCCCGGAATGTCCGAAGCTGGGGTCTTGAGGATGCGCCTTCTAGCTGCCAACTCTGCCAGCGTAAAGCGCCCGCCCTCCACCTCCACTGCTCCAGGAAGGGGAAGAGGTTCTTTCTGAGGACAGGATATGGATGTCTGTTCAAAATATATTTCTGCCGCCCACTGCCAGCCTGTGACTAGGGGCAGGTGCCTAGTCCCACTAGGAACAGGGTGGGGAGGTGGGGGTCCGCTAGGCCCTGTCACAGAACCCTAGGACCTTGAGCTGTGGGGTCGCCTTCCCCATGGGGGCTAAGACCCAGGAGACAGTGACCTGCCCAGAGCGGGCTGTGTGCTGTGGAGGGCAGCCTGAGGCCTGGGGAGGGCCGGGGTTGGCCAAGTCTAGGCTGACCTAGTACTAGTATTTGGAGCTCAGTTCTCCTACAGCTGTGTGTGTGTGTGTGTGTGTGTGTGTGTGTGTGTGTGTGGAAAGGGGGGTGGGGGGGTGAATAATATTTTCTAACAGTTCATCTGCAGACGGGTCCCTGGTAAGGAGCCCTATGGGAAACAAGGAGGCTTTTAGGCCAAAATGTGTATAAAGGGAAGAAACCAGCCCGTTTGTGTATGCAGAAGCAACCTGGGAGTTGGAGCCCTCAGTCCAGCCAGCACTGTCTCCTCTGGGCCCATTGACTCTTGGGTAAGGGAAGCAGCTGGATGGGTTGAATCTGTTCCCCCCTCAACATGTTTCAAGAAACTCTAGGGTATAGTGGAAGTGTATCAGGAATCCATAGCCTTTTATTTGGCTTAACTTTTCATTTATTTTTATATCATTATTTTTAAAACACATTTTTATTGATTTTAGAGAGAGGAAGGGAGAGGGAGAGATAGAAACATCCATCAATGATGAGAGAGAATCATAGACGGGCTGCCTCCTGCACGCCCCACACAGGGGATGGAGCCCGCAACCCGGCATATGCCCTGACCGGGAATCAAACCCTGACCTCCTGGTTCACAGGTCAGGGTAACTTTTAGATCTTATTTTAGAAGTTCTGATAAAAGTCAGTGGACACCCTTGTGTGTGTTCTATACAGAAAGTGTTAAGAATCGCTGATGAATTTAAATTCTGCTGTGAGGTTAGCTCCTTTGGGAGAAGACCTTAAATGAAGCCACTCCTCCTGTCAGCTTTCAGGTGGGGAACCGTTTCCTGCCGAGGGCCACGCGGATATTTATAACAGCATTTGCGGGCCATTCAAAGTCATCAGCTTAACAATTGGCCTGCGCTATTTGGTCAAACATTGAATTAACTCACTCCTAGGGCCTTGGCAGGGCCAGACCAAATGATCTCTGGGACCTTTTGTGGTTCATGGGCCAGATGTTCCCTATCCCTGGGCCTTAAATGAAGGTAGAAGGCTACTGCAGGATAAAGAGCTTTAACGGGAAGCACAAGCCCCAGAGTCAGGGAGAGGGGGCACAGGTGCTGCTTCTCAGCATGATGGA
>NW_006383009.1:890193-894574 GCF_000327345.1 Myotis davidii
ATTGGCATGCTTTTAAACTACCACAACTTTGTAACTTCTTACCTATGTGGATCAGGACTTTTCCTGATACTGTGCAACCAAATGCAATAATAAATTAGATCCTCCACTTGACAAAAGGGGAACTGTCATATATAACCCCTGACCTAAATTTCTTCTGTTCATCAAAACTTACTTTAAAAAAATGTATTTTTATTGATTTCAGAGAAGAAGTGAGAGGGAGAGAGAGATAGAAACATCAGTGTTGACAGAGAATCACTGATTGGCTGACTCCTGCATGCCCCCTCCTGGGGATTGTGCCTGCAACCCAGGCATGTACCCTGGCCAGAAATCAAACCATGACCTCCTGGTTCATAGGTTGACGCTCAATCGGAATCATCAGTTGGTTGCCTCCTGCATGCCTCACACTGGGAATTGAGCAACAAAGCAAGCTGAGGCAGTATTTAATCACAGCTCACTGGGAAATGCTTGTGGTCGGGCTGACTGGTATGTGCCCTTGACCAGAATCAAACCCAGGACCCTTCAGTCCCTAGGCTGACGCTATATCCATGGAGCCAAACCGGCTAGGGCAGTGGTTGGCAAACTGCGGCTCGGAAAACCGTGGCTTGAGAGCCACATGCGGCTCTTTGGCCCCTTGAGGGTGACTCTTCCACAAAATACCAGCTCTTCCTCAAAATTACTTTTTATTGATCATAGCTTCTTCGTTCTCATTGATTTTCATAGTAATCTGTATATATAAAAGCCTAAGTGACCTGCTGACTGGCCAACCGAATGGCTGGTCAGCCGGTCACTATGACGTGCACTGACCACCAGGGGACAGCCGCTCGATGCACAGGGTAGGGCTCCCTCCTATCTGGATCAGGCCTGCAGGGATCGGGCTGAAACCAGCTATCCGACATCCCCCAAGGGTCCTGGATTGTGAGAGGGCACAGGACAAGCTGAGGGCTTCTAGTTGACTATAAAATTCAACTTATAAATGTACTTTGAATAGTAGTAGTAAGATCTAATTTTTTTTAAGGGTTGTTACTAAAAGGGCTTGGAAACCACTGGTGAAATAACTACCAAGGTTTTGCATCTGTTTGTACATGCGTGTGTCCATGTGTATTTTGGGGAGGAGGCACTGAGAGATTCTCCCTAAGCTTTTGTTTTAGGGACAGAGCCGCCAAGTTGCTCTGAGTCTCAGGAACTTAAATCCTTTGGGATGCACTATCCAGTCAGCCCCACCATGAGCCTTTCCCAGTGAGCTGTGATTAAATACTGCCTCAGCTTGCTTTGTTGCTCCACAGTCTGGGAGCTGGGTGTACACAGCGGCGCTGGCCTCTCCACCACTGTCCCTCTGCTGGAACAGGTAAGCCCTCCACCGTTCACTGATGCCTCACGGAAGTGCGTGTGTGGAGACCATCCCTCTCTCTGTTCCTCGTCTGGCCTCTCCGCTGCCCCTTGAGGGACAAGTGTCTATATTGGGAAAGTCCTGGGTTAGCAGTCAAGAAACTCAGACGTTTGTCTCCATTCTCTACTCAGTTGCATGTCGCTTCAGGCCATAGATGAAATGTCTCTATTTCACAATTTTCTCCTAAACTAAGTGGATTAAAATGATCTGTTGCCCTCACGGGTTTGTTGAGAGGATAAAACAATGTTGTGGCCGAGACCGGTTTGGCTCAGTGGATAGAGCGTCGGCCTGCGGACTGAAGGGTCCCAGGTTCGATTCCGGTCAAGGGCATGTACCTGGGTTGCGGGCACATCCCCAGTGGGAGATGTGCAGGAGGCAGCTGCTCAATGTTTCTCTCTCATCGATGTTTCTAACTCTCTATCTCTCTCCCTTCCTCTCTGTAAAAAAAAATCAATAAAATATATATATTAAAAAAAAAAACAATGTTGTGGACATAACAGAACTTCAGCAACTTAAAATCATCATTCACATTTGAATGATTCTTACCCACTTTGCTTTTGTTTCAACCCAAGGGGCTAGAAACTCATCCTGGGGTGGGAGACTGGATTCAGGTCCCAGCTGCAGTCTTAGGTTCACACTGGGTCCCCCTCCACCTCCCCTGATCCTTCTGATCGAGTGAACGCCGCTTTACACGCCCACGCATGGGCTCTGTTCCAGCCAGGTGAGGCAGCCCCTCCCCTCCGAGTCCCCATACCAAAGTCCTCCCTCTGAGCTTCCAATCAAACCTTCACCCCTTCACCCACTTCGATGCCCAGTTCCCGGTCTGCTCCCCCTGGAATGCTTTGTCAAGTCAACCAAGACCAAAGGACTGTACCCTTCTCCTCGGCCTCCGCTACCCTTGCTCCTGCTAGAGTTCAGCCATCGTGTCTCCATTCCTTAGTGTCCTCAGCCTGGTCCTTGATAGTCAGCTCACTGCCTACTCATTTCCTGTCGACCTTTGCTGTGTGTTTGGTCTCTCGCTGAACTGTCATATCTCAGACGCTGGAGGGGGCAGTCATGTCAGATATCGATGAGCTCGCCGGTGCAGGGGAGCACTTAGGGCTTCGGTGGAGGACGCAGCAGCCTTTCCTCCTTGCTGGCTCTCCTCTCAGGCTCTGGAGTATGTTTCTGCCTTTCCATCCACCGTCACCATCACACAGCCCCGAAGGGGAGGTGGCAGCTGGGAGCCTGCTGGACCAGCCCCTGCTCTTATGGCCCAGGTGGGGAAGGACAGTGTGTGTGTCATCGCTCTACCTCCTCCAACCCTGTATGCCCCCCATTTGAACCTTCACTCCCATGACTTCGCTCAGCCTGGCATCACCCGCACCTCTCACCCGGACCTGGTGGCTCATAAAGAACAAGTAAATTTGGGGACCCAATGCAACCTTTTAATTCCAAGCAGAGTTCCCCTCCCCCAGTATCATCTCACACATACACACAGCGGAAAGGGATGCCAGGGTCTGGGCAGGAACAAAACCCAGACCTGGGCAAAAAATATATATATATAATTATATACACATATGTATTTGTAGAGAAGAAAAGCTGGGAATGTGATTAGGTAGGGCAGAGACTTGGGTGAGGAAAGCAGCTGGGGTGCCCCAATAAATTACATTCTTTAGAGAGCATGGTGGGGGATGCATGGGTATGGGTGGGACCTGGTGGCCTGGCCTCTTGTTCCCATCCGAGGGAGCCTGAAGGCCTGGTCCTGCCTAGGATCCTGGTGTCAGAAGGTAGGAGTCTAGCTCACTGTGCCTGGAGGCTGATGGGGGCCTGGCGTCTGGTATAGGCGACATCTCCACTCTAAGCCAAGGCTTCTGGGGAAGCCACAGAGCTGAGCATGAGGCTTCAAAGCATAGGATGTGCAAGAAGGTCAGAGGGTAATCTGGAGGCAGGGCAGCCTCCCTGCTGGAGTCAGAGGCGGGAGGCCCAGGTGCAGGGGGAGCCTCCTCAGTGAGGCGAGGAGGAGTGCTGGGCAGATGGGGTCCTGGAGCTGTGCCTGCCTGCCTGCTGCTTCCTGCCTCACCTCCTCCGCAGGCTGAGCGCTCTACCCGCCCACTGATCCAGACATCAACCGGTCTGCACCACGTGCCATGTCCAGGTCGCCTCACTCCCTCTTCTGGGACCTCTCTTCATGGGGTGGGGGCAGGGAGAGGGTGCAGACATTAACTCTGAGTGCTGGGGTCCAGCCTGGGTTTGCCCTGTGCAGTGAGGACGAGGGAGGAGGGGAGGCCCCTGGCTCATTATGGGAAGAAGGTCCATGTCCCACAGCCCAGCACTGAGAGAAGGCCGGGCTCCCCTTGACCTAGCAATGCAGCCAACCCCACCTCTGCCACCTCTGTGCCCCCCGCAAGAGATGATGCTTTAGGGTCCAGTGACCCAGCTCCAGAGAGCCGCAGGGGTGAGGGTGAGTCAGGAAGTGTGGGGTGGTCAGAAGAGGGAAGCCTTCTTCTTGAGCTCATTCCGCTTCCACAGAGCCAGCTTGCTAAACTCTTCGGGAGACATGGCGAACACCCTGGAGAAGTCCTCGGCTGACAGATGCCTCTGCAGAGGACAGACCAAGGCCGCTTAGGGAGAGGAGGGCGGGCTGGGCTGAGTGACCAAGGGGGCAGGTCCTCCCCACCAGGAGGGGAGGCTGCCCGATGGAGCCCCTGCACCCACCAGCGCCTCTCCCCTGCATACCTCCAGCCTCATCCGATCCACACCTGGAGGCAACTTGGTTCGCCCTTTATTGGTCACCACCAGCATTTCGTAGGGATAGATCTGGGGGGCAGGGCAGGGGGCAGTCTTAGGCTCATAGTGTTCCCTGTTGCTGTCACCCCTCAACTCCCCAGGCCCCCTTATCAGCCTGCAGGGCCATTGGGTTCATGCCATGTTGCCATCCAGCGCCCCCAGCTTCCCCGTCAGCAACTCCGGGAGGATCCCATAGCGCATTCACTTGCCTGGCTTCTCCCCCCG
>NW_006383009.1:895185-897880 GCF_000327345.1 Myotis davidii
AGTGTAGAGGGGAGAGAGAGAGAGAGAGATAGAGATAGAGAGAGAGAGAGAGAGAGAGAGAGAGAGAGACTGTTCAGTCCCTCTGGCTTGACAGTCATTTTGAGTGGGATCCCTCTCTGGCCGCCCCCAACCAGGGGCAGGGCAGTGAAGGGTAGACGTTCAGTCCCTCTGGCTTGACAGTCATTTTGAGCGGGATCCCTCTCTGGCCCCCCCAACCAGGGGCAGGGCAGTGAAGGGTAGACCTGGGGGAACCTGTGGTCTCTGTTGGCTTCCAGCTCCTGCCCATGACCTCCAGCAAGTGGCATCGTGCTGGTGCCTCTGAACTCTCTCTAATGCCTTCCCTCTAACAGAAGGGCATCAAACACTCATTTGGGCCAAATGCCCGAGTTAAAATTCAGAGTTAGCGAGCGATTGTCAGATGATGAAGCTCACCAGTGTAAAATGAACTTCTGGGGTAAAAAAAGGAATCTGACATCTCATAAAAAGAATCAAATTGTTACAGTTATATTATTAGCGAGTTTAGTAACCACGGTTTAAACGTTTGACCCGATAATACAGAAACAATACAGTCCTTAGCTCTGTCAGCTGCTGGATCGCACCCGCAGCCAAAACGTGGATTGCACGATTAGGTGTCACCTTCAATTTACACATTTAATAATCTCACTAAGCTTTCAAGCACTGAGATTATAATTCAAGAAAATTGGTTTTCAGCAATAGGTTTTCCTAGGAAATCTTTGTACCTAAGATCTTTAGTTTGGGCAGATCTCAAAACTCCTTCATCTCCAATTACTAGAAATTGTTAGCATTCTATAGCAATCATCTTGACCAGACTTTTCGTTTAAATGTTTAGCCTTGACAGACTCAAAACTATAAGGAACTGTCTTCTTAAAACATTCTTATAAAATCTGTTACTTGGAAGTTTAATTGGTGAGAACAAAATGTGTTGGGCGGGACCTTGTTTGTTTTTTTCCTTAATACTTAGTTTTAAAACCACTTAAACACTTTTTTTTGTGAGGAAATTCATCTGTGGTTGCAATATCATTCATTACTTATGTTTGAAAGTGACTATTCGATGTTACCATTAAGTCAGAATGGCATGCCTATACACAATTTTAAATGTTTTTTGGTTAGTCCTCACTTGAGGATATGGAGGAGGGGAGGCCCCTGGCTCATTATGGGAAGAAGGTCCATGTCCCACAGCCCAGCACTGAGAGAAGGCCGGGCTCCCCTTGACCTAGCAATGCAGCCAACCCCACCTCTGCCCACCTCCGTGCCCCCCCAAGAGATGATGCTTTAGGGTCCAGTGACCCAGCTCCAGAGAGCCGCAGGGGTGAGGGTGAGTCAGGAAGTGTGGGGCGGTCAGAAGAGGGAAGCCTTCTTCTTGAGCTCATTCCGCTTCCACAGGGCCAGCTTGCTAAACTCTTCTGGAGACATGGCGAACACCCTGGAGAAGTCCTCGGCTGACAGATGCCTCTGCAGAGGACAGACCAAGGCCGCTTAGGGAGAGGAGGGCGGGCTGGGCTGAGTGACCAAGGGGGCAGGTCCTCCCCACCAGGAGGGGAGGCTGCCCGATGGAGCCCCTGCACCCACCAGCGCCTCTCCCCTGCATACCTCCAGCCTCATCCGATCCACACCTGGAGGCAACTTGGTTCGCCCTTTATTGGTCACCACCAGCATTTCGTAGGGATAGATCTGGGGGGCAGGGCAGGGGGCAGTCTTAGGCTCATAGTGTTCCCTGTTGCTGTCACCCCTCAACTCCCCAGGCCCCCTTATCAGCCTGCAGGGCCATTGGGTTCATGCCATGTTGCCATCCAGCGCCCCCAGCTTCCCCGTCAGCAACTCCGGGAGGATCCCATAGCGCATTCACTTGCCTGGCTTCTCCCCCAGCTGGCCACCCCACTGTAGAGGCTTCTGTCCCCTGCCCACCCCCCCTGGCTCTGCCGCTGCCCCTCACCTTCTGCTCCAGCACACAGGGCAGGGAGTTTCCCCGGTCCATCCTCCCCCTCTGGCCCTCTCCGTTCTGGGGAGACCAAAGCCGCAGTGAGCCAGAGTGGGGCAGGGAGACCTCCCCAGCCTTACCCGGGGCTTCTCATGTGCTCACCAGGCAATTGGGTGGCCCAACACCCCCTCCCCCAACACTGCCAGTCGCCTGTCCCAGCCTTCTGTGCTCCACGTCCTCCTCCGGCTGCACTCACCTGCAGGCCTGGGGAGAGAAGAGTCACTGTTCAGACCAGCCAGCTGAGCCTCCCTGCCCTGCAGCCACACAGCCCTGCCTGCATCCCAGACACAGCTGCCCCTGGGCCTGCTTAGGCCCTTTCTCCGCTGGCCTGACCCTGCCTCTCACCTGGGCTTCCAGCCTCACTCCCGGTCGGGCTGAAGTCTGTGGACTGCAGCTAGAAAGGACAGACAGGATCAAAAGGAAGCTGAGTGTTCCTCATCAGTCCCTTCCCTTGAAGGTCTTCCCTTCCCCAAGTAGCTCAGCCCCTCAGAGGACCCCACGTGCACACTCCTCCCTGAGGTCTGGGACCTGTGGTCAGGGACCTTACCCGGCTCAGGGTGGTCCTGCCGTAGGCCGGGAGGGAAGATGACTTTGATGTTCCACCGTGCAAGGCTAGGGGGGAGAGAGAGAGAGAGAGAGAGAGAGAGAGAGAGAGAGAGAGAGAGAGAGAGAGAGAGAGCATTCACACACTCTCTC
>NW_006383009.1:897949-918860 GCF_000327345.1 Myotis davidii
GAAGAGAGAGACCGTTCAGTCCCTCTGGCTTGACAGTCATTTTGAGCGGGATCCCTCTCTGGCCCCCCCAACCAGGGGCAGGGCAGTGAAGGGTAGACCTGGGGGAACCTGTGTCATTTGGGCCAAATGCCCGAGTTAAAATTCAGAGTTAGCGAGCGATTGTCAGATGATGAAGCTCACCAGTGTAAAATGAACTTCTGGGGTAAAAAAGGGAATCTGACATCTCATAAAAAGAATCAAATTGTTACAGTTATATTATTAGCGAGTTTAGTAACCACGGTTTAAACGTTTGACCCGATAATACAGAAACAATACAGTCCTTAGCTCTGTCAGCTGCTGGATCGCACCCGCAGCCAAAACGTGGATTGCACGATTCGGTGTCACCTTCAACTTACACATTTAATAATATCACTAAGCTTTCAAGCACTGAGATTATAATTCAAGAAAATTGGTTTTCAGCAATAGGTTTTCCTAGGAAATCTTTGTACCTAAGATCTTTAGTTTGGGCAGATCTCAAAACTCCTTCATCTCCAATTACTAGAAATTGTTAGCATTCTATAGCAATCATCTTGACCAGACTTTTCATTTAAATGTTTAGCCTTGACAGACTCAAAACTATAAGGAACTGTCTTCTTAAAACATTCTTATAAAATCTGTTACTTGGAAGTTTAATTGGTGAGAACAAAATGTGTTGGGCGGGACCTTGTTTGTTTTTTTCCTTAATACTTAGTTTTAAAACCACTTAAACACTTATTTTTGTGAGGAAATTCATCTGTGGTTGCAATATCATTCATTACTTATGTTTGAAAGTGACTATTCGATGTTACCATTAAGTCAGAATGGCATGCCTATACACAATTTTAAATGTTTTTTGGTTAGTCCTCACTTGAGGATATTTTTTCCATTGATTTTTAGAGATAGTGAAAAAAAGGTCAGGGGAGAAATATTGATGTGAGAGAGACACATCGATTGGTTGCCTCCCGCACAAGTCCCGACTAGAGCTGGGCATCTAACCTGCAACCCATGCCCCTGACTGGGAATCAAACCCTTGACCCTTTGGTGCACAGGCCAATGCTCTAACCACAGAGCACACCAGCTAGGGCTATCTATAATTTTGGAATTGTTAAGGTTGATTAGCTAAGACTGTAACCCAGTGGTCAGCAAAGTGTGGCCCCTTGAGTGTGGCTCTTCCACAAAATACCATGTGAGGGCGCGCATGTACAGTGCGATTGAAACTTCGTGGCCACACTCAAGGGGCCAAAGAGCCGCATGTGGCTCGCGAGCCGCAGTTTGCCAACCACTGCTGTAACCCATGCAATCCTATGATCTTTGATCACATGCAAGTTCAGGGGTGCCAAAATGATGATGATGGAGACATTTTGCTATTCAGCTTTGCAAGGCCAAATGGAAGTTATAGAGCTAATTTGGACTGAAAGCAAGTTCTAGTGGGACACGGAGACTGAATTCAACCTTCAGAACATCTCTCTGTCTCATTCTTCAGGCCTTAACTACTTAGTCCACATTCTCTGAAAACTCTTCCCACCCCTTCTAAAATATCATCCTGGTCTTTTGGTGACCCTGTGGATGTCCTAGCCAGGAACCTTAGGGTTCCTGAACCCCCCATCCCCACCCCAGGGCCTTCATCTCCACTGCACAGAAGGCAGCCCCTGCAATGGTCACCCCCAGACCTTGCTATCCACACTGCTTCACCCTGGCACTTGAAGCCCTGGGCCCCACTTTGTGGCCATAGCGCCCTTCTTTGTTTGCAGCTTCCTTCAGCCTGGTTCCCAGCACACCTGTTCGTCAATCTCATGGGGACCTCTGGTGACCTGACCCACACTCCCTGTCCTTCAACCTGTGGTTGGGTACAAAACTGCTTTCACCAGTACTGAGCAGCTCACCTGGCCCCGCATCCCTCAGACCTGCCTCAAAAAACTCTGCCTGGATCAGCCTTGGGCCCCGGCTCGCCTGCAGGCTGTGGAGGTGACGACCACACCATGTAGATGGTCATCGCTGCAGATGGACGGCTGGGCAGCTCCCTTCCCTGAGGTAGATGTTCCAAACCTTCCCAAATCTCCACTTCTAATTGGCTGCTCCCAGATCAAGTCCCCACCTTAGAGAGAGAGGCCCCTGAGGCCAGCCCCACATCCTGACCAACCCTGAACCAACCCTCAGCTGGATCTGCACATGTGTGCTCTCCAGGGTACAGCCTGCCCCCGTCCCTGCCCTCTCTCCTCTCTGCACAATCCCATCTTTCTTACGGCCTTACTACTACCTATACCCTGAAGACGCTCCCTGAGGCCTGCCTTGCCCCTCAAGCTCCCGACTCAAACTCGCACTTCAAACCCAACATGTCCCAAACCAGTCTCTTCATCTTTCTCCCAACCCTGTCTCTTTCACAATCTCAGTTCTAGGCTTCTCATCACCTGCACCCAAGGCAAACCCCCAACTCGCCTGCCCCTCTCCTCCCACGGAGTCAGTTGCTTCAGTCTCCTATGTATTCCTCAAACCCCTGCATGCCCTCTGCTCTGCACTGTGTCTATGTTAGCCCTGGGAAGTGTGGGAGGTTGTCTCGTGGCCCGAAACACCATCTCCCAGCGCCTAAGTGCCGCTCCTGTGTCAGGAAATGGAATCTCCCCCTTTCCGGAGTCTGGGCTGCTCTGACCAATAGGATGCAGTGGACGCAAGGCTGTGTGGCTTCCGGGCTTTTAGAGGCCTGTAACTCCCAGTTCTGGGCACTCAGATCTCCCCTCTCCTCTGCCCTCCCCTCTCCTCTTCCTTAGAGCTGCCATGCTCTAAGGAAGTCCCGGCCAAACTCAGGTGATTGGAGGCATGGTGTCCAAAGCGCTGGCTACCCCAGCTCTCTGGTGTCAATCCTGCCACCACATGGCACACTCTGGGCACTGATTCCAGGTTCCTGGAGGCCCTCTCCACTGGCCAGGAGGCTCCTGTTCCTGCCTTTGCTCCCACCGTCCCCCATCTCTGCGATGCCCTTCTTTCCCACTAGATCTGTCTCATTCTTCACGACCCAGTGAGCACCCCCTGGCCCTCGAACTACAGGCCCTGTCACTGTGCACAGCTCATCCCAGTACCTGCTACACTGCACTGAAACCTGTTTCCACAGCAATTTCCCCAGTGACTGGAAGCTACTGAAGGACAGGACTGTATTTTTTCACTCTTTATAAGCCCCAGTGCCTCCCACATGGTAGACACTCAATAAATGTTTATTCAATTAAGCAAAATTAGCTAATTCTGCTTTAGCTGATACTATTGTTTATCACCTAGTCTTGTTCCACGACTGGAATTCTTGCCCTACGGACAACGTGAGCGCCTTGAGCCAGTGACAGAATGTTCCGTCTCGTACACCTGCATTAGCACAGTGCCAGGCACATGACAGACAGACTCAACAGCTGTTCAGTTCTGGCCTCAGGGTCTGGCCAGGCCTTCGGCCCCCTTGGTGGCACTCACAGGCATGAAAGGGTGTCCGGTCGGGCAGGGAGCGGGTTTTCCTCCGGATCGGCAGTGACTTTTCCATCTCTTCTTTCAAGATCATCTTCCCCAAGTTGGAAGTGACCTGGGGACAAATGGGGATGGATCCAAGACTTTGATACTTGTTTCTCCTCTCCAAAAGGTTCAGAGTTGGCATGTTGCAGGCAGGAACGGGACGGATCTCCCCCGTGGCTGGGCCGGGAACCCCGGAAGCCTGGCATCCTGGTCTGAGGCACTGCCATACGGGGGTGCGTTCTCTCTCCCCACGACCAGCGCAGAGAGAGAGAACGTGGGGGTTGATGAATCTTGATTAGAATGCAACGAGGGTTAAGGAAAAATGAAAAAACACAAGACAAAACTAGAGGGAAAGCTGGGCCTGGGTGTGGCATCTGCCCTCTGATGGAGGGACAGACACAGAGAGCGTCAGCACCGCAAGCAGATTTAATAAATACTCAGATAACAGGGAGTTACATCACATCTGGGTGGGCCTTGAGTTCCTGGCGACATCATGAGATCCACCCCCTTAACACTGGGCAGGAATGTCAAACTGAGTGGCCTCCCGGTCTGTTGACCAGGTCGGCCCCCAGGGCGTGGCTCTGCCTTCGCTCTGAGTTTCAGCCGACATATTTAAAGATGCCCGAGTGTTTTGCCAATGGCCCTCGGCACTGCCACACTGGGTTTGGCCACCCCCCAGAGCAAGGAGTCAGAGCCGCTCGGTGTGACTCTACCCCAGTGGCCTCCTAGCCCAGGTCACCAGGCCCAGAGCACGGGCCATGTCACCATCAGTGGCCTTTGCACGACTCCCAACACCCTCTCTCATCCTCTGGAGACCAGCAGCCTGCTCTCCTGCTTCTCCTCTTCCCAAGGGCTGCTCAGCCTGGCACGGACGGGACCACCCTTCGGTGCCTTTGACCCTAATATAACCAGTGTTTCCCCAAAGCAGCACGAAGTCCTGGGGTCCCTGCCAAAGCAGCAACTGAAATCCTGGGGAAGAAGAGGAAGTCCTCACATGCTCTGACCAGGGTGCTCTCCAGGCGTGAACCCTTTAGAGTGAACAGCTCTGGAACCAGAGCGTCTGTCCCCAAGGAGACCGGGAGCGGGAGCGGGGGCAGCGAGATGCTACCTTACTGAGTTCCTCTCTCTGGCGCTCCCTGAGGGCCCTCATCTCCTCCCCGGAGTCGTCATCGTCCTCTTCCTCCTCCTCCTCTGCGCCTCTCCGGGATGCTTTCCGCTTCCTCCATTCTGTTTCTGGGAAACACAGGCGAAAGCCCGCGTGTCAGCCATTGGCTCAACAAGCATTTGTCAGGGGCGGCTGTGTGCATCACACCGCGCTGCACATTAAAGTGAGCGCTACAAATTTTTTTTTTTTTTTTTTTTTTTTACAGAGAGGAAGGAAGAGGGATAGAGAGTTAGAAACATCGATGAGAGAGGAACATCGAACAGCTGCCTCCTGCACACCCCCCACTGGGGATGTGCCCACAACCAAGGTACATGCCCTTGACTGGAATCGAACCTGGGACCCTTCAGTCCGCAGGCTGATGCTCTATCCACTGAGCCAAACAGGTTAGGGTTAAATTTTTTTTTTTTAAGAAGAGAAAAATAATAATTGCCTTACAGTGAGGCTGGGTGGACAATACACACTCACATAACTCAAATTCACTGGGACCAAGACTTGTCTCATTTCTCTTTCTCTTTCCCAGAGTTCCTACTACAGAGCCTGGAATGCGTAGAAGTGTGGCAAATGTCTGCGAGTGGTCCAATAAATGAATGGGAAGTGACAAATGACTAACCAATAGGCTGCTGCTACCAAAGCTCTAGGAGTGGGTGAGTGAAGAGCCTACAGGGTTCACCAGAGGACACGGGGTGGGGTAGGGTGAGGCTGGGCCCATGGGGCATCCACAGGGGCGATGGGCAATGTTCTGCCTCCCTTCCCCCCTCAACCGTTTCTCTTACCCACAACAGCTAGTGACGGGGGGCATGGCCAGTAGTCAGTCTCAATCTTGGCTGGCTGGTTGGGGTCAGGGGGCTGGGCTGCAGGGAACTTCGATGACTCAATGATGAGGTCCTCAATCTGGTGCTTGCTCTGAGGGCTGCCTCCCATGGACTCTGCGGGTGGAGGTCAGGGTCAGCCTGTGCACACCCCAGCCCCGCACCTGCCCCCCTTCACACCTGTGAGGCCGTGGGTGTCAAAACAGCGCACAAGGAAGCACAGGGCGCAGTAGTGCACTGATATGGACAGTTACTCTCCTGCCCCCTCCCAGCTTGGGCACAGCCTCCCTGCATGGGGATCAGGTGAGTCAGGAGCCTCACCTCTCTGCTTGTAGATGGGTGGCTTCTTGTAGATGTTGGAATCTGGGCGGGTGGTCTCTGTAGAGAGCAAAATGGAAGAGAAGGATGTATTGATGGCGGGGAGGCCAGGTCAGGGACGAGAAAGGAGACAGGGGAGTGGGAGAAGGTAGGAAATTCATGGCTCCTATCAAGAGCCAAGACAGAAAAGGAGTTCCTGGAACTGTCCCTGAGTGGGCTGGGACAGGGTCTACCATCTTTGGGAGCTCTGCCCGGGGTTCTGGCTTCGGGGGGTCTGGCCAGTTCTGTGGGGAGCGGATACCCCAGCAAGGGGCTTGGGTTCCTGAAGGAGAAAAGAGGTCCTAGGAAAAGGGTGCAAGCAGACTGGCAGGGAAACCTACCAGGATGGTGGAAATGGGGCAGGCTGGTTCGGGGGGTCCCAGTGGTTCTTGGGGCTGAAGCCTGAGAGATGGTTCCAGGGGACCGGCTATCCGCCCATACCTGCAGAGCACAAGTGAGGTTCACTGCGGCTTCCGGGTCCCCCTGCCCGGCTCCTCCAACCCATGTAGACGCAGCTGCACCTTATTCCACCATCTCTGCCTCCCACCCTCGCAGCCCCCAAGCTAGACAGACAGATGGACAGAGCTGGCCGGTGACAAAGAAGGGCCAGGGATCCCGGCATCCCTGGGCTCTGCAGAGCCCTGTCTGTGTGCCGTTGGGGGCCGGGAGTTGGGCCTGTGGGAGCAGGGCTGGGCGACACTCACCTCTGGGGACGGTGGGGGGGATGTGGATTTGGGTGACAGCGAGCGCTGCGAAGGAGAGGAGCTGGTCAGAGACACAGGGTAGGATGAAACCCTTGTTCCTAGAGCCTCAGAGGGGCCACTTCATCCCTCACCCAAGTCTGCACCCTTACCTGGCTGACGTCTGGGCCATCTCTCCTCTATCAACCCTCCCAGTTCCCAGCGCTGGCCCTCCCGCCTCCCTCCCAGTGCCCTCCTGGGCAGACTCCTAGGTCTGTCCCCAGGGTGCACCAGGAAGCCACGGGCCCTGGAGCAGTGTGCTTGTGCTCGGAGGGCCAGCTGAGGACGGCCGTGGCACCGTCCTCACGGCCAGACCCACAGCATCCAGGATGGAGTCTGAGCTCTTGGCGGGTATTTAAGTCTCCCTCCAGCCTGGCCCCATCTCGCTGCTCAGCCATGACACTACCCCTTTCTCAAATACCATTTACAGAGCCCCTGGCATGTGTGCTTTATCTCGTGCACTTGACTCCCTGGTGAGATGGATGGGCAGAGGTGCCACCTCCATGTCACAGGAGGGGAAACTGGACCACACAGCCACACAGGCACTCAGCTAGGACTTTCAGCCTCTGAGGTCAGTGTTTCTGGGTGCTTTCTACAAATCTGCTATCTTTCTGCCTACTCCCCCTCCCTCACCCTCCTCCTCCTCCTCCCTGACCTCTAGGGGTCGCTGCCATTCAGACACAGCCTCCCCTGCTCTCCCATGGAGCCCTCCAGCCCATCTCTCCTGCTCTCCAAAGCACGCGATCATCACTGGGTGAGTCCTGTGCACAGTTCTCTCTCTTGTTTTGGAGTCTGGCCTCCAGGAAAGAAGGCAGGACAGGGATCCTGCCACCCACCCAGTGTGGCCTGGGGGAGACCTTCCCCCCAAGTTCTGCCCAAGAGGAAGCGTCCCCCCACTCACCTCCCGGCTTCTGGGCAGCTCCACGTGATCCAGGAGAGAATAGGTGAAGTGGGGCTCGTAGATCATGAGGTCAGGCCGCTCGATGTCCAGGATGGCCTTGTCCTTGGGGAGGGCAGCCAAGTCTTTGTAGCCCAGCACCTGGTTGTCCATCTTGGCCTGAAGGGAAATGGTGCCGATGGAACAGACATGCTCAAACGCTCACCTGGGATCCTGGCCTTACAAGCCCAATTTGCAACTCAGTAGGAAGAAAATGGACAGCCTTTCTAGATGTCAGCTCCGCGCTAAGTTCCGTTATTCAATTTTAAGGGCTTAGGGAGTCGCCTTAAAAAAACGTAGTCCTTCACCTAGCACTCTGGGTACAAGACAGGACCAGACCAGGAGGAGGACAGCGGGGGCACATTCTCGGGCTTTTGGGGTTCTCTCTGTCCACCAGCCCTGGCAGAACCACCATCGGGGAGGCGGAGTGAAGCGGCACAGAGGGGGCGTGGGTCCCGGCCCTGCTCCCACCCAGCCTGCGGGTGCTGGTGGCCACGAGGTACTCACCACGATGCTGGAGGGAGAGCCGGGAACACTGGAGTCTCGGGAGGAGCTGACGCTCCCGGGGGAGGTAAGTGGTTGCTGGGGAGAGTGAGAAGGCGGCGTGGGAATGTGCGTGTGGGCGAGGGCCAGGGCCAGGGCCAGGGCGTTCCAAAGGGTGGGCCGGGGCGGAGAGGGCGTCCTAGGCCGCTGGGACCCCAGGGTGCGGCGCTGCGGGCAACCACCAGGTGGCACCATCGACCAAAAAAATCTGCAGCAGCTCCAGGAGCCGGGAGGTGGGGGTCGGGTCACTCGCAGATCCCTGGGCGCGAGGGGAGGCGACGGGGCGTCAAGCTCGGCCCGGCTCCTGGGCGCTGGGCGCTTGGGGCCGCGCGGACGGAAAGGGCGTCCCACTGGGCTGTGGCGTCCTCATCCCTCGGTGACTGTCCAGGCTGCTGGCCGATGCGGGGCCTGGAAGGGGAGGGAGGCCGTGCCAGCCAGGCCGTGGGGCCGGGATCTCAGCGGGCCTGGGCTGGGCCTGGGCTCCGAGCGCAGGGCGGAAGGCGCCGGGCTCCGGCTTTCCATTCGCTCCGCCTGGGGAAGCCCGCCGTGGAGCGGGAGCGGGAAAGTGGAGGGCTGCACTTGTTTTTGAGCCATTGTTCTCCGGCTAGAAAGGAAATGACGGCAGGGGTCAGCCATCCCTGGGCGGCCCTACATCCTTGCTTCGTCACACCTGCCCTGCCTGGGGCTGCGGCCAGTTTCGGACCCGGGTTCTCACGCCTCGGTCCCTATGGTGCCTCTTTCCCCGGCTCTGCGCTGGCCCCTCATCCCACTCCACCTCCGTCCCCTGTCCACTGTGCCAGCCAGCTCTTACCCCAGGAGGGCCGCACACAGAGGGTCTTAGTAATGTCTATGGGGTGAACATGCAGGGAGGAGAGGACTTGGGGTGAAGTGGTCAGGTCAGGAGCTGGGGGTGCCACTCTGACCCGGACTCTGCCCTGGTTTCAACCCCTGTGAAGAAGGGAGAGGGGGGTGGAGGCAGCCCACATCCCCGTGCAACTGTCTCTGTACAGCGGTCAAATTCACCTGTAGAGTGAAGCACCCTCTGGGCCAAGGCCCCATCCAGTGCCCACAGCCTTCTCATGCCTGTGCTAAGGCTGCCCCTCAAGTGCTGCTTCCTCCAGGGAGGCGCCCGGGGGGCACTGCTCTCCCTTTGTTCCTAGGGGGTTAGGCCCCATCTTCTGCGGTAGCTTATGAGTTCCCTGCAGCCAGTCTTCTCCTTCAGTGACTCCAGTAGCCATGCTCCCATCCCCCACCCCCCACACACTGGACTTACAACAACTATTCAGTGAATGCCTGGCTGAGTTTCCAGTGTGATGGTGGAGTGGGAGTGTCTTCCTATCTGCAGGCAATAAGCCAGAGTGAAGAGAACTGATGGCTACAGAGGTTCAGGGAAGAGGCAGCATAATGTAGTGTTAAGAGCGTGGACTCTGGACCCGAGAGAGCCTGGGGATGAGTATAAGACTCTGCTACTTAGAAGCTGTGTGGCCTTGGGCAAGTTACTTACCCTCTCTGGGCCTCACATTTCTCATCTATAGAATGGAGGATAATGTCATAAGGTTGCTCTGAGTATCAGATAAATTATATGTGAAATGCTCAAAGCACTATAAATTCTATGTAGTGTTAGCTAATATTATTTCTCTCTCCACAAGGGCTGATGGACTTCCATGGTTTTTCTGTAGCCCTTCTTTGCGACAGAAGGTCATGAAAGACTGAAATCACTGGTGCTCACAATCTTATCACCTATTACTTTGTATCAGGTCATTCTGCTTGCTGTCTCTCCACCACTAAAACCACCTGCTTGCTGCAAAGCAGCCCTCACTCCCACTTCCCCGCTTTTGCACACGCCCTTTCGCCCTTTCGCTATTCACCACCCACGGCTTTGTCTTTCAGATCCCACCCATCCTTTAAGGTCAGTCCTCAACTCTCCTCCTGGGAGGCCTTTCCTACTATTCTAGTCCCCACCCATCTCTGAATTCCAGTGAGACTTGAAAAAAGAACCGTATGGCTTCATCCTTGATTAAATGTTGCCTGATATGGAAACATGTTTCGTTTTTTGCCAACTAGAATGGCTGCTACCTTCTGGAGGGCACACAGCAATAATAATAGCTATCATGTTTTGCATGCTCATGCTAGGCACTTTGATAAGCACTTTACAAAGGTTATTTGGTTTGTCCCCTCAACAACCCTATGAGGTAGACCCATCTGGCACGCGAGGGAACGGAGGCTCAGAGCAGCTAAGAACTTGTCCAGAGCCGTGGAGCTGAGAGTGGCCGTGTCCCAGGCAATGGCCTGAGTCAGAGCGCCTACCGAGTACTGTGTCAGGTGCATCGTGAACAGAGACCCGTATCAGCCACATTTCTCAAGTCTTTTTGGAATTCTGGAGCCAAGGCCTCAGAGCCACACGAGGCACTTGATGCCCATGGAAAGACCATTCCGCAGTTTCATCCTGTTCCTGACTTCTTAGCACTCACTTCATAATGCTTTCAACTAGGGGTCTGAGGACCAGAATAAACTCTGGTACATATCAAAGGAACTGTTAACTCCCTCTCACTCCGCTCTAATCTTTACTTTATCAACAGCCATTGTCAAACTAGCGATACACTTTGCTTAGTCCTAGAGGCATACAGTTATTCATCCATCAGTCCATCCATCTACCCACCATCCATCCATCCATCTACCCATCCATCCATCCACCCATCCATCCATCCAGCATCCATTCACCTATCCATCCATCCACCCACCCACCATCCATTCACCTATCCCCCCATCCATCCATGCATCTACCCACCTATCCATCCACCCATCCATCCACCCACCCACCATCCATCCACCCATCCATCCACCCACCTACCATCCATTCACCTATCCACCCATCCATCCATCCATCTACCCATCCATCCATCCATCCGCCATCCATTCACCTATCCACCCATCCATCCATCCATCTACCCATCCATCCATCCATCCGCCATCCATTCACCTATCCACCCATCCATCCATCCATCTACCCATCCATCCATCCATCCGCCATCCATTCACCTATCCACCCATCCATCCATCCATCTACCCATCCATCCATCCATCCGCCATCCATTCACCTATCCACCCATCCATCCATCCATCTACCCATCCATCCATCCATCCGCCATCCATTCACCTATCCACCCATCCATCCATCCATCTACCCATCCATCCATCCATCCGCCATCCATTCACCTATCCACCCATCCATCCATCCATCTACCCATCCATCCATCCATCCGCCATCCATTCACCTATCCACCCATCCATCCATCCATCTACCCATCCATCCATCCATCCGCCATCCATTCACCTATCCACCCATCCATCCATCCATCTACCCATCCATCCATCCATCCGCCATCCATTCACCTATCCACCCATCCATCCATCCATCTACCCATCCATCCATCCATCCGCCATCCATTCACCTATCCACCCATCCATCCATCCATCTACCCATCCATCCATCCATCCGCCATCCATTCACCTATCCACCCATCCATCCATCCATCTACCCATCCATCCATCCATCCGCCATCCATTCACCTATCCACCCATCCATCCATCAATCCGTCCATCATCCATCCATCCACCCACCCCTCCACCCATCCATCAGCCTGCCCAGTCATGTACTGTTTTCTCCACCCATTCACCACGTACTCTCTCAGCACCTATTCTGCAAATGACCGCACAGCAGCACTCTGTGATGTCCTCTGGAGAACACAAAGATGAGTCAAAGGAGCTGGCTGTCCCTCCAGAAGTGAGGCATCCATATAGGTAACTCCCATGCAAAGCAGAAGATTACACGTGTCAGATAAGATAGTCTAAGGGGTTGTGAGAGGTCCCAGGAGAGGATCACTCCTGCTGGGGCAGTGGTCGGCAAACTCATTAGTCACCAGAGTCAAATATCAACAGTACAACGACTGAAATTTCTTTTGAGAGCCAAATTTTTTAAACTTAAACTATATAGGTAGGTACATTGTTATTAACTTAATTAGGGTACTCCTAAGGCTTAGGAAGAGCCACACTCAAGGGGCCAAAGAGCCGCAGTTTGCCGACCACTGTGCTGGGGCATTAAGAGGGGGAAATAAAGGTTTCTTACTGGAGGAGATAAGGGAGGAGGGCCTTGAAGGATGCCCACTTTGAAATCATGCCAACATTGGAAAAGGGATTCTTGAAAGAGGAAGCAGCATGAGTGGAAGTGGGGCCGGGAAGCCCTGGTCTGCCTGCGGAGCAGCACGCATGACCGAGCCGCAGGGCTCATGAGGTGGGGGCATGCTTGGGCCAGGGGTTGGGGGCAAGACTGTGGAGGCCTTTGAACCAGACCAGTGGGTGTTAGATTGTATTCTG
Organism: Myotis davidii; assembly: GCF_000327345.1. NCBI lineage: Eukaryota > Metazoa > Chordata > Mammalia > Chiroptera > Vespertilionidae > Myotis > Myotis davidii. The sequence continues at coordinate 910,379 of NW_006383009.1, forward strand.
TGGGCAACTGGGGCCATGGCATGCTTAGAAACTTGTGTGAAAGAAAAAAGTGACAGATCCAAGCAGTGCTTTGGGAAAAGGAATCTGGCTGCCGCCTGGGAGTTGAACAGAAACAGAGAGACAAGCCAGAAAGCCATGGCAGCAGTTTCGGGGAGAGGAGGAGGCAGGACTGTGAGGGTCTAGGCTTGGGCATGGGGCCGAAGATGGAAAGGGACAAATGGGAGATATCCTAGAGGCAGAATGTGCGAAACAGGACTTGCTCAGAGAGCCCCAGCGGAGAGGCAGCTGGCGAGGCCGGGAGACAGGAGACGGGGAGCCATGAGGTCACTTTTGCCAGGTGGAGGGTGAGGTGGGTGTGGCAGGTGAACAGGTGGGAATGCCCAAGGAGAATACAAGGTTGAGGGCGGAGCAGGCTAGAAACAGCGATTTGGGAGCCATGTGAGCTAGCGGTGGTGGTCTGCACAGGAGGTTGCCAAGGGAGAAGGAAGGTCAAAAACAGTCCAAAGACAGCATGAAAGGGAGGAGGAAAGTTCCATGGCCAGCTCCTAGAAGGGTAGGGGGAATGGGGGTGTGTCTAGTGATACCTTTTTTTCTGCAAAGGGCCTGACAGGTAGTAAGTGTGCAGTACAAACTGAGAGAAAGGATGGGAGCGGGGAGGGAGGAGGGGCTGAGAAAGAATGTCAGGAAGCCGAGAGTCTATCACCCAGAGAAGGCCAGAGTGCTGAAGGGAGTGACAGCCCGCCCGGTGGGTGCCAAGGCCTGGTGGCCTCCGAGGGCACCTTCAGCGGAATAGTGAGGCCTCCTTGTTAGGGATCACAGGGCAGGAGGCCTGACCTGGACCCCTGTAGGGGGTGCTTCCAGGACGTGCCCCAGAAGGGCAGGGCGGGGCTAGGAGGAGTAACTTTGGAGGAAGACTGGCTGGAGGCTTCTCAGGACAGGGGAGACTGGGCCCTGCCCGCAGGCAGAGGGAGCCAGTTCCAGCAGGTGGAGGGGCCGGTCCACGCCCGGGTGGAGGACCAGCTTTGGAAACGCTTGTTTCCGTGAAAGGAGAGGACGGGGTAAGAAGCAAGGTGACCACCCAGAGGGGCATTGAGAGGGGCCGATCCCAATTTGGAGGCTTTTGTTAAAAGAGAGATAAGGTCCTAGGTGACTGTCCCAGGCCGCTAGGCAGAGGTTACAGAGAGCAGAGGAGGTTTACAAGGGTCACACGGGGAGTGTGGGTGGCCGGGCAGGTTGGAGAGGAGAGAGAGCTTGTCTCCTGGAGGCGGAGGCTGCACCTGGTGGCTCTGGCACCTCCCTTTGAACAGCTGTCTGAGGGGACACAGGAGGGCAATGGCTGTCTATCGGCAGTAGCTGCCCAGGGGGAGGGGAAGGGTCGGAGGGGTGCTGTGTCACAGGTGTGCATGGCCTTGCCGAGACCCACACTCACACACGCACACGTCCTACGGGCCCGGCCCTTCAGAAACGGGGTTCCACAGAATGATGTCTCGCTCCATGCACACCATGCCATCCCCGGGGCGGGTCGCCCTCTGCCTCTGGGCCTCCTCCCACCGGTGCCCGCCGGGATGTCAGAGAACACGCTGATAGCTGGTAACGTGTGACATTTTAAGCCAAGAGGGAGTGTTTTGGAGTGGAGGAGTGAGGGTGGGGGTGGGGGTGGAGTTTTCTTGGCTTCTGTCAAATCATATTGCAAAGCAACTGCTTACTCAACCCACACATACCTCCCTCCCCCAAAGCCACTTTCCTCCAAGTCCACACCCCCTCTCACTCAGCCGCCTCCAGCCCCCACCCTCCAGCACCTGCGCCGCACACCTCCTGCTCTGCACTGACTCCCAGGACGGGGCCACAGGGCAGGCTGCAGCAGGAAGGTAGGGCGGGATGGGAGGAAGGGAAAGAACTTGGGAGGAAGGCAGGCCCAGGTGGCGGAAGGGACACTTCAGCTGCCCCAGCTCCATCAGGCACTGGCGGCTCCTCCTCCTTCCCCGGGCACCCCGCCCGACTTATCTGAGCCGCCAGCCAGCCCCACCTCACACTGCCCACCCGCATCTCCAGGACAACCAGAGCCTCAGGCTCCGGGATGGGGTGATAAGACCCACCCACCCAACAGGCTGGCTCTTGCTCCAGGTAGGGGCTGACCTGGCTGTGGCTGGTAGAAATAAAGGCTCACCCGGGCCCTAGCTGGTTTGCTCAGTGGATAGAGCGTCGGCCTGTGGACTGAAGGGTCCTGGGTTGGATTCCCATCAAGAGCACATGCCCGGGTTGATGGCTCGACCCGCAGTAGGGGGTGTTCAGGAGGCAGCCGACCTAGAGATGAGGAACTGGTGGCCAGGAGTTAACTTGCCAAAGGCCACCCGGATAGAAGCCAGGCTAGAACCCCTACCCAGGCCTACTAGAATCCTTCCTCAGGTCAAAGTCAAGGAATACTCTTTTCAGCGGGTCCCCAATGATCCCACTTAATCTGAACTTGGAACTGGGGTCCTGTGTGCTTGCCTCACTGGCCCCGCCTGGGGACAGTAGTGGGAGGCTGGGGGTTGGGCTCTGGCCGCCAGGCAGGGCCAGCGAGGCGCTGACAGTAAAGGAGTTATGCGTGAGGCGAGCTGTCCAAGTGGGCCGGGGTCAGCGGGGCAGGGACTGGCCTCCCCTTTCTCTCCAGTCTCGTTCCGTGTGACTGACGTCCTTGCTCCCGCCTCCCTCCCTCTGCTTTCCTTTCCCGTTTTCTTTACTTTCTTCATCCTTCTCCGTTTGTTTCCCTTTCACCCTCTCCCACTCCCGGCCCCACCCCCGCAGTTACTGTGGCAACAACTCAATGCCAGGAATAAAGGCAGGATCCAGCTAGGTCACCAGCTCCCAAAACAGCATCCCAGCGCGGGAGGGGAAGGGCCTGCGGGCCCAGGCCTGCTCTGGGGGTGGGCTCTGTGGGGAGGGGCACCCACGCTCCCCCAAAAAGGACACTGCGAGAGCAGGCGAGGCTCCCTACTCTGGGCCAGTGGCTAGTCCGAGTATCCCTCACCTCCACCATGCCTGAGGCCGGGGCCTTTTCTAAGACTGGTGAAGCCCTCACTCTCTCCTCTCCTCTCATATTCTCTTTCATTGCATGCCCATGTTAACGCCCTGTTCCCTTTGCTGGGACTAGGATTGGGGTTCCTCTAGTGCCAACACTACAGCACCCTCTCACACTCTGAGAAGCATACGGCAGGAGCAGGTGGGCCCCTATCCTCCCCCCGTTTGCTCCTGATGACATCAGGACTGGGCCCCCCTTCCTCCCTCCTACCCCACAAACATGCATCTGCTCATCTGGGCTCTCTGAGATCTCTCTTGGGTTTCTGTGTCCTCTCTCTCTCTATCCCGCTCTGAGGAGCCCCTCTTCCTGTGTCCCTCAGCCCTCAGGCTTGCTTGGTCCCCAGCGTGTTCCTGCTCTGGCCTCTATGTATAGTGGGCCCTGTGGGTGGATTGGGATGTCACCTGTACAAGCTGGATCGACAGGGCTGGGGGCGATGCAAGGGTCTTGCATCCCAAATCCAGCTTTCTGAATGATGGGCCATCCTTATGCTTGTCTTCACACACACATGAGCTCCGAGGGAGGAACTGCTACAGACCCCAGGTGGACAGCCTGCCCCAGGTGACCACACCTGGCCATGGAGAGGTTGGCATGGCTGAGGCGAGACTCACGCGTGTGCACAGGCAGGAGAGCCCACGCTGAAACATCGTTACAGAACGCACCCACCTGCTTGCAAGATCACACACCCACTTCCCAGAGAGGGCCCCTGACACCCACTGCCCCCACCCACCGATCCGCCCCTTCACAGCCACTCATGCCACGTGCCGACACCCCCTCTCCAAGCTGTGCACGTGTGCAGCAGCACAGAGCCCCCACCTCTACCCTCGCCTGGGGGCTTCCGCGCCACCCCTTCCCACAGCACCACTACCTCCATCTCCTAGACCCACCCTCGCTCCCCCGACTCTGGCACCCTGGCGACATGGTCCCCTGGGAGGGAAACACCGGGTGCACCTCCCCAGGAAAGGGCAGAGTTAGCAGGGGCGCCTCTGGTCCTGGGGGGCCTGCGTGTCTGCTCAGCCCCAGCCCCTTCAAGCACATCAACAGCCAGCACCGGAGAGAGCTGGGGTCAGGCTGCCGCCACACCCTGCCGCCCAACCTCATCCTGCACTTGGCCCTCACCCAGCCTGGCCAGCCAAGGGCTAGCAGGGGCCTCCCAGAGCCCTTGCCCCAGGAGCACCCCCACATCAACAACATGCGGCCTCTGGTGAACTGCTCCCCGCAGAATACCTGTGGTGTGGTGGGACGGAGGCTGCCACCCCTTTCTCTCCCTTCCCTGTCATTCAGCAGAGGGAACAGCCCCCCTGCTCTCCCTGGCCCCATCCCATCACCTGGACATCTAGCCCACACAACTAGGTGAGGGGGGTGCCGGGGTGCCAGCATGGAACCCCCCAGGCCCTCTTCCTCAGATCCGAAGGCGGTCGGATCAGATCAAACCCAGCCAGTCTCAGGTCTGGCCACAGGGCCCATCTCCTACTGAACAACAACAGGCCACAGCTGGCCCTCCTAGGGGCTCCCTGCCACCCCCAGAGCCTCACTCCCCGGCTGGTGTGGCCCAAAGTGCCCACAGAGGGGAAGAGAGCGGGAGACCCTGCCACCTACCTGCTCCCAGACAGCGTGGCCCCGACACTAGGCCCCAAGGCCGGCAGGGACAGGCGCTGGCCAGGTCCCCGGCTGCTGCTTTCCTCTGAGCCTAGGTAGCCGGCATCTCTTCCCGCAGAGCAGATAACAGGAAAAGAGCTGGCTGGGGTGTGGTGGGAGCTGGAGGAAGAGACCTACCCTCCTGCCCCCACCTCCCTGGCTCCCACCCTGCTCCTCCACAAGCCTGGAGCTCGGATCCCAGCTGAGCTAGGGCGTCTGCGTGTGGCAGGCGTGGGCCACTGGCTCCCCCACACCCGCACCCTCCCCACCTCCACTGATAGCGTGTGGCCGGCCCAGGGTGTGTTTGTACGCGTCTGCTCTTCCACCTCGCTCACTCGCTCACTCGCTCATTCACTCGCTGTAGCTCAATCCATTTCAAACAAGAGGAGCATTAAGCCGACATCATGACGAAGCAGAATCGGAAGCAGACTGGGCCAGCCGCCGGCCACCGGTTCCCCTTTCCCACACCCCTGCCCTGCAACACTCACACATTCACTCAGCTCCTAGAGTGCCTCGCAAACAGCCAGACCTTCGGAGCGGAGGGGCCAGGCCGATAACCCAGGGGGACAACATCTGGTTCCTCCAAGCACCTGTATCTCCTGCCCGGCAGCTAACAGCAGCCAAAGGGGCCTCTGGGGCCCTGGCCTCCCTGGGTGATAAAGGGCATGGAGCCGAGAGCTAGGGGTGTGGGCACAGCTGCCAGAACTGATCACCCCAGGATCAACCCTCTCCTGGGAGGACTGGGAAAAGCAGGTCTTTGGCACAGGAGACTGGTTAGCCCTTCAGGAACCTGAGTCCCCTCGGAAATGCACAGAGCACGGCGGTGGTGCTGTGAGGGAGAGGACCCCCATTTCCTGCCAGGGCGACTTCATCAACAGGGAACTTCCTGCCAGGTGGGGCCCAGGTCCCAGCACAGCGTTCCAGGATGTTTCCCCGCCTCTGGGAGGACCTCCAGGACCCTGTCACTGCCTTTGGTTTGCTGTGGGCTCAGAGCAGAGCCCGTTCACTTGTGACCCCGGAGGCAGGCAGGGGAGGGAGCCCCACCAGCTGACCCTGGCCCTGGCCCTGGCCCTGGCCTCCTCTCTCCACCTCCGCCTGGAAGACCTGCCTACCTAGGCAGCTCTTGCCGTTGCCCTGGTAACCACTGCCCACAGCCGGTCAGCTGATGTATCAGCTGTCATTGGGGAAATGGAGAGACTGGGGAGGGGGCTCTGGGATACCTGAATAGAAAAATCACAGGGGAGGGTCTTGAAGGGGGCAAGTGAGAATGTTCCCTGGGACCTTTTCCCTAAAAGAAGAGGACAGGGTGGGGGACAGGTAGGGACAGGAAGGGAGGAGGTATGTGTCTGGGTTACTGGAAGGCAGAAGAATGAAATCTGAAGGCTGGGCTCAGGAAAGCAAGGAGAAATGAAGGCAGGTTGCTGAGCGGCGAGGGGGAGTAGATACAGTCCAGCTGCTGTGTGTGGGGTGGGGAGAGGGCCTTGGAAAGAGATGAGAAAGCCAGGCGTGGGGGAGGGAACACAGGGCCCATCTGACAGTGAAGAACACAGGGAGATGGTGGGAGGGGGTGTACCTTAGATGTCACAGGAGGGGCCACATCCTTGAAGAGAGGGGCCAGGCTTCTCTGGGTAACCAGCCTGGCCACCAGGCCTCTCTGCTCTCTCTCCCTCCACTGCCCCCCCTTCCTGCCCTGGCCCCACCCCAGGCCTGCACAGCCTCCCTCCACCCTCCTGAAGAGCAAGTGCTGGTGCTTTTCCGCCTCCGCCTTCAGCACCGCTGATCTTCCCTTCCCCTCGGGTCCTCCCCTGCTCTCACTACCCCTCACCAGACCCACCCAGGAGGCTTGTCTTCCCGTGCAAGGGTCCCAGAGGTAAGGCTGGGGCGAGCTGCTGCCGGCTCGGAAGCTGTGGGCAAGGGCCTGGAGCGAGGTAGCTCGTGAGGAATGGGTAACGGTCTCCGGCTGGGAGGCAGGGAGCATTCCCCTCAGGAAAACAGGCATGTTGAAGGGGGGGCGTCAAGGGGAAGGATGGGGGGAGTAGGGAGGGTAATCGGTACCTTCAAGGGCCTGGGGCGTGAGGCAGGAGCACGGCAGCTTCCTCGGTGACATACACCTCCATCCCTGGGCGCATCTCCTCTCCGCCTCCCGTTGCCAAGACAACCTGCCGGCTGAGTGGAGGAGGCAGCGGCAGGGAGGGGGGAGGAGGTGGCTGTGGCTCCTACTGCTCGTTCTTCAGTGATGGAGGGTGGAGGCCAGAGGTGGGTCTCTCTGCTGGGGGTGGAAGCTTCAGGAGCCAGGGCTCCCACCCAGCCTGGCCACTCTCCCCTCCCCCTTCCACAGGCTCTGGGATTGGCTCCCGGGGTGGCCTCAGGGGGACCCTAATTCAGGCCCAGAGAGCAGGCCCGCCTCGGAGAAGGAGGCAGTCAGTGCTGGGCAGCAGCCCCCGTTCAGAAAGCTCAGGTGGAGTTGGGAGAGCGCGATAGGTATGAGGGAGGGACAGGCTACACGGAAGGGTTAGGGGGTGGCTTCCAGCCAGAATGAGAGGGTCCGGGCAAGGCTGGGGCAGGCGCGTGGCTGTGGGCCCAGAAGCCTGACCCCATCTGACCTCTGCTCTCCCTGACGGCCGCCTCCTAGTCCCCACCCCCCTCCTTCCCCTGGACCTACAGGAGTCAGAGCCTGGGACACTGCTCTTCCAGGGCCACAAGGCCCAGCCCCGCCGCCCAGCTCCAGGGCAGTGTCCCACCCCGGGCAGAGCCACCTGGGGCGGGAGCCTGTTCAGCCAGCCAGCCCTGAGCCACGGGGACTGCAGAGTTAGGGCTCCCTCTGTCGACCCGAAGCATGTAGCTGTCAAGGTCATTTCTTGCTGAGAGTGATCCTGGCATGTGTCGTGTTGGCTGGGGGTCCAGAGACCACAGAGGGACGGGATTGCCTTCTCTAGCCCTGCTCCACCTTCACCCCACCTCTGGCCTCATCCCACAGAGAGCCTGCTCTGCCTCCTGCCCCCCCTCCTCCTGGGAAGCCCCAGACGTCCAAGGCCAGCTGCCCGGTCCCCCCTCCCCCACTCCATGGCTTGCCTGCCCCCCCATCAGGCAGGGACGAGAGATGAGGGACAAACCTCCCCCAGAAGCAGGCAACACTGAAGACCAGGGGCCTGTTAGCCCGGCCCCAGGGCGGGCTTCCGGGCACCGCGTGGCCATCCCCAGAGGGCTGGTCGCAGCACTAGTGTACCTTTAAGCCCAGGAGTGCCTGAGGCCTTGAGGATGGGTGCTGGGGTTCACCCAGGGGTGCCCGGACAGGACGTGCCGGGCCCAGCACACCTCGTTCTCGACTTTCCCCAGCAAGGTCACTGGTGCCACATGTCCTGACTGAACAGGCCTCCTGGGGCCTGTGCAATAGGCTCTCTGTCCTTTCCGTCTCACTCCAGTACCCCTTGCCCCGCCCCAAGCACGAACCTGCCAGGGAGGGGGAGCACCAGGGATGCCCCCCTGTGCCTCTGCCGCCTAAACATTAACTCCTAAAACTGACCAGGGCCCCAGGGCCCAAGGAGAAGAGAGCTGCACCGAGGAATAGGGAAGGATGAGGGCCTCAAAGACACTCTTTATCACCATGAGCCTGGAAACCTGTCCCCCTATATCCAGTCACCAGACCTCTGTCTCCTGGACCCCAGAGTTCCAGCCCCCAGAATGCTGCCTCAAATCCCAGCCCTGACCGCACAATTGCACCTGCTCACTCCCCTTCCTGCCAAAGCTCAAAGACCAAACTCCAAAATGTGACCACATCACTTCCTG